>NC_135234.1:539571551-539895551 GCF_051348905.1 Ranitomeya variabilis
CAATGGGGGGAAAAAAGTATTTAGTCAGCCACCAATTGTGCAAGTTCTCCCACTTAAAAAGATGAGAGAGGCCTGTAATTGACATCATAGGTAGACCACAACTATGAGAGTCAAAATGGGAAAACAAATCCAGAAAATCACCTTGTCTGATTTGGCAAGATTTATTTTGCAAATTATGGTGGAAAATAAGTATTTGGTCGTTAACAAAAGTTCATCTCAATATTTTGTTATATCCTTTGTTGGCAATGACCGAGGTCAAATGTTTTCTGTAAGTCTTCACAAGGTTGGCACACACTGTTGGTGGTATGTTGGCCCATTCCTCCATGCAGATCTCTTCTAGAGCAGTGGTTTTGGGCCTGTCGCTGGGCAACACGGCCTTTCAACTCCCTCCAATGGTTTTCTATGGGGTTGAGATCCGGAGACTGGCTAGGCCACTCCAGGACCTTCATATGCTTCTTACGAAGCCACTCCTTCATTGCCCTGGCGGTGTGCTTTGGGTCGTTATCATGCTGAAAGACCCATCCATGTTTCATCTTCAATGCTCTTGCTGATGGAAGGAGGTTTGCACTCAAAATCTCACGATTCATGTCCCCACTCATTCTTTCATGTACACGGATCAGTTGTCCTGGTACCTTTGCAGAGAAACAGCCCCAAAGCATGATGTTTCCACCCCCATGCTTCACAGTAGGTATGGTGTTCTTTGGATGCAACTTGGCATTCTGTCTCCTCCAAACACGACGAGTTTTGTTTCTACCAAACAGTTCTACTTTGGTTTCATCAGACTATATGACATTCTCCCAATACTCTTCTGGATAATCCAAATGCTCTCTAGCAAAGATGGGCCCGGACATGTACTGGCTCAAGCAGGGGGTCATGTCTGGCATGCGGGATCTGAGTCCCTGGTGGCGTAGTGTGCTACTGATGGTAGCCTTTGTTACAATGGTCCCAGCTCTATGCAGGTCATTCACTAGGTCCCCCGTGTGGTTATGGGATTTTTGCTCACCGTTCTTGTGATCATTTTGACCCCACGGGGTGAGATCTTGCATGGATCCCCAGATCGAGGGAGATTATATCAGTGGTCTTGTATGTCTTCCATTTTCTTATTATTGCTAGCACAGTTGATTTCATCACATCAAGCGGCTTGCCTATTGCAGATCCAGTCTTCTCAACCTGGTGCAGGGCTACAATTTTGTTTCTGGTGTCCTTCAACATCTCTATGGTCTTAACCATAGTGGAGTTTGGAGTGTGACTGTTTGAGGTTGTGGACAGGTGCCTTTTATACTGTTAACCAGTTCAAACAGGTGCCATTACTACAGGTAATGAGTGGAAGACAGAGGAGCCTCTTAAAGAAGAAGTTACAGGTCTGCGAGAGCCAGAAATCTTGCATGGTTTTTAGTTGACCAAATACTTATTTTCCACTATGATTTGCAAAATAAATCTTGCCAAATCACACAAGGTGGTTTTCTGGATTTGTTTTCTCAATTTTGACTCTCATAGTTGTGGTCTACCTATGATGTCAATTACAGGCCTCTCTCATCTTTTTAAGTGGGAGAACCTGCACAATTGGTCGCTGACTAAGTACTTTTTCCCCACTGTAGCGGCAGCAAAAACTAAAATAATTTGCCCTACTGTTATTGAAATGCTTAATTAATAAGTATCAGAGTTTGATTGCCATTTATACAAATGGCCTAATTGTACTATAGATACTCCACGTGCCATGTGATTTGAGGAACCTACAGTTTTTAACTTTCAGTGCATAGGTAAAGCTCTCGTTTTGGATTGAGATGTTAATACGGTAGTTTGAGTACTTGTGTGTGTTTAGATTTTCTCCTTAGATGAACACTGGGTATCAGAACTATAATGTGTAAAAAAAAAAAAATCAACTTATGAAATATTCTTGCCCTCACCTTTTGTTAGACTGCAGGGATTTTTGTATGTTGCTGTCCTCTGGCTAAAGCCATGCCTTCTTGACCAGGGGCATGGCTTTATAATCTATTGTCCTACTATGCAAGGCACAGCAGGGAGGCTCCGGCCACTTATCTTACATAGACTCAGGGCAGTGAGTTCTCATTGATTTATTTTTAGGCCATGTTCACACGTTGCGTTTTTGACGCTGCGGATCTGCAGAAGTTTCCCATGCAGTTTACAATACCATGTAAACCTATGGAAAACCAAATCCGCAGTGCACATGCTGTGGAAAAAAATGTGCGGAAACGCAGCGTTGTTTTTTCCGCAGCATGTCAATTCTTTGTGCGTACCTGCAGCGTTTCTGCACCCATTGACTTGTATTGAGTCGGGCACTTCCGCAGCAAAACCGCAGATGTAAAAAAGATCTGCGGTTTAGCTGTGGGTGAAACGCTGCAGATCGAGAGGGGGGAGTGTGTGGACGGAGACTGTGCCTCTCGGGGGTCTGTGCGGGCCTCTCGGGGGTCTGTGCGGGCCTCTCGGGGGTCTGTGCGGGCCTCTCGGGGATCTGTGTGGGCTGCCGGGGGTCATTGTGTGTGTGCAGGCATCGTCTGATGGGACTACAAGTCCCATTGGGCTATGCCTGCTACAATGACAGTGATTGACACATCAGCCAATGATGGGACAGTAGTAGTCCCATCATCCAGCTAATGTGTTGAATGTAAAAAAAAAACAAAAATAAAAAAAAATACAACATACAACATTCAACAGAACATACAACATATAACATACATAACAGTACATATAACAGTACATATAACATACAACATATAACAGTACATATAATATACAACATACAACATATGATATACAATACGTACAGTACATTCATACATTACATACAATACATACAGTACATTCATACATTACAAACATACAGTACATTCATACATTACATACAATACATACTGTACATACAGTACATTCATACATTACATACACATACAGTACATATAACATAGAGTAGTCACATCACCTTGTCACTTTGATCCCCGAAGCCAGTGTCACCTGTAAAAAATATTAAAATAATGAACAAACGCTATACTCCCTGATCCGCAGAAATACAATTAAAACGAGTGTTGCACGACGATCTCCCGTGGAGAGCAGCAGCATCAGCTGATGCGACCGCTCTCCAGGAATACAATGACGGAAGATATCCTTCCGCACTGTATTCCTCCGCCACTGTAAAAAATAGTCCCTAGTCTCACTTGTGGCACTGCTGTTTGAGAAAGTTCCCACGCAGCAATGCCATAAAGTGAGACCCTGAACTCAGGTAACCTCTTCAGTGATACACAGCAGGAGCCATTGTCTCCTGTCAGTGTGTCACTGAAGGTCTATAGAGCAGTGACATCACCCGATGTCACTGTTCTTTAGGCGAGATCGTCGTGGGACACTCATTAATTGGACTACGGCGGAAAGGTAGTATACGGTTGGTTTATTATTTTTAAGTTTTTGCAGGTGATAGAGTATGGTAAGTATGGTTAAATTAAGAATATTAAAATACTTTTTTTCTGGCTGTGTCTTTTTTTTTTATTTTTAACTCTTTCGCTACTATACGATTAATAATGGATAGGCGTCTAATTGATGCCTCTCCATTATTAACCTGGCTTAATGTCACCTTACAATAGCAAAGTGACATTAACCCCATATTCCACCGCTACACGGGAGTGGGAAGAGAAGGGGCTAAGTAACGGAAAATGTGCATGATTTCAATGGAAAAAAAATGCATGAAAAACTGGATTCGGAAGCCGGATTCATCATTTTACATCTCAGTTTCATACGTTTTTCGCCGGATCGTCACTGTGCGTTTTTTCGCAGGACAGAAAAAACTTTCCTCTGTACATTTTCTCCATCCGCCGGAAACAGGTATTTTTTTTTTACAGATCCGGCAAAAAACGGATGAAACGTGAGGCCATCAGGCGCAATCCGGTGCTAATACAACTCTATGAGAAAAAAAATGGATCTGGCGGAAAAAAAAACGGATTCCTTTTTTTCTAAACTCGACGGATTATGCCTGACGGCAAAAACCTGACGTGTGAAAGTAGCCTAACTATCCACATATCTATCTACATCTATCTATCTCATTCCGTCTGTCTGTCTATCTATCTAGTCTATCTATCTATCTATCTATCTATCTATCTATCTATCTATCTATCTATCTATCTATCTATCTGTGTAATGGAGTGTGGGTTGGACAAATGTAAAAGAGGAGGTTGAACAGTAATGACATCACAAATCTTTTTTTTTTGTTCAATAATACATCTTCATTTAGCTTTCAAAAACGCATCAAAAACGCACCTGCGTTTTCTACCAAGACCTGCAGATTTAGTGCAGAAAAATCGGCATGCAAATCTGCAACATGTGCACATACCCTTAGGGTAGGTGTCCACGTTCAGGATTGCATCAGGATTTGGTCAGGATTTTATGCAGGTAAAATCCTGACCAAATCTGCACCTGAGGTCACTGGCAGGTCACCTGCGTTGTTCTTGCGTTGTTTCAGCATTGTAAGGACATGCTGCGTTCTGAAAAGATGCGCCGCATGTCCGTTTCCGCGGGTCTGCCGTCTGCGTCTTTTAATGCATAGTGGACACGGGATTACATGAAATCCCCTCCACTATGCTGCAACATCTGAACGCTGCGTGTTTGACGTTGCGGCTCTACGCAGCTTCAAACACACAGCGTTTCCCGAACGTGGAAACATACCCTTACACTACTTCTCAGATTTAATTGGAATATGAGGTGAATTAGGTATCAAAGGAGGCAATTAAAATTGATCTGTCAGCACAGAATGACTGTTCAAACAAAATGCGACATAAATGTTTGGTGCGACCAAACATTTATGTACACCTTCCCACCTGCTTGTTTTTTTTCCATCTACACCCACCCCTCTGCCCTTCTTTGCTTGACAGCTTTGGTTTGATGGAGCCAGAGAATGGCAGAGACAGATGGAAAACAAGTAGGTGGGAAGGTGAAGGCAGATGATTGGCCCCATCGTGGTGTACCAAGTGCCTGTACTTAGTTTGAGAGGTCCTTTTGTGCCAAGTCACACCTACTTGTTTTCACTTTGATTAACAACTTTGGCTTCATAGAGCCAGGGAAGGGTGGACATAGAAGGGAAACAAGCGGGAGATGGATGGGACGGTGCATGGAAATGATTGGCCATGCCAAGGATGCATGAGCGCCTGTACTCTGTTTACATAGTCATAGTTTATAAATGTATCCAAATTTAAAGCACCACTCCAGCGTTTTTTTTTTTTTTTTCAGTGCTGAAGTGCTTACAATGTAAGCCGTCTAGTCATATACTCATCCGGCGTCTTCACCGTTTTTTGGCCCCTGACACCATCTTGTGAGCGCAGCTTCTGACCGTCCGAAAGTCAGAAGGTACATCAGAAGCAATCTGTGCAAGTCTTGAGAGCCAGAACGGGGCTCTCATAGAATTGAATTCAAAGTTGTCCTCCGCGCCACTCCATGAAACACTGTAGTTGCCGGCAGGTCACTTTTAACCGGAGACCGATGAGAGCGACGCTGGAAAATGATGAAGCGGCAGCAGGTGAGTATGAGATTGGGGCAGGGGATTTACATTTAATACACTCGAGTGGTGCAATTAAAAAAACAAAATGCTGGAATGGTGCTTTAATGCTAAGAAATATATTAAGACATATTCTCTGGGTTTGTGAGCAAGAGCCATGCTTCCCCCTTCCTCCTTTCTGACCTGTGTCTGATTGTAAGACTGCTAGCTGCAGCAGAAGCTTCTGTAATTGCCCTTCCTATAATGGGGCAAAAATACGGTTCAGCCATTGAATGGATCAGCAGAAGATTAGCCCTGTGTTCTCTGCAGAATTTCTACAAGACTGATTCCAGGAACATGCCGTAAATCCAGCAGACTGCTAAAATCTGTATCAAATTAGGATCACCGAGTCAGGACGTGTATAGCACATACAAATAATTTACACTTGGTTGTGCCACTCCGTTTGATACTACCTCTTGGAACAACCTCTACCCAGAGATTCATGGCCTGGCATTCTGTGCATCTGTTGTAGTGATAGAAAGCTTGACACTAGTGGGGGCTCTCTGTATCAGTGCAGATGCATTCTCTGCTGTGAAACGTTTTCATTTGGATCTTTGATACATCTGTTTGCCAATGAAATTCTTTCTGCAAGTATACTTGGTGGTGTGAAGATTTCTGGATGAGGAATAATGACTTGCTACCATTTCGATTCTAGTGAACTCTCCAGGAGAAAATCTTGTCCAGCTTCATTATGACACTGCCCACGTGCAGAAATCGTATGGTACAGAAGAACTTGGGAAGCTCGACCCTAACTTCAACCTCAGCAGATTTCTTTTACTTCAGTTAGCACACTGGTTACAAGAACGTTTTTCTTGCCAAACATTAAAGGGCTTTTCTTATCTTGATATTAAGAGTGGTCCACTCCCCAGCCTCCCTGTTCCTGTTTGCCGAGGGTCATTTCAGACCAACTTTGCACTTCCTGATGCTGCAAGCATAGGCAGCTCTTGCCTCTTCAACATCAGAGAAGTACAGTGGCAATGGAGATGGGCAGATCCAGCAATCCAGACAGGTTCTGAGCAGAGCTTATAAACTCTATAAAAAAGTGCTTGTAAGCGCTGTGCTCCTTGCCTTGGATACTGGCCACTTCACTTGTGATCGACTGTTAAGTGACTGGTGAACTAGTCATTGAGAAGTAAAGAATATTAATATTAACATGTGCTGCACTAGTACTGCGCATGTCCTGTCTCCCCCTTTGGTGTGGGCTCTGGCGCTGAGCCCACATCAAAGTTGCGACATGCCAGCTGTTTTGTACAGCTGACATGTGCTCGCAATAGCGGCAGGTGGAATCGCAATCCACCTGCCGCTATTAACTAGCTAAATGCCGCTGTCAAACGCTGACGGCGGCATTTAACTACCGCTTCCGGCCATCGGGCCGGAAATGCGCTCATCGCCGACCCCGTCACATGATCGGGGGTCAGCGATGCATCAGCATGACAACCTGAGGTTTCCTTGAGACCTCTATGGTTGTTGATGCCGGCTTGCTGTGAGCGCCACCCTGTGGACGGCGCTCATAGCAAGCCTGTAATTCAGCTACATAGGAGAGATCTGAGCTTCACCTCTATGTAGCAGAGCCGATCAGGCTATGCCAGCTTCTAGCCTCCCATGGAGGCTATTGAAGCATGGCAAAAGTTGAAGAAAAAGTTTTAAAAAATATGAAGGAAAAAAAAAAAATAGAATTATTCTTACCGTTAATTCGGTTTCTAGGAACCTTCCACGACGGCATATGGAGGTTGTCTCTTTGCCCTAATGGGGAACAGGAAACACAGAGGTTAAAAGGACCTCCCACCTCCCACTTGCCAGTGACTTACAACTGAGACCATTGCACTGGTTTACCTTTAAAATCCCAGAACTAATCCAGGAATATATATCGGGTGGGAAATTAGTGCCGTCGTGGAAGGTTCCTAGAAACCGAATTAACGGTAAGAATAATTCTATTTTCTCTAGTCACCTTCCACGACGGCATATGGAGGAATACCAACTAATTTTGGCACTAGGGAGGGACAACGGCCTGGAGTACTTTGCGGCCGAAGGCTAAGTCCTTATTGGACAATACATCTAATCTGTAATGCTTAGAGAAGGTATGGAGTGAAGACCACGTAGCTGCCCTGCAAATCTGCTCCGGAGATGCGCCTGCTCTTTCTGCCCAGGAAACCGATGTGGATCTTGTTGAATGGGCTTTGATACCTACTGGAGGTAACTTGTTTTGAGCGAGATAGGCTTCCGTAATAGCCTTCTTGATCCATGTAGCGATGGTACTTTTGGCTACTTTTTTCCCTTTGTTTTGTCCTGAGAGATGGACAAACAGGTTATGATCAATTCGGAATGTACTGGTGTGGTCCAAGTATTGTAAAAGAATACGTCGAACATCCAAGGTGTTGAATCTTCTTTCTTCCGAGTTTGTTGGATTGTGGCAAAAGGTTGGTAGAAAAATCTCTTGAGAACGGTGGAAGTCAGAGATAACCTTCGGAAGAAAGGACGGATCAAGACGAAGCACAATTGAATCATCTCTTACCAGGAGATAAGGTTCTCGTGTAGACAAGGCCTGTAATTTGCCAATCCTTCTGGCTGAAGTAATGGCAACCAAGAACACGGCTTTATAGGCTAGGTTTTGTGGAGAACAAGATGATAGTGGTTCAAAGGGTGGACCTGTCAGACCCTGGAGAACTATATTGAGATCCCATGGGGGAACTATGACCTGTTTTCTAGGATTCATTCTAGTAGCCGATGTCATGAACCTTTTAATCCAGCGATGACTCGCTAAATCTTGATCAAAGACCGAGCTAAGTGCAGAGACCTGGACCTTGAGGGTACTGGGCCTGAGACCTATTTCCAAGCCTTTTTGCAAAAAGTCCAATATGATGGGTATATTAGGCTTGAGGGGGTCTGGAAGGTTAGGCAGACAGAATGAAGAAAACTTTTTCCAGATCTTGTTGTAGATGGCGTTGGTCACCGGTTTTCTCGATTTTTGTAGGGTAGCTATGACCGGAATTGATAGTCCTTTAGCTCTTAAAACCTGGGTTTCAGCAACCACGCCGCCAAGCTCCACTTCTGAGGGTCTGGGTGGAGAATGGGACCCTGAGAAAGAAGATCGTGTTTTATCGGCAACATTACTGGTCCATCCACTTGTAGTTGGGTAATTAGGTTGAACCAACTCCTTTTGGGCCACAATGGAGCTATCAGGATAGTTGGAGTCCTTTCTAGGCGTATCTTCCGTAAAACCTTGGCAAGGATGGGGATTGGCGGAAAAGCATAAGCTAGATGAAACGGCCAATCTTGGGTTAAAGCATCCAACCCCCTGGGATTGCCTCTCGGGTTCAGGGGAAAAAAGGTTTCGACCTTTGCGTTCTGGTGAGAGGCAAAGAGGTCGACGTCTGGATGACCCCATCTGTGAACCAGCATGCTGAATGTTTGGGGATCCAGGCTCCACTCGCCAGGATGGATTTCCTGGTGGCTTAGGTAGTCTGCTTGAATATTTGTAGTTCCCTTGAGGTGGATTGCCGTCAGGGATAGTAAGTGCTTTTCGGCCCAAGAAAAGATTCGAGCGGAAATTTTTATTAGACTGAGGGTTCTTGTACTGCCCTGGTGCCTGATATGGGCCACCGTGGTCATGTTGTCTGAGTATATCTGTACATGTTGACCCGAAATCTGATAACTTGCCGCTAGTAGAGTCTCTTCCACAGCCTTGAGCTCCCTGAAATTTGATGATTTCTCGGAAATTGATTGGCTCCACTGGCCCTGATAGGGGACATGGTTCACTATAGCTCCCCAGCCTCTCTTGCTGGCATCTGTTTTGATGGTGGTTAGAGGAGACTGAATCCAGCATACTCCTTTCAGAAGGTTCCTGGGCTTCATCCACCATGTTAAAGAGGCTTTCACTCTGCCCGGAGTGTGGATCCTCTTGGCAAGAGTGCCAGGTCGACCATCCCAATTGTGTAGAATGTGGGCTTGTAGAGTCCTTGAGTGAGCTTGAGCCCAAGCCACCGACTGTATGCAGGCTGTCATGGAACCCAACAGCGACATTCCCTCTCGCAGAGTAGGGGATCTCATTTCTTTGAACTTCCTGATTTTTGTTAGTAGGGGAAGCCTGTGATCGTCCGGGAGGAAGGACATTTGTCTTGCTGAGTCCAGCATTACTCCCAGAAATCTCCTGGTTTTTGCAGGTTGAAGCTGAGATTTTTGTAGGTTCGGAATCCAACCTAGGGATCTCAGAATGTCTAGGGTGGTAGAGACATGTGCTATCAGGGTTATCTCGGTGGAAGCTACTATCAGAAGATCGTCCAGATAGGGCACTATACAGACACCTTGCTTTCGGATAAATGACACTACTTCGGCCATCACCTTGGAGAACACCCTCGGTGCTGATGAAATGCCGAAGGGAAGGACTCCAAACTGATAGTGCTCCACCCGATGATTCCCCTGTATCGCAAACCTGAGATATTTTCTGTGTCTCGGGTGAATAGGGATGTGGAAATAAGCATCCTTGAGATCGATGGTAGCCATAAAAGAGTGATGTTCTATCAGAGGAATCGCAGATCTTACGGACTCCATCTTGAACTTGCGATATTTCACGTGCTGGTTCAGACCCTTTAAGTTTATAATAATCCGGACGTCTCCTGAAGGTTTGGGAACCAGGAAGAGTCGGGAGTAGTGTCCTTTTCCCCATTCTGATTGTGGGACTGGGGAAATTACATTTGATCTGATAAGGTCTTTGAGACCTAAGGACAATAGACTGCGATCCCTTGATGATGGAAGGGAAGTGACTTTTAGACCCTGAGGTGGGGGAGAAATTAACTCTATTAACAGGCCGTCTCTGATGACATTGAGAACCCAGTGGGAGCTGGTAATATCCTCCCACTGAACCACATATTTCGAGAGTCTTCCCCCCACCGGGTCGGAGTCATTGTTTGTCCTGCTGGGATTGTTGCTGCTGCTGCTGTTGCGGGACAAAGATATTCTTTCCCCTACCCTTTGCGTAGCTCCACCTGCCGGTTTTTCCTTTGCCTCTTGCTTGAGAGGACTGAGGTTGTGGGCCACGAAAAAAACGTTTCCTAGGCTGTTTTTGCTCAGGGAGCGCCTTCTTTTTGTCGGTGGCTTTATCGAGAATATCGTCTAGGGCAGGACCAAAGACGTAGTCTCCTTTGAAGGGTATGGTGCAGAGCTTAGACTTAGAGGTGATATCCCCACTCCAGAGCTTAAGCCAGAGGGCTCTTCTGGCAGAGTTGGAAAGTACGAGGGATCTGGCGGTGACTCTTACAGATTCCAGAGAAGCGTCCGCCAAATACCCTGTAGCTTTATGCAAAATGGGTAGGGAATCCAATATCTCGCCTCTTGAGGTACCTTGAGATATGTGATTCTCTAATTTTTCAAGCCAGCAGGAGAGAGCTCTTGCCACACAGGTGGAGGCGACGTTAGCCTTAAGGACAGCTGCAGAAGTTTCCCATGATTTTCTGAGGAGACTTTCGATCTTCCTATCCATGGGATCCTTCAATTGAGAAGAATCCTCAAAGGGGAGTGCAGTTCTCTTGGCGACTCTAGCCAGTTGCACATCGACCTTGGGAATATCTAATTTAAGGTCATCCTCAAGCAGAAATCTGTGCTTCATTTCTGAAGGGGTACTGAGACGCCTCTCAGGTAGTTCCCATTCCTGATTAATCATACTGATGATATTGGCATGAACTGGGAAGCCCACTCTCTTCTCCGATGAAAGACCACCGAACATCTGATCCTGTATGGACTGCGGTACAGGTTCCGCTTCTAGTCCCATGGTATTACGTACAGCAGAGACTAGATCCTCAATATAGTCTGAGGAAAAGAGGTATTTCCTGACCTCAGCTTTAGGAGATACTGGATCCTCCCAGCCAACGGATGAGGCATGAGAGAGGTCCGAATCAGAGTCAGATTCCACAACCTGAATTTTCCTCTTCTTAGCCGGGGAATGATGTTGTGGCTGCGGAGATGGAGGTGGGGGTGGAGGTGTAAAGGCTGCCAGAGAAGATTGTACCTCCTGTTTTACTAATGAGCGAATCTCATCCAATAGTGATGGCTGCTCAGCTCTTATTATCTTGTCCGTACATGACTGACAGAGTTTCTTGTCCCAGTTAGGAGGACATTTAGAGGAACAGATAGGGCACTTCTTTCTATAGGCACCTTTAGGGGCAGGTTTTTCTCCCTGAAATATATAAAGGGAAAGAGAGGTGAGGACCTCTAACCCCTGCTACACTCCTCCCGGATCCCATCCCTGCGAACACTTACAGAGGCAGGGGTGGCGCTGGGCTCCGCAGATACGGGGCATGAAGAACCTTCCATACTGAAGGAGATAGCCTTACCTCAGTGGTGGTTCAGCAGGCTTTTATGGACGCCGTCCAAGCACCTGCTCCAGCGATTAATCCCCCTCCCCCTCCAGAATCCAGGTGAGGGAGCTGTGCGGTCCGACACGCCGGCCGGCGAAACCCGGAAGTACCGGCTTCTGATGCATGAAGAAACCGGAAGTGACGCGCGAGAGCCGCTGACGTCACTTCCGGAACGCCGAGCCGACATGGAGGAGGAGGACGCCGGGCAGCTCCAGGAGGAGCCCGGTCAGGGAACCCCGGCCTGCTTTGCCCTCGTGGGGGCGCGGGAAGGCCGGGAGGGGGTCCCGAGGACCTGCAAGCAGGACGACGGGAGCAGCATGAGGAGGAGGCCAGAGGCGACCATCTGCTGCCCGGCTAAACAGGCAGCGCCTGTAAGGTACCGTAGCCACCGGCCACTACAGCACATGAGGAAACCTCTCCCTGTCCCATGGGGAACAGGAAAGACACTGGCAAGTGGGAGGTGGGAGGTCCTTTTAACCTCTGTGTTTCCTGTTCCCCATTAGGGCAAAGAGACAACCTCCATATGCCGTCGTGGAAGGTGACTAGAGAAAAAATATATATAAAAGTTTAAATCATCCCCCTTTCGCCCCATTCAAAATAAAACAATAACAAAACAAAAACAAACATACACCTATTTGGTATCGCCACGTTCAGAATCACCCGATCTATAATTTGAAAAAAGGATTAACCTGATCGCTAAACGGCTTAGCGAGAAAAAAATTAAAAACGCCAGAAATACGTTTTTTTGGTCGCTGGGACATTGGATTAAAATGCAATAACGGACAATCAAAAGAACGTATCTGCACGAAAGTGGTATCATTAAAAACGTCAGAAAATAAGCCCTCACCCAACCCGAGATCCCGAAAAATGGAGATGCTACGGGTATCGGCAAATGGCTCAAATTATTTTTTTTTTAAGCAAAGTTTGGAATTTTTTTTTTCACCACAGTCTATGAACTCGTAATGACCTGGAGAATCATAGTGACAGGTCAGTTTTAGCATTTAGTGAACCTACCAAAAAATTCAAAACAAAAAAACCAGTGTGGGATTGCGCTTTTTTTGCAATTTCACCGCACTTGGAATTTTTTTCCCCATTTTCTAGTACAATACATGGTAAGACCAATGGTGTCGTTCAAAAGTACAACTCATCCCGCAAAAAATGAGCTCGCACATGGCCATATTGACGAAAAAATAAAAAAGTTATGGCTCTGGGAAGGAGGGGAGCGAAAAACGAAAACGCAAAAACGAAAAAGGGCTGCATCTTAAAGGGGTTAAATATATTTTAATTAATTTAATATTAGTATCCATTATTGAAAACTAGAGGATTTTTAATAACTGGTAAGTTGTAGCGTTATTTGTATATACACATTTATGTTGATGAGACAACCCCCTGAATGTTCCAGTGCAATTTGTCATTATATGGACAAATGGAGGAATTGTATACAAAAACTGTTTGATCCAATGTAATAAATATTGGATTTTGGCACCATTCTTCTGGTACCCAACCAAATTCTGATTTGTGCAGGTGCAGTATGTCTGGTTTGAAGGACATGGTAAAGTAAAAGTCCCACATTATCAGAGTAATAATGAGCCAAAAGCTTAGCGTTGACTTCAATTATCACATGGTGGGCTTAGTTTGCATTTAATCCCACTTGGGTGAGCAAGTGATTATCTTCTTGTTCTTTATACACTAAATGAGTCAAATAAATTTTTGCTGTGCTTTTGTAGGGGGAAAAATGATAATGTACTTCATACCTATTTTTTAATTGCTACATTTCAAAGAGATCTTTTCAAAAATGTATTGTTTGTATATAGTTACCTTGTTTTAAAGCAGGGATATCAAACTCAAATACACTGAGGGCTAAAATTAAAAGCGTCATGTCACGTGTTAACCGTGATATTTATTAAAAAAATCTCTGCAATTGAGGAAGTTTTGTCCTTATCGAATGTAACAATTAACTTTTTCTTATAGAAACAAACTTAACCCCTTGAAGACGCAGCCCTTTTTCATTTTTGCGTTTTCTTTTTTCGCTCCCCTCCTTCCCAGAGCCATAACTTTTTTATTTTTCCATCAATATGACCATGTGAGGGTTTATTTTTAGCAGGATGAATTGTACTTTTGAACTACACCATTGGTTTTACCATGTCGTGTACTAGAAAACAGGAACAAAATTCCAAGTGTGGTGAAATTGCAAAAAAAAGTGCAATCCCACACTTGTTTTTTGTTTGGCTTTTTTGCTAGGTTCACTATATGCTCAAACTGACCTGCCATTATGATTCTCCAGGTAATTATGAGCTCATAGACACCAAACATGTCTAGGTTATTTTTTATCTAAGTGGTGAAAAAAAAATCCAAACTTTGCTAAAAAAAAAAAAGTTGCGCCATTTTCCGATACCCGTAAAACATTTCCATTTTTCGGGATCTTGGGTCGGGTGAGGGCTTATTTTTTTGCGTGCCGAGCTGACGTTTTTGATAATACCACTTTTGTGCAGATACGTTCTTTTGATCGCCCGTTATTGCATTTTAATGCAATGTTGCGGCGACCAAAAAAAAACATAATTCTGGTGTTTTGAATTTTTTGGTCGCTACGCCATTTAGCGATCAGGTTAATCCTTTTTTTTGAATTGATAGATCGGGCGATTCTGAATGCGGCAATTCCAAATATGTGTATGTTTGATTTTTTTTTTTTTTTAATTTTATTTTGAATGGGGCGAAAGGGGGGTGATTTAAACATATATATATATATATATATATATATATATATATATATATATATATATATATATATATATATATATATATATATATATATATATATATATATATATATATATATATATATATATATATATATATATATATATACATACATACACTCACCGGCCACTTTATTAGGTACACCATGCTAGTAACGGGTAGGACCCCCTTTTGCCTTCAGAACTGCCTCAATTCTTCGTGGCATAGATTCAACAAGGTGCTGGAAGCATTCCTCAGAGATTTTGGTCCATATTGACATGATGGCATCACACAGTTGCCGCAGATTTGTCGGCTGCACATCCCAAAGATGCTCCATACAAGGCAGGATGGATCCATGCTTTCATGTTGTTTACGCCAAATTCTGACCCTACCATCCGAATGTCGCAGCAGAAATCGAGACTCATCAGACCAAGCAACGTTTTTCCAATCTTCTACTGTCCAATTTCGATGAGCTTGTACAAATTGTAGCCTCAGTTTCCTGTTCTTAGCTGAAAGGAGTGGTACCCGGTGTGGTCTTCTGCTGCTGTAGCCCATCTGCCTCAAAGTTCGACGCACTGTGCGTTCAGAGATGCTCTTAGGCCTACCTTGGTTGTAATGGGTGGCGATTTGAGTCACTGTTGCCTTTCTATCAGCTCGAACCAGTCTGCCCATTCTCCTCTGACCTCTGGCATCAACAAGGCATTTCCGCCCACAGAACCGCCGCTCACTGGATTTTTTTTCTTTTTCGGACCATTCTCTGTAAACCCTAGAGATGGTTGTGCGTGAAAATCCCAGTAGATCAGCAGTTTCTGAAATACTCAGACCAGCCCTTCTGGCACCAACAACCATGCCACGTTCAAAGGCACTCAAATCACCTTTCTTCCCCATACTGATGCTCGGTTTGAACTGCAGGAGATTGTCTTGACCATGTCTACATGCCTAAATGCACTGAGTGCGCGCCATGTGATTGGCTGATTAGAAATTAAGTGATAACAAGAAGTTGGACAGGTGTACCTAATAAAGTGGCCGGTGAGTGTGTGTGTATATATATATATATATATATATATATATATATATATATATATATATATACTTTTGCCATGCTTTAATAGCTTCCATGGGAGGCTAGAAACTGGCACAACTGGATCGGCTCAGCTACATAGGAGCGATCATCAGATCGCTCCTATGCAGCTGAATTACAGGCTTCCTATGAGCGCCGACCACAGGGTGGCGCTCACAGCAAGCCGGCATCAACAACGATAGAGGTCTCAAGGAGACCTCTGGTTGTTATGCCGACGCATCACTGACCCCCGATCACATGACGGGGTCAGCGACGTGTGCATTTTCGGCCCGATGGCTGGAAGCGGTAGTTAAATGCCACTGTCAGCGTTTGACAGCGGCATTTAACTAGTTAATAGCGGCGGGTGGATCACGATTCCACCTGCTGCTATTGCGCGCACATGTTGGCTGTACAAAACAGCTGACATGTTGCGACTTTAATGTGGGCTCAGCGCCGGAGCCCACATCAAAGGAGGAGACACGACATGCACAGTACTAGTACGGCACATGTCGTGAAGGGGTTAAAGGTGTTGTCCCATAAGAAAAGTACTTTTTAATTAATAGATTAGAATAAAAAATTGGAATATATGTTGAGACGTAAAAAGCAAAAATTGCCTCATTTAAATATGTAATAACAGGATAAAAACCTTGAAAAATACAGATAAAGTAATGTGCAAGAAAAGTGCTCCCAAACACAGGATGATACCCCCACAATGAATTCCTCCACAGTACCCTCCAAATGCATGCTATGATTACGCTACTGTACCCACCCCATTCTCCCTGACAAAGAGTGATGGCTCCATCACCGTATAATTCCTCACACAGCCCTCCATACAGTATAATGGTCACAAAAGTGATCCATACAGTATAACTGGCCCACACAGTGTTCCATACAGTATAATAGGACTAACCTAGTGCTTAATAGTGTATAATGGGCCACATCTGCTCCATACAGTAGAATAGGCTCCACCTAGTGTGCCATGCAGTATAATGGCCTCCCAACTATCACCCCACTTGCCGCCACACTAAGACGCCTTTTTTGGGGCGACTGCCAGCTGACGTTTTTGTCTGGGATAGGGCCAATATCCCCCCCTTTTTAGGCTACTAATATCAGCCCACTACTGTCTGACTAGCCTTTGCCGGTTAATAATTATAGGAGGACTCTGTCTTTTTTGGGGGGGGCGTGTCCTCCATTTTAATAACCAGGAAAAGCTAAGTATACAGCTGTGAGCTGATGTATTAATAGTCTGGGAAGCTTCATGGGTATTACCCCATTCCCTGGCTATAAACATCTGCCCCCAGCTGTCCACTTTCCCTTCGCTGGTTAATAAAATGTCAGTGGATCCAACGCCTTTTTTTTTTTTTCCCACAGAAAATAATTTGGTAAGAAAATACATGTACAGTAAGCTACACAAGAACTGTGCTAATTATATATGTCACTGACATCTTTATCTATTCTATGTGTATATATCCTATTCTGCCCAGTCACGCTGTGATTTTATTGTATGCGGCAGATGAATTGCCGGCCTTTCAAAGGACATGAGTGTGTAAAAATCAGACCGCACTCGCATGGTCTGAGATACAAGGACAATCTCAGCATGCTGCTATTTTTTTCTCAGTCTGATTTCAGCTGAGAAAAAAACTGACAAATGTAAATTTCCCTGCTCATCTGCAGAGTGCAATCTGATTTTTTTTTAATTTTTTTTATTGGATTGCACTATTCTGTTTTCCTGGCAGATGAGAATGAGCCCTAAGAGCATAAGCACCACCAGAAAAGTGTCAGTTTTCTACTACGAACATGTGGATTTTACTTTTATAGTCTAAATGGATTAAAGGGAAACTGTCACCCCCAAAATCAAAGATGCGCTAAGACCTCCGGCATCAGGGGCTTATCTACAGCATTCTGTAATGCTGTAGATAAGCCCCCGATGTATCCTGAAAGATGAGAAAAAGAGGTTAGGCTCTGGGCCTCTCTGACCTTTCCCGCCACCTGCGCACTGCAGTACTTTGCTCTGCCCTCAACAGGTCAGACAAGTACGCCTGCACCGGAGCCGCAGCGTGAATGCAAGAAGAGGACGTCATCGTAAGAAGATTGGAGGCCCCGGACCAGACCGCAACGCCCATCAGACGGGACCGCCCCTGGGTGAGTATAATCTAACCTCTTTTTCTCATCTTTCACGATACATTGGGGGCTTATCTACAGCATTCTTTTATTCCTGCTACATACAATGGGTATTACATGTTATATCTGTGAATAACACAGAAAGAACACTTCCATGCAACACGATTACATCTGACTCCTTAGCCTGCCAAGTCTCCCTAATTCCATGCAGCAAGCTGTCCAGGATATTCTTGATGACTTATTTTTTCTAAAACCGAACTGTCACCGACAACCTTCTTAGGTTAGGTACCCACATTTATTTGTTTGGTTTTGAAACTAAAGCCAAGAGTGCATTTAAAAAAATATATACATTTTACCAGGTGACTTCCGTTTATGATCAATTTCCAATGTAAAGTTTTGTCTGCAAATTCTCTGCACTTATAGAGTTATAGAACAATTCTGATTTAGATGTTTCAGCTTTTACTGAATAGACAGCAGACAGACCAAAGAATTTTTTTTACAGTATACCATGGACTGACCGTAGCGTTTATGGTCTCTGGGTGCCTGTACCATGCAGACAATGGGGAGTAGAAAAGTACCGTTAAAAATGAGTGCAATAATAGCATAGTATGCATTAATAATGCCAATAGTGGTGGCTGCAGGCTGCTAGCCAGCATGTCATTTTCCCCATGTATGAAGGAAAAATCACCCGAAAGCCTTTGACTCTTTAGTATAAAAATATAAACGTGGTTGTCTAGTTTCTTTTTCAATCATTTTTATTAAACTTTTTTTATATGACAAATATGGGAAAATAAGAAGGAAAGGATGGAAAAAAAGGGGAAGGATAATGAGTTATTTATAAAGGAAAGGTAAGGTGAAAGGGAATAGGGGAGAACTCAATTGTTCAACAAAGTTAACATAAAAGTATTTTTAGCACAAACTGGTCAGCGATAACAAACATGAGTACAGGTATATTAGGAGTATAAATAACAATACATTTCACACAGAAATGAGATACAAAACTAAGCACAAATAATAAAATTTAGCTTTAAGCTATGGAAATAGAGACCCAATATTTCGGTTGTCTAGTTTCAAGAAAAGGTAGATCCAAAGCTGTTATTGCTTTGAAGTATCAAAAAATGCAGCATTTGCATACTGAAGGCAGCAAGGGCTTCAAAATACAGGCACCCATGACTCTATTTTTAATGAAAACAGACAATGCCTGAGTGGGGTCAAATATTGATTATTTTTGTCGGCTATTTTAGTTGCCATCTTCAGCCTTTTAATGCAACTGCAGTCTTGGTTTTTCCATAAACATTATATACATTATTATAAAAATAATGAATAAGTAAATGTGTAAAATTGCATTGTACACTCCACATTTAAATTAGCAACACCAAGTAGGAAACGGCATTACGGAAATTAGAGGATCAGTAGACATGTTAATAATATGCAAATGATGAAAAATATCTTTATGTATTGAGTATGAGTGTCACATGCAGAAATACACACACTTGCACGCCCTGTAAAGCTATCAATGAGAATATTAACCACTTCCCGACATTTGATGTGTCTGTACACCATGATCAGCATGGTGTTTCCGCAAACTGATGCGCATTTACGTCATGATGATTGTGCAGGCACAGGAGTTGTGCCTGCACAATCAACGCTGGGAGCTCTGCTGAAGTGGCTGTTTAACCCGCTAGATACCACAATCAGCTATGATTGCAACACCCAGTGTGTTGTGAGAGGGAGAGTGCTACCTCTCTCAACCCATGGGCACCCCCGCAACGCGATTACAGAGAGCAGATGGTTGTCATGACTCCTGGCAGGTACAGTGGCCAGTTAGGCTTTGTTATTAACAGGCTTCTAAAATGCGTTCTGTTGGTGTGACACTGATAAGCCTAATACCCTGCAGTGCCAGAGCAGCATTGCACGGTATTAAACCAGCGATTACATTAATGAAAGTTGATGGCTCATAAAGGGATTACCGTATTTTTCGGACTATAGGACGCACCTGACTATAAGGCGCACCCAGGTTTTAGAGGTGGAAAATAGGAAAAAAAATATTTGAAGCAAAAAAAATGTGGTAAAATATTTAATAACATAAATAACATACTATTATATGTGGTGTTATTATATATAATAGTATGTTATGTTGGAAGCTGCGGGACCAGTGTGGTGTCTGTGAAGTACTATATGAAGATGCTGGAGGGTGAGTATAAGGGCTCATTTCCACATGCGAGGCACACGTCCGTATCTCGCATGTGGAAACCAAGCTCTGGCGCCGGCACTTTGGAGCGGAGCTGTGCAGCTCCATGTGTTCCTATGCGGCCGCACGCTCCGCTCTGGAGTGCCGGCTCCACAGCTTGGTGTCCACATGCGAGATACGGACGTGTGCCTCGCATGTGGAAATGAGCCCTAAGAATAGGTGCACAGGGCTTATAGTGAAAGCACCACTCCAGCACTGCAAAATAACACTGGAGTGCTGCTTTAAAATCCCATGGGAGAACTATAACTCCCAGCATGTCCTGCAGATCCTATGACATCCTGGGAGTTATAGTTCACCAAAGGAGTGGCAGAGTGCTTTATTGTGTTTTGTAAAGACTGACCTCTTAATTGTGGCAGCCACACCGTGGTGAGGTAAAAGCTGGAGTATCCCATGGCTGCACACACAGAGCCCTCTCTCTTGTTGCCTTTCCACAGCGCAGGACATAAGAGGAAGCTGCAGATTCTAGGTGGGAGTCTGAAGGACCTGTGATGATGTCAGAAGAGGGAGGGCTCTGGGCTGCCATGTGATGCTCCAGCCCGCCCACTTCTGACATCACACAGGTCCTCCCTGTGCACCACAGACAGCTCAGCGTCCAGCACAGGCAGGTATGCAGCGATCTCCTGGCCCCTGCTGCTGCCTCCTCCTCCCCCGGACACACAGATTCTCCCCGGAATCAGTGCTGGGGAAACTGTGTGTCGCTGCTTAAGTGCAGTATTCATTTGCTGCTCCCCGCTCACCGCTCAGCTGATCGGTAGGCGGGGAGCAGCTAATAAATATTCACTGCACTTAATCAGCGGGGCCATGTGGTTTCCACAGCAGCTGATTCCGGGCAGCGGGGACATCCTGAAGTGGGATAACAGTGCGATCCCACTCGCTGCTGCCCCCCTCCCCACATGCTATATCCGTACTATAAGACGCACCCACACTTTCCTCCCAAATTTGGAGGAAAAAAAGTGCGTCTTATAGTCGGAAAAATACGGTAAGTAAAGAAAAAAAGTGAATAAATTGCGAAAACCAAAAAAATACAGTATGATGAATGGGGGGGGAAAAAAGCATTTTTTTGTATGTAAAAACAAAAGTAAACTAAAAAAGTACACATAGTTCGTATTGCTCTATCTGCAACAACCAGATGTATAGACCTGTCACATTATTTAATCCCTTCATGACATGCGCTGTACATGTACAGCACAAGTAGGAAGTGGGTTCATGTAGCTGGCCCATACCCGGTAGGTAATGGCTGAGAGTTACAGCCAGGAACTGCCTCCAACTATCGCCCATCGGCGTGCTTGTGACATGATTGCGGGTCTCCAATGGGTTTCTATGACAGCAGGGGGTCTGTGTAAGACCTCCATGTTTGTCATTACATTGTTTCCTTGAAACCCTGCCTGTGGCAGGACTGCCAGGAGATTTTCACTGTAGGCCAGGGAAACCAAGAGACCTGCCCACAGGCACTGCCCCAAAGCACAAATCTGGTCCTCATCATAGAGACAAAGACATAATGTTTGTTCTTCTGGGTGGGCCTGGGGGCAGGTCTTCCCTTGGTTTCTCTGGCTTAGAGCAGGAAGATAAGACTCTGCCTTCAGTCCTGACCTGGAGCATGGGCATATCATTAGCTGAAAACTTCTAACACTGATTACACAAGAACCACAAGACGGATTTCTTCACACCAGGTATCAGTTTAACACTGCCAACCTGTTAGTGCCTGTAGTTTACGTGGCAAAATGCTGTTGACTGGTTCGTTTTAACTCTAGTATCTGACCTTGCTACGTGCCAGTAGGCCTCAAAACAAACAGGTAAAGCCGGACCTAGCCCTGATTATTTGACACTTACCTATGAAGTGGTAAATTGACAAGATGCGCAGGTCAAAAAGGGAACCACTCCTCAATATGTACAAAGTGCATGGAACTAAAGCAAAACGGAAGAAATGGGCCAGCACTCCTACAGCACTCCTATTGGTGTAAGTGCAATGTGTAGGTGCACATTCACATTATAGCCATTAACAAACAAAAAAGAATATAAAAACAATGTGCAAATACCCTGCAGTAAACAAATAGTAATAGTACAGGTAAATAACAAGGTACTTTTTAGTTGACACTCTTTGCTCAAAAGATGAAAAGTGTAAAGTGTTTACCCAAACTATCAGTCTTTTGCACAACATTGGCCTACAAGCCAGACCTCCAGCTCCAGGTGTTCCATTGACCTAATGCAAGTGCTTCTAAGGGTACTGTCACACAGTACCATTTTAATCGCTACGACGGCACGATCCGTGACATCGCAGCGATCGTATGATTATCGCTCCAGCGTCGTAGACTGCGGTCACACGTTGCAATCACGGCGCTGGAGCGATGCCGAAGTCCCCGGTAACCAGGGTAAACATCGGGTAACTAAGCGCAGGGCCGCGCTTAGTAACCCGATGTTTACCCTGGTTACCAGCGTAAACGTAAAAAAAACAAACAGTACATACTTACATTCCGGTGTCTGTCCCCGGCGTTCTGCTTCTCTCCACTGTGTAAGCGCCATAGCCGGAAAGCACAGCGGTGACGTCAGACGTCACCGCTGTGCTCGCTTTCCGGCTGGCAGACGCTCACACAGTGGAGAGAAGCTGAGACGCCGGGGACAGACACCGGAATGTAAGTATGTACTGTTTGTTTTTTTTACGTTTACGCTTGTAACCAGGGTAAACATCGGGTTACTAAGCGCGGCCCTGCGCTTAGTTACCCGATGTTTACCCTGGTTACAAGCGAACACATCGCTGGATCGCTGTCACACACAACGATCCAGCGATGTCAGCGGGTGATCAAGCGACGAAAGAAAGTTCCATACGATCTGCTACGACGTACGATTCTCAGCAGGATCCCTGATCGCTGCTGCGTGTCAGACACGGCGATATCGTAACGATATCGCTAGAACGTCACGAATCGTACCGTCGTAGCGATCAAAATGGTACTGTGTGACAGTACCCCAAGACTGGAGCAAGACTATGATTGAGGATGGAATAGCGTTCTATCTTCTTTAATGAGGCCCTCACTAAGGAACATCACACTGGTCCTGCTCCCACGATTATGGTATGAGGTGACATAATGTACAGCGGCTAGACCACTCTAGTCTTCATTCCAGGTACACCAACAGCTTGGCATTACATTGATTTGGAGAAATGGCCATGCCTCTGGTTCAATGACCAGCGAATTCCAGGAGCTTTTTTTAATACATCAGTCTTCGTGTTTGTGTTACAGATTGTGCTGTTATGGCCTACAGCATCCCCATACTTGGCTCTCATTGAACACATTTGAGATGTCATTGGTTTGCAGTTGCAAAGGGAGCCAACAGCAGTGGTTCTTGATGATTTGTGTTAGAATGTGCATTCCTCGTGGCAGAACATTCCTCAGACAGCCATTAATTACCTCATTGACAGCCGCTAAGGCATGTTAGTTTGTGTTTTTCTGTGCATGGCACTCATACTCAGAATTAGAATATTTCGAGAAGTTTTGTTTCAATTTTTTTTATCATTGGTATAGAATTAACATGTTTAT
The DNA here is from genome assembly GCF_051348905.1 of Ranitomeya variabilis. Classification (NCBI taxonomy): domain Eukaryota; kingdom Metazoa; phylum Chordata; class Amphibia; order Anura; family Dendrobatidae; genus Ranitomeya; species Ranitomeya variabilis. Next base: position 539,595,133 of record NC_135234.1, read on the forward strand.
CCATCCCATGATTTTTGCAATTACCTGATTTTCTGGTTTTGCAATTTCAATGTTGAGGAGTGCATGTTAATACATAGGTGTGAGCCTTAGTTTTACAAGACAGTTATTGCAAACACTTTGTAAAGTTACTTTTTTATACCCTGCACTTTACAATTGACAAAGAAAACCTTCTATTCAGGAAAATCTTTCTATTGTGACAACTTCCACTAAATATTGAAAACTTGCAACCGCTATATGTTTGCTATAACTGAGAATTGCTTCTTGTGTATTTCTTTGGCAGTTATAAATATTTCTCGCAATGTGGGGCTTATTTAAAATGGCAGTGCTAATGTATTATGTCATATTATGTGGATTTTCCAGGTCACAAGTTTGTTTGCTGGCTAATAAAAAATGGATACAATCAATCATGACCACAGGGGTCGTCCAGTGGGATATTTCAGCGCTATGCTTTGATGCTTTTCCTTGTACGAAGATAAAGAGTCAATGAGATGAGTCTATTGATTTAAGACTTCATATTGGAAGGAATGCAAAGCTTGAACTGTTGCAAGGATTTTTTTTATTTATATAACTGGTTAACAAAAGGGGAGAAAGGAGCAGCGGGTGTCTTTTGCTGTGCGCGTGCATACTAACTGGGGGACCAAATGCGCACCCTACTTTTTACAATAGCAATCGGTGGTTGTAACGTGCGGTCCCTAAATATGCTAAGATCAGCAGCTTTGGAGCACAAACTACTGGTTTAATAAAAATGAACACTATACAGTAGAAAAAAAGAATGTGGTCCTCCCAACTCTCCCCCAACAATTGGTAGAGAAGGATCGGACTCTTGCAATTTTAATGGATACATTTTTTTGGGGAGGAAATAAGATGTGCCTACAGGAATTTAAAATAGTCATTGCCAAGTACTGTGCAGGAGATGCTGAAAAACTTGAATTTAATTGTAAACTCTGCCTTGGGTTTTTTTTTTGTTTTTTTTTAGGGGGAAAGTTAAGGTGAGATAATTTTAGAGAAGTTGTGCCACCATCATATTTATAGTTAATTATGATATATATTTTTATTTTTGTAACTTTTAAAATCCATACATGATTAGAAAATGTATGTTTTTACCACTAGGATGGTTCCATGTAGTTATTAATACTAACTGCCTGATAGCTTTTTGTGCAGGCTCAGCCACCTAATAACCGTTATGGTACATGTGCATTAGGGTGTTTCATTTTTCCGAAGTTATGATTTTCATATGACTTTGCTTGAATCCTTGGTCTAAGTCATCTAAAAGATCCATGTAAAAATGTTTATTGAAATCAATTAATATTTAGAGATTGCACACTTTGATCACTTTTATCTGAAAGTACCGAAATTCATGAAAATGTATCATCGACATCACACTAATGTGTATGTTGTGTTTCTATTATGTTTTGCGGGTAGTTTAACTGAAAAAGAGTACTAGAAAGGGAATTTGGTTACTTGAAAAGGTGCCTGGTGGTGAATTATTGGGAGCTCAACTCCCTTCCAAGGAACATGTGCTTTTAGTTTTTATTTACCGTCACAAGGAAATGAAAGAAACACTCTCGTGTGCTGCTAAATCCACAAGTATTAAACTAAAGGAAGTGTGGAAGAAAGCAAGTATCCCTGTCATGACAGAGGAGAATATCCGAACTCATGACAGAGGAGAATATCCGAACTCATGACAGAGGAGAATATCCAAACTCGTATACAGAAGTTATACAAGGAATATCAACATCTGGGTATAGAGAAATCAAGAAACATTGATAAAAGTAAATATGAAGCGGCAGATTTGGAAAGGTGATCTTGTTGAGCTATTTGATATTGCCAGGCAAAATGTGATCTCCATGAATAGTGTACTAGAAGACGATAAAGCATTCCTTATGTCACAAAGAAAGGATTATATGAGTTTATCAATGAGTGGTGTAGATAAGGTTCTTGCCTCACAAATTAAAAAGAAGAAAATAAATGCAGAAAAAAAGGAGGCATACAAGGAGAAACATTATAAAGAAATCGCCAAAATGAACAGTGGAACACTCAGTCTCATCTCCATCATCATCAATTCACGAAGAGAACAAATTTTCTGCACCACTAGTGAAAAAATCTTGTGCAGGTCGTAGATTAAAACCTCTTGATCACACACTCCCGGCTACATGGGATCGAGAAGAACTCTCCATTCGACAAGCAAGTACTTCAATTATTGCAACTGCAAAAAGCCTTGGTCACGATGTTTCATGCATTTCCATATCTCCATCTACCGTTTTCCGAGCTTGGGTGATTAACAGAAGACAAATGGCTGACAACATGGAAAAGTCTTTGTTTGAAAATCCTCCTCATTTAATCTTACATTGGGATAGTGAATTGTTGCCTGTGGGAGTGTCAAAACTCTAGAAGATAGAGCTGCTGTTCTTGAAACTGGAAAAGATTTTGAGCATTTGCTTGGCGTACCGGTTGTCCAGAAAGGTACTGGTGAGCTAATGGCTGAAGTTGTTATTCAGGAGGTGGACCGATTTGCGCTACGTGACCTTATCATTGGTATATCTTTCGATACAACTGCATCTAATACAGGAACGATCCAAGGAGCATGTATCAGAATTGAAACTGAATTTGAGAGACAATTGTTGTGGTTGGCTTGCCGCTTCCACACCCACGAATTAATCTTGAAAGGAGTGTTTGGTAACTGTTGTAATATCCCATCAAGTTGTCCTGACATCCAGATTTTCCGAAAGTTCCAAAATCACTCGAATTCAGTTGATAAGAAGTCCTGTTTCACGATGTTGGATGAAGAAAATCCCATTCAAGGTTTTCTAGAAGAACAACGTATGAAAATAGTGGACTACCTCAACAATGTCTTGCAAGATGGCAGTCATCCAAGAGAAGATTACAAAGAGCTATTAGAACTATCATTTCTATATCTTGGAGGCTGGGATGAAAACTATTTTGAATTTAGGGTTCCAGGGGCTCTGACTGAAGCAAGGTGGATGGCAAAGGCCATATATGTACTCAAAATTGTGCTATTCACTAAACAATTGCATATTTCTAATACCGAATTGAAAGGAATAAGAAAAGTAGTGCGTTTTGTCTGTCTAATATATGTCCGCTTTTGGCACGAGGCAGTTGTAAGTCTATGGGCTCCAAAGAATGATTTGGAGATGCTACAGCTTTTGCAATATTATCCAGATAAAGATGTCAGAGAAAGTGCCCTCACAGTGGCTAAGAGTCACATTTGGTATCTGTCAGAAACTAACATAGGATTGGCATTTTTTGATGAACGTATCAGTCAGGCTGAGAAGGATAAGAAGTTTGAAAATTTAAGAATGAAACCTGCAAAGAAAAAGGAGCTGAAACAGTTGGAAGGTAAAAAACTAGTTTTTGAAGGAAAAGACCTCAGCAATTTTGTTACAAGTAAAACAAAGACATTCTTTGAATTGAATTTTGGAATCCACGATGTAGAAGAATATTGCAGTGACACACTAAGAAGCTCCATCAATGCTCTTAAGGTGGTGAATGACACCACAGAAAGGGGCATTGCTCTGATAAAGAAGTTTAATAATTCAATCAGAGATGAACAACCGAAACAGTTCTTGTTAAAGGGAAGGTGCCACCAGTTTTCTTGTAGTTTTTTTTTGTGTGAAATTAAGCTTAAAATAGTAAATAAAATGTACTAATGCAATGTTTACACTGTTTGCAAACATTTCTATATGAAAAATATTATATATTTTCTTACAAATATATATATTGACCACTAGGGGGAGCATTTTCCGTTTTAGACCTCAAGCAGCTATAGTAAGACTTACCAGCTTTACTGTTAGCTGGAAAATCTGGGCAGTAACTGCTGACATCAGCATTTCCCTCCCCTTTTGGGTGGTCGAATATCCCTGGGGCAGAATGAAGAGCAGCATCACAGGGCAGAGCCATTTTGTGTGTGACTGCCCTGTGATCTGCTATCACCAGCAGTTACTGCATCAGAAGCACAGATAAGGCCCCGTCTCACATAGCGAGATCGCTAGCGAGATCGCTGCTGAGTCACTAGTTTTGTGACGCAACAGCGACCTCAGTAGCGATCTCGCTATGTGTGACACGTACCAGCGATCAGGCCCCTGCTGCGAGATCGCTGGTCGTGTCGGAATGGCCTGGACCTTTTTTTGGTCGTTGAGGCCCCGCTGACATCGCTGAATCGGTGTGTGTGACACCGATCCAGCGATGTCTTCACTGGTAACCAGGGTAAACATCGGGTTACTAAGCGCAGGGCCGCGCTTAGTAACCCGATGTTTACCCTGGTTACCAGCGTAAATGTAAAAAAAAACAAACAGTACATACTCGCCTTTCGGTGTCCAGGTCCCTTGCCGTCTGCTTCCTGCTCTGACTGAGATCCGGCCGTACAGTGAGAAGTGAGAGCACAGCAGTGACGTCACCGCTGCGCTCTGCTCTCACAGTACGGCGGCTCAGTCAGAGCAGGAAGCAGACGGCAAGGGACCTGGACACCGAAAGGCGAGTATGTACTGTTTGTTTTTTTTGGTAACCAGGGTAAACATCGGGTTACTAAGCGCGGCCCTGCGCTTAGTAACCCGATGTTTACCCTGGTTACCCGGGTGCTGCAGGGGGACTTCGGCATCGTTGAAGACAGTTTCAACGATGCCGAAGTCGTTCCCCTGATCGTTGGTCGCTGGAGAGCGGTCTGTGTGACAGCTCCCCAGCGACCACACAGCGACTTACCAACGATCACGGCCAGGTCGTATCGCTGGTCGTGATCGTTGGTAAATCGCTTAGTGAGACGGGGCCTTTAGTTTATGTGGTGTGTATGGAGCAGCATTGTCTGTGCAGAGCTGTCTGTGACTCATCCCTCAGTAAGATAAGAAGGAGCTCCAGGTCTGCAGTGAATGGCCGGCATTGTGGAGGGAGGGGAGAGATACATTGTATGGCGGAGAGAGGTGTCAGGTGTCAGCTCTCTCTGCAGGCTGGGAATGGAGCTTAATGGAGTGAATGGAGCTCCTGTGATAGAGAGTAAGTGGAGCTGGGCAGAGAGCACTGGGCTATAATAAAATGGCTGCTAGTCACACCTACAGCAGTGAGTTGTGCAGCCCACAGAGGCGTGCCCAGCTCACTGCTAACACCTCTCCAATGTTAAAGATAGGGTCCTCGCCGGTCTATTAGCTCCTATGTCCATGGGGTGCTGTAAAATGACACTGTTAGTGCCCTGCTACTGCTGCAAAACCAAGATGTCAGCCCCCAGTTCCTTCTTTAAACACATATAACACACAAAATCTGTTTCACATGCATTTAAAACTTGGTTATAGCAGCATGTTATGCTACATTACAGTGATTTATTAATGATCTACAAACGCGGTACCTTACCTTTAAGAGTTGTCGAGTATCATAGAAAAGCCGTCACCAAGCGAACAAAAGAAGGAGTTGCATCTTTCACAGCACAATAGTGTAAATCATTTAATACGTATGATACTGCCTATCAATGTTACTGTTTATTGTCACTATTATTCTAAGTTTTTAATTGTTTGAATTTCTAATAAAAAATACTTAACATTGAAAATCTGTTTTTTTTTTGCGTGCTTTTATTAAACTGATAAGTGTGCAACCTCTAAACATAGTTCGATCATCTTGAAAATTGGCATATATACTTTTTACATTAGAGAGACTCGAGGCGTAAGCAAAGTCTGCAAAAATTTGACATTTTAAATTTTACCATACAAAATTAAACACCCTAATAGTCATTCATTTTTTTTTCTCTCATTCTACCAGGGTGGATTGATTTAAATCACGCCGATTTAAATCATGATTTAAATCACGATTTAAATCAAAAGATTTTTTTCTATTTAAATCGGATCGATTTAAATCATGATTTTAATCATGATTTAAATCACTGATTTAAATCAAAAGGTTTTTTTTAATATAAATCACGATTAAAATGAGAAGTGAGAGCAGTGCGCATGTGCGCCCATAGTTACACGGACGAAACTAGGGGCAACGATCTAACGCCAGGGTGAGGGGGGGACCCCAAAGTAAGTAAAAATCTTTTTTGTTTTACTATATGGCAATAGGTAGGTGTTTAAAAGCAGCATGTCTTAATTGTATAAACTATTAATAGCCTCCACATTTTGTTCATACTGCCCCTTTAATTCCACACTTCTAGCTTGGTTTCACTTTTGGTTTAGTTTCTTTTTCCATTCAGTTGACATGCCCAAACTTGTTGGATAGTCAGCATCCTACAGAAACCTCTGGAAGAGCATGGCATTGTGAATGTTACACATATACAGCCTTTATTCTACTGAGTTAAACAACTCAGCTTTATCTCATGATGGAAGAACCTTTGGATGGTAAAATATTTTCCTCAAAAAGCAGTTTATTGAAAAAAATCCGATTTAAATCAAAAAAATCCGATTTAAATCAAAAAAATCCGATTTTTTTGATTTTTTTAAAAAAACATTGATTTTTATCCACCCTGATTCTAGCTACACATAATAATAATAATAATCTTTTATTTTTATATAGCACTAACATATTCCGCTGCTCTTTACAGTTTGCACACATTATCATCACTGTCTCCGAATGGGGCTCACAATCTAAATTCCCTATCAGTATGTCTTTGGAGTGTGGGAGGCAACTGGAGTACCCGGAGGAAACCCACGCAAACACGGAGAGAACATACAAACTCCTTGCAGATGTTATCCTTGGTTTGAACCCAGGACTGCAAGGCTGCAGAGCTAACCACTGATCCACCGTGCTGCCATTTAACTATATATGCATGATCCTTTGTCCCAGCCAGTCTCTCCTACTGCGGGGGATAGTACTGGTGCTTCTCACAAAATTAGAATATCATCAAAAAGTTAATTTATTTCAGATCTTCAATACCAAAAGTGAAACTCATATATTAGTCTTTACAAACAGAGTGATCTGTTTCAAGTGTTTATTTCTGGTAATGTTAATGATTATGGTTTACAGCAAGGCAATAGTAAATGAAAGGCAGATAATACTGGAAAGATTCTACTTCTCTTTTATAATCCACTATTTGATTTCTAAAACTGTAACAAAATGGCATGTTTAAAAGCACCCGAAGGGTAAGACCACATCTTGTTGTGGCTGTTGTTCAGATATCAAGACTTTTATTTACGTACCTGTTGTCTTGGAGACCGACCACCATTGATTGCAGACCATGCTCTATGTCAGTCTCCTAAGCACCGAGCAAAGAACAGATGAAAGGCAGTGTTACTATTGCAAGATGGTAAGCAGTGAATTGCAAAAGTTCTTGGTTTTTATAAGCACTATCTGACAATACCCATTTGTGAAGATGGAAATAACCCTTTTAATGTAGTAATTGAATATTTAGATAATTTTTACAATGTTTGTGTTGCATTGGTAACCTCCTGTCTCCATAGTTGTTCTATTTCAAGAAGTCTGGTGGGAACCTATAAGTTATTCTGTCGTCTTGCAAAGAAAAAATAATTCTTTAACAGTCTCCTGTTACCTCAAACTGTTGCCTCCCAAGGAGGCACCCTATGTTTACTTTTTCCTCATAATGTAGTCTGCAATGTTCCGAGTTTTAAAATTACTTTGAAGACCACTTGAACAACCCCTTTAGTATGTACTAGATGACAGCTAAGACTTGTAAATACCTCTGTTCTCAAACAGAAATTCCCTATGAAAATCATTTAAGCTCAATAATAGTAAATGTATGTCATGAATTGGGGGTCTGTGTATGATGGAAATGCCCTGGGCAGCCCCCTCAACTGACTGTTTCATTGACTATTAATCAACTTAGTCAAGTAGCAATGAGTCTGTTTAAAAACTTTACATCCCCATTAAACATGAAATCAATGGAACTTAATCGCTATATCATTGGTAAGTAATTTCAGTAGTCCAGATTCTCTGCACTCGCCTCCTCTCCGCATTGGAGTTATGCACATAACTAATGTACTCTTTCAGCAGTGAAGCCGTCCTGGGGAGTGCTGCAGAATGTTAGCTGGTGCATTGTGCATGATGATGTTTCTTTTCATTACACTGCTCATCACAGACCTGCTTTCCATAGATGATCACACAGCTAACTGTAGTCTGTTATACTTCAGCAGAAAAAAAACTGAAATACCCTATTAATTTTATTATTTTCTATTCTGTCATTTTAAATGAAATGCTTGCAGTTACCGTGCTATGACTTTGATCTGTAATTGGAAGTGAATTGTTGCATTCAGTGAACACCGAATTAAGTGGAAATGGTTATCATCCATTGAATATTTTCTCTTGGCCACTGCTAATGAGCACTTTCATGTTTAGCTTCTTAGCACATGTCAGTAATTTACTTTTCATTGTTGAGTGGTGGTTCTTGAAGAGCTGTTTCCTTGACTGATGAATGAGTGTGTATTTTTTTTTATATATACACTGCTTAATAAAATATCCCACATCCTAGATATCACTGAATTAAATATTTCAGTTGCAAATCTTTATTCATTACTTATTGGAATGCTTTGAGAAGAATAAAGCATAAAAATGATAACATAACATGACAACATGTCAGACTCTCACCTACCATCGAAACCTTCAAAAAGAACCTGAAGACCCACCTCTTCCGGCACGCCTACAACCTGCAGTAATCACCGATCGAGCAAACCACTGCACGACCAGCTCTATCCTTACCTACTGTATCCTCACCCATCCCTTGTAGATTGTGAGCCCTCGCGGGCAGGGCCCTCTCTCCTCCTGTACCAGTTGTGACTTGTATTGTTCAAGATTATTGTACCTGTTTTTATTATGTATACCCCTCCTCACATGTAAAGCGCCATGGAATAAATGGCGCTATAATAATTAATAATAATAATTGTAAATCAAAATTAATATCCCATGGAGGTTTGAATTTGTAATTATACTCAAAATCAAAGTGGAAAATCAAATTACAGGCTGATCCAACTTCAGTGGAAATGCCTCAAGACTAGGAAATGATGCTCAGTAGTGTGTGGCCACCAAGTGCCTGTATGACCTCCCTACAATGCCTGGTCATGCTCCTGATGAGGCTGCGGATGGTCTCCTGAGGGATCTCCTCCCAGACCTGGATTAAACCATCCGCCAACTCCTGGACAGTCTGTGGTGCAACGTGACGTTGGTGGATGGTGCGAGGCATGATGTCCTAGATGTGTTCAATCGGATTCAGGTCTGGAGAACGGGCGGGCCAGTCCATAACTTCAATGCCTTCATCTTGCAGGAACGGCTGACGCACTCCAGCCACATGAGGTCTGGCATTGTCCTGCAGTAGGAGGAGCCCAGGGCCAACCTCACCAGCATATGGTTTCACAAGCGGTCTGAGGATGTCATCTCGGTACCTAATGGCAGTCAGGCTACCTCTGGTGAGCACATGGAGAGCTGTGCGGCCCTCCAAAGAAATGCTACCCCACACCATTACTGACCCACTGCCAAAATGATCATGCTGAAGGATGTTGTAGGCAGCAGATCGCTCTCCACGGCGTCTCCAGACTGTCACGTCTGTCACATGTGCTCAGTGTGAACCTGCTTTCATCTGTGAAGAGCACAGGGCGCCAGTGGCGAATTTGCCAATCCTGGTGATCTGTGGCAAATGCCAATCGTCCTGCATGGTGCTGGGCTGTTGGCACAACCGTTTGTGCAGACACATGCACATTTGTGGCCTGCTGGAGGTCATTTTGCAGGGCTCTGGCAGTGCTCCTCCTGTTCCTCCTTGCACAAAGGCTGAGGTAGCGGTCCCGGTAACGCCTCCAGACACAGCAAACCTTCTTGCCACATCTCGCATTGATGTGCCATCCTGGATGAGCTGCACTGCCTGAGCCACTTGTGTGGGTTGTAGAGTCCGTCTCATGCTACCACGAGTGTGAAAGCACAACCAACAACAACCAAAACATCAGCCAGAAAGCATTGGTACTGAGATGTGGTCTGTGGTACCCACCTGCAGAACCACTCCTTTGAGTGTGTCTTGATAGTTGCCAATAATTTCCATCTGTTGTCTATTCCATTTGCACAACAGCATGTGTAATTGATTGTCAAACAGTGTTGCTTCCTAAGTGGACAGTTTGATTTCACAGAAGTTTGATTTACTTGGAGTTATATTCTGTTTGTGTTCCCTTTTATTTTTTTGAGCAATGTATATATAGATAGATATTAGATACATATTTTTTCTGTATGTATGTGTATATAATATATATTTCACTGGTGGATCGGCTCACTCGGATGCACACACAGGCAGTCATGGGAACACTGCAACTTTAAAGATGCACTTGCTTTATTAGACACAGCATAAACCAAGCTTAAACAAAAAATAAGCACGTTCCCCTGGGCAAAACTGCAAAGCAAAACGGTAGCACTAGATATAGGCCTTGCATTAGTGGGGATCAGCCCACTCAGAGTTCTTAAGGCTACTTTCACACTAGAGTCGTGCACTGCACGTCGCTATGCGTCATTTTGTAGAAAAAACGCATCCTGCAAAAGTGCTTGCAGGATGCGTTTTTTTCTCCATAGACTTGTATTAGCGACGGATTGCCACATGTCGCAACCGTCGTGCGACGGTTGTGTCGTGTTGCGTCGGTCCATCGCCGCCAAAAAACGTTGCATGTAACGTTTTTTGGTGCTTCGTGTCCAGCATTTCCAACCGCGCATGCGCAGCCGGAACTCCGCCCCCGCCTCCCCACACCTCACAATGGGGCAGCGGATGCGTTGAAAAACTGCATCCGCTGCCCCCGTTGTGCGGCCCTTGCACAGTATGCGTCGGTATGTCGCAACGTCGCATTGCGACGTGCGTCGTACGACGCTAGTGTGAAAGTAGCCTAAGACTCATGGCTCAGGCATAAAAAGATACAAACCACTTGTCTGGAGTGTTCCTTCCCAGCTACTGACATCCTTGCCTTTGGAGGCAAGCTACTTAAAGGGAAAGGGCCATAAAAAAATTTCCAGCAATTGAAAAAAATGTAAAGAATTATTGTTTACATTATCTTAAAAAAAATATATAATTTGTTTCTAATGTAGTAAAATATGAAAAATAATTTTACAAGGTTTGTAATTTCCACTTTTAAACACTAGGGGGAGCGGCTACTGAGATTTGACAAAAACCTAGTGTACAACTAGCTCACATTACTGCACTGCAGTAATTATGGGCGGAGTCTGGTGAGATGGGTGTGATGTCTCCTCACCTCCCCTTCTGGGTGTTTGCTAAGGGACAAGAGAGGATGAGATTTAGGAACACATTGAGCAGCCATTTTGTTGGTGACTGTAAAGTTATACTGACAAGTAGACAGTCGCAGAGGATGGCAGGCAGCTAGGATTCTGGGAGATACATGGTGGAGGGAGCAGGGTGACAGCAGCACAGAGTATTTCAGGAGAGCAGTGTTCTGGTCTATGGGGGGCACCCCGTTTGGTGCGTGGAGCAGCCAGGGAATGTACATAGAGCGCTGTCTTTTATACACATGGATGGACGGTCTGCTCCACAGAAATTGAGGAAACATTTCTGCGGATTGATGGCCTGTTCTGATCCAGACATTGCATGCAAAGACCCCATTCCCCTCCTCAGATCCTGTCTTCTCCATCCTGTCCTGGCGATGTGTGAAAGCGAGGCGACAGGTGAAGTACCGGGGTGACGCTGGGATGGAAATGTAGCCATATAGTAACGATTGAAATGAGACCCCTCTCTTCAGCTGCCTCACCAGCCTTCCCCTGATGGCACCTAACTGGAGGTCATGCTACCCCCTCTATTACCCCAGACCCACGTGCAGGTGCTCAGCCAGAACCACCCTAGAATGGGTCCCCTTCCTGAAGATAATACCGCCATATACTTCTCACATAATACCGCCATATACTTCTCACATACTGTCATATAGATCACACATAATATCGCCATATAGATCACACATAATACTGTCAAATAGATCACACATAATACAACAAAATGCCCGCGATCTTCTCCCACAGCTGTGATCTGGGCAGCCCAGTGGGCGTGCCCAGGTCACAGCTAAGAGGCAGGAGGAGCTGCCTCAATGTAAGGGATGCGGTCGGAGTCCGACCGCAGTCTCTTATGCGCATGGCTGCCGTAAGTGAGGTGTGCAAGTGTCGTGCCCAGACACTTATTCCCCCACTAACGAAAATCGCAGCCTCCAGTGGCAAAAATAAAAGAGAATAAATAGAAAACTATGAAAGTAGTTAATTTAATTTTCTATTAAAAATAATTGATTATATAATCAACTAGCTGTTTCCAGCCAGCTAACGCTCGGCACGCTCAGGAGCCTCGTGTGGTAATGTGCGGGGACGGAGCCTCGTGTGGTAATGTGTGGGGACGGAGCTTCGTGTGGTAATGTGCGGGGACAGAGTATTGTGTGGTAATGTGGGGGAACGGAGCCTCCTGTGGTAATGTGTGGCGACGGAGCTTCGTGTGGTAATGTGGGGGGATGGAGTATTGTGTGGTAATGTGGGGATGGAGCCTCGTGTGGTAATGTGTGGGGATGGAGCATCGTGTGGTAATGTGTGGGGATGGAGCCTCGTGTGGTAACGTGTGGGGACGGAGCCTTGTGTGGTAATGTGGGGGGGCGGGATTATGTTTGGTAATGTGGTGGGGGGGTGGTATTATCTGTGGTAATGTGATGGGGGGCGGGATTATGTGTGGTGATGGGGCGGAATTATGTGTGCTGATGTGGTGGGGGTGGGATTATCTGTGGTAATGTGGGGGGGCGGGATTATGTGTGGTGATGTGGTGGGGGGCGGGATTATGTGTGATGTGGAGAGGGGCGGGATTGTGTGATGTGGTGGGGGGCAGGATTATGTGTGGTGATGTGGTGGGGGGCGGTTTTATGTGTGGTGATGTGGTGGGGGGCGGGATTATGTGTGGTGATGTGGTGGGGGGGCGTGATTATATGTGGTAATGTGGTGGGGGCGTGATTATGTGTGGTAATGTGGGGGGCAGGATTATCTGTGGTAATGTGGTGGGGGGCGGGATTATGTGTGGTGATGTGGTGGGGGGCGGGATTATGTGTGGTGATGTGGTGGGGGGCGGGATTATGTGTGGTAATGGGGTTGGGGGGCGGGATTGTGTGGTGATGGGGGCGGGATTATGTGTGGTAATGTGGGGGGGATTATGTGTGGTAATGTGGTGGGGGGGCGGGATTATCTGGGTTAATGTGGTGGGGGGGCGGGATTGTGTGGTAATGTGGTGGGGGCGGGATTATGTGTAGTGATGTGGTGGGGGCGGGATTATGTGGTAATAGGGTTGGGGGGCGGGATTGTGTGTGGTAATGTGATGGGGGCAGGATTGTGTGTGGTAATGTGATGGGGCGGGATTGTGTGGTAATGGGGTGGGGGCAGGATTATGTGTGGTGATGTGTTGGGGGTGGGATTGTGTGTGGTGATGTGGGGGGGCGGGATTGTGTGTGGTGATGTGGTGGGGGCGGGATTGTGTGTGGTGATGTGTTGGGGGCGGGATTGTGTGTGGTAATGTGTTGGGGGCGGGATTGTGTGTGGTAATGTGTTGGGGGCGGGATTGTGTGTGGTGATGTGGTGGGGGCGGAGCTACTGTGCAGGGGGCGGGGTTAGCGAGTAATCATGATGCCTCTTATATATAGATAATTATTAATACAAAAGCTAAAATCACGGCACCTTCCCTTTAAACCCCAGACCATCTGACTCCTCCACCCATGTGACTAATCACATGACTGACACCACACAGGTCCTGTCAGCACATGGCTATGCCTGCTCTGCAGGTGGAGATAAGGTTGACATCCTCCCACCCATTCTATGGATGTCCACATAAAAAGCAGCCCATTCTGCAACTTGGCTTAATCCACAGCATGTAGTGTGCTAGAGGAAAATCCTCTGGATTTCACTGACTCCATTAAAGCATAGTGACACATATCTAAACTCAATTACTTTTATAGTGGTGCTTATAGGTTTGTGAACCCATCCGAAGTTTCCATTTTGTTTTTCTAAATTTGACCTAAAGCAGCATCAGATTTGCACACGAGTCCTAAAGGTAGATAAAAAATAAAGTTAAATGATTTCAAGGTGAAATTAGTCTTCTGTTTTTCATCAATGGGATGACTAGTGTAAGTGGGCAACCTGTCTTTTTTTTTAAATTTTTTTATTGGTTTCTATCAAAGTCTGATTTTCACAAAACCAGTTTGTGGAAGTGTATGCTCATCAGGCTGGAAAGGGTCACAAAGCCCATTTGAGTTTAAACACAAATCCAATCAGGCAATTTTTTTTTTCTTTTACAAATTTACATTATTTAATGCTAATGTTCATGAAGACACTAAGTATCAATAGTGTGTGTGGCGGCAGGATTGCAAGGAGAAAGACATTGCAGATGGGTAATAATGTGGTGGGTTATTTTGTTTGTTTGTTTCTTTTGGGGGGAGCAGTTTGTTGGATGTCATCTGACAAGCCAAAAGGCTATTGAATAATGTTGTGAGTACGGATAAGACCAAAATAGAGCTTTATTCCTTTATGGTAACTATAAGTTATGTTTGGAGAAGGAAAAACACTGTTTTACAGAATAAAAACTCATGCCATCTGTGAAACATGGTGGTGGTTTTTTCATGGTTTGAGCCTGAATTTCTGCATCTGGCCCAGTACTGCTTGCCATGCAGCAAGACCATGACTAAAAGCACACAAATCATTCTGCAAAAGAATGGTTTGACCACTGCTTCCCCCACACACTTTTGCTTTTTTTATATATCTATTTTGCAGTTATTTCTCACATTTTGTCTCCCGCCACTCACCCAGAGGTCATAAATAACTGTTGTAACTAAGGCCTCTATATCTGCCCCAGTTACAGAGGAAATTCAGCCTACTGCTTTCATAGAAAAGCTCACTGGTTCGGGAGGAAGGAGCTTCCCATTCTGTATGCACAGTGCCTGTCCAGCATTGTGTATGCAATGATAAAGCAGGCAGAGATGGTAATAAACGCTCTGCCTTTTCTATGGCGTGTCTGGCTGTGTCTGCGTCCAGCTCCCTGATCCTGCAGCTGCAAGATGCCATGCTGTTGCTCTACTATGTAGTGATGTTTTAGAATGCTAACCTCCTGGAGATTTATCTTGTATGCGTGGTCTGGAAATAGTTAAACAATAAAGTTAATATTTTGGAATGGCCAGGTCAAATTCCTGACCTTAATTCTATAGAAATGTTGTGGAAGGGCCTGAAGTGAGCAGTTCATTTGAGAAAACCCTCTAACATGGAGTTGAAGCTGTTTTGTAGGAAGGAATGGGATACAATTCCACCAAGCCATTGTGCCAGACTAATTAATTATCGGAAACGTTTAGATGCAGTTATTGCAGCACAAGGGAGTTGCACGAAATATTGAAAGTGACGGTTTGCATACTTTTGTCACTTGGACATGTGATATTGGGTCATTTTCCTAATTTAAAACATTACAAAGGTTAATATTTTTGAAGCACAAATATACAGATACGAAAGGCTGTGGAGTGTTTGTTACTGTCAGATCAGCTTTCAAGAAACACTGTATAGGGGGGAATATATAAGATTTAGATTAAGTAATGTTATAGTCCTGCCTAAGAACTTGTGTTTTTAGGTTATGCTTTAAGCTGAATATAGTGAATTAAGCTGATGGTGTGCAATTTATACAAATGTACAGCTGGCTATGCATTCAGCTGTATGATTCATTTGATACAGTACTGTGCACTTAATAAAAAACAGTTAATTAAATTTACGCTTAGGAATTGGGGTTAGTGAAAGTGATTGTCCATTACTTTTACATTGATGACCTATCCTTAGGGGATAAATCTTCTATGTCTGTCACTCGGCAGCCCCACTGATCAGCTGTTATCGATGTCTGCGGTGACCACCGCCACCTAGAAGTCCTCATTGCTGAGCTGCTCCTTCTACTTGTAGTAGCTGCCGCAGGTTACTACACATCCACACTGAGTTGAATAGGTGGAGGATGTATAGTACCAAATTCCATCCACTACAAGTAACCAGAGCAGCTCAGCAAGTGAGGACTTTGGGCCAGCGGTGGTCACCGCAGACCTCGATAACAGCTGATCAGTGGGGGTGCCAAGAGTCACTCCCGCCGATCAGACATTAATGACCCGTCATAGGTCATCAGTGTAAAAGTAGTGGACAACTTTTATAGCTATATGTAACCGAAATACACATGCAATGC
Organism: Ranitomeya variabilis; assembly: GCF_051348905.1. NCBI lineage: Eukaryota > Metazoa > Chordata > Amphibia > Anura > Dendrobatidae > Ranitomeya > Ranitomeya variabilis. Next base: position 539,611,259 of record NC_135234.1, read on the forward strand.
AAATCAAATCTCTGCTGTACATGTCTGTGTTGAAAAATGGTATTCAGAATAGGAGTATGGTATATATCAGCTATATTAATTAGGGATCATAAGATTGGATTTTAAAAAATAATAAAAGCCATTTCTGAACTAACAGAAATTGAAACAAAATTGCAATGTTTTAGATGTGCAATATTAGACCCTACATCAATTGTAGTCTTTTCTGTGATCTGCTTTATAATTGGTTAAGGATAATGTATTTATTCTTAAATGATATGTAATATTGTAACTATGCCCTTAATAATTGATGGATGCAAGAGAATGTCTTGGACTCTAATTATTCTAAATATAAATCCTTGTGTCATACACTGTCACATTGCTTTTTGTACTTTTCCAATATAAATCTAAGCGTATGCATCATTACAGACTATCACATCTGTGACCTTATAATTCTCTGTACTCGCAAACTGAAGCTTGAATTCGTTACACTTACTACTGTACTTTTTATATATATTTTTTCATAACCATTCTCAATATCCATCTTTGTCTGTTACAATCTGTATTGTAAGCTAGTCTGTATTTTTTTTAATTTTTTTATTTTTTGTCACTATTAATTTTACAACATAGTTTACTGGAAAACGGGTAAAGAAAAAATTCAACGTGCGGTGAAAATGCAAAAAACGTGCAATTCCACAATTTTTTTTTTTTTGTTACTATGTCCACTATATGGTAAAATTAGCCTGGAAATATGTATCTCCAGGTCAGTATGAGTACGGAGATACCAAAAATGTATGTGTATGTATATATGTGTGTGTGTGTGTGTATGTATATATATATATATATATATATATATATATATATATATATATATATATATATATATATATATATATATATATATATATATATATATATAGGCATAGCGACTGGTCATGTGATTGATGGACGGTAGGTATCGCAGAGGTGGGGGGCCCTGTGATGGAAGCCTGGGTATGTTTTGCTCAAGCAGATCTACTGCTGAGGGATTTGTTTACGTTGGGAGGCTTCCAGGTGATTGGAGAGATGGGTGGGTTCAGTCACCTACAAACCCACCCAAAGAGGCGTGTCTGAACACGTAAGATGGTTTTGTGTGTAAGGACCTGTGGTGATGTCACGCTCACCTGACTGGCCATGTGACAGGTACCTGGGTGTGGTTACACCTATGTAAAGAGGTGTGTGTAGCACATGGAGTGGGTGTGTGTCAGGGTGGACACACTTCCAGGTGTCCTGGCTGGACACTGCAGAGTGGCCTGTGTGTTGGACGGTTCCACGTGGGGACAGACATCCCGAACAACACACAGAGACCATCTTTAGGCTGGAGAGTCTACGTGCTGGACATAGCACGGTCTGTGAGCCCACAGACGTGAGAGAGTGGAGCTCTACTATGGACATTGGGGAATCACCTGTCTGACGTAAGACTGTTTACCTGTTGTTCCTGTTGCAATGTGGTTTATGGAGCAATAAACCCTGTGAACTTTTAAGGAAACGTGTCTCCTGAGTGTCATCCGTCGCACCTAAGCGAGTGTCCCCTAGACCCGTAGCGGGTGGAACACTACAATTGGTGTTTCGAATGCGGGCAACGATCCAAGGAACACATGTTGCAGCGCTGGCTGGTCTGAGCCAGAAGAGTGGATGTCTTGACAACCGTGAGTAAATACTGACCGGGGTCAGTGAGCACTGCTGTTTATGGGATACCTCTGAGGAGAAGAGGCATCCGGGAACCTGTATGGCAATGACAGGTGACGGATGGAGATCCGTGGTGTACTGACCGGGGTCAGATTGGAGAGAGAGACATTGCGTCTGGGCACCTCTGAGGCCGAGGGGTGTCCAGGAACCCGTAAAAGTTGCCAACGGGTAACGGTCTGAAAACCGTGTATTATACTGACCGGGGTCAGTGAAAAATTGTGTTTGGCCTGTAAAGCCGTGTGTGTAACGATCTGAAAACCGCGTATTATACAGACCGGGATCAGTGAGAAATTGTGTTTGGGCTGTAAAGCCGGGTGTGTAACAGACCGGAGTCTGTGTTCTGACCGGGGTCAGTGAGAGACTGTGTTTTTCTATAAAGCACGTGTGCAGGTGCTTGCTGTGGACCGGCGAGTCCATGTATTTCTTTTTTTTTTCTTTGATCAACTTGCTGTGGCTCGGCGGGGCCACGAAGACTGAAGGCGTCTGGCGGTAACTCAGCGGGGTTACGAAGTTTGCTGTGGATCGGCGGGTCCACGAAGGTGACAAGCGGCTTGCTGTGGATCGGCGGGTCCACGAAGTCTGCGGTTGAGCCGTGCAGCGAGGGGTTCCGCAGCGGCAGGAGCTGCAGTGGTGGTGGCAGCAGCTTGTGATCGGCACCCGGAGGTGCCGGAGATTTGTGTCTGCAGCAGGAGCTGTAGCAGTGCCGGCAGGAGCTAGTGAAGTTTTGGAAAAAAAAAAACATCATTTGTGCTCCAGGTTGTGCAGACTCTTAAAGGGCCAGTGCAAGCCCAGAGACATTCTGGTGCACGTTGCGAACTGGGGTCTGATAGTATTGTTGGGTGTACCCCAGGGAAAGGGTGGTGTCCCTAAAGGGTAGCATTCAAAAAAATGGGGTGGTAACCCAAAAGGGTAGTAGTTGCCTAAAAAGGGGTGGAGTTCCGCCGAATGGTAATTTCCCCCCCAAAAAAGGGGGGCAGTAACCCAAAAGGTAGTAGTTGCCCAAAAGGGGGTGGAGTCCCGCGGGATGGTGGTTTCCCAATAGGGGGTGGAGCATCCCAAAAGCGTGATTCAGTCGTACTGTTGTCCCGGGCAAATGAATTATTGTGTGTGAAAGTTAATGCAGAGAATGCACCCCCTATAGTTGACAGTCCTAAGTTAGGCGTGACCAAGGAAGATGGTGGACGGTCCCAACTTACGGACATGACATCTCCTAATGTGTACCACAATATGACTGTTAGTGGTGTGATGGATAGAATGTGTGGAGCTGACTCCCGGAAAGAGTGTGACTTTGGGGTTCGCCATTCTATGAGGTGTGACCCAGATTATGCGGGTGACTGTGACTCTAAGGAGAAGGGAGTACAGTAAAGAAGAGGCCACCAATAGAGTGGGGCCTGAAGTAGAAACCCGGTTAAAGCAAGAGGAGCTTTGGAGATAGGCTGCTGAGTGCCATGCAAGAGATGGTGGATACGTCTGGAAGCTGGTGATGTTCAGAGGAAGTTGGCTCTGAAAGCTGAACAAAATGGGTGTCTGATGACAGCTGAAGAGAAGGAGAGTTCCTTGTTCAGATGTATGATAGACGTACCTAAGGACCTGAGAGAGAGGCCTGTGCCAGGGAGTCTATGCATGAAGAGTTCAGAAAGGCTGTGGGGGCATGTGGGGTGAATTGGTCCCCAGAGACTAATCAGACTGTGATGCTGCCCACAGCTGATGTCACAGCTAAGAGGGTAGCTACCCTGAGTGACTTGCGTCAGAGACCAGGTAGCGGACGTGTTTACGAGGAGTCAGTCCAGACAGATTGTATGGGTGCAAAGGGATTGCGACGCCAGATTGACCATGTTGCCCAAATCCGACTGGCACGAGATGACAAGGGGTCGTCTTTATCAAAGGGTGTGACGGAAATGGTTGACGAATGCCGACGAAAGGGTTCAGTAACAGGCCCTGACTTTGACAGACGGTTTGACTGTCAGGGACGACAGAGAAGGATCTCTGGTCGGGTAATAGAAAGTGCCTAGCCCCACGGCTTTAGGCAGAGGGGGGAATATGTGGCATAGCGACTGGTCATGTGATTGATGGACAGTAGGTATCGCAGAGGTGGGGGGGCCCTGTGATGGAAGCCTGGGTATGTTTTGCTCAAGCAGATCTACTGCTGAGGGATTTGTTTGCGTTGGAAGGCTTCCAGGTGATTGGAGAGATGGGTGGGTTCAGTCACCTACAAACCCACCCAAAGAGGCATGTCTGAACACGTAAGATGGTTTTGTGTGTAAGGACATGTGATGTCACGCTCACCTGACTAGCCATGTGACAGGTACCTGGGTGTGGTTACACCTATGTAAAGAGGTGTGTGTAGCACATGGAGTGAGTGTGTGGGTGGGTGTCAGGGTGGACACACTTCCAGGTGTCCTGGCTGGACACTGCAGAGTGGCCTGTGTGTTGGACGGTTCCACGTGGGGACAGACGTCCTGAACAACACACAGAGACCATCTTTAGGCTGGAGAGCCTACGTGCTGGACATAGCACGGTCTGTGAGCCCACAGACGTGAGAGAGCGGAGCTCTACTATGGACATTGGGGAATCACCTGTCTGACGTAAGACTGTTTACCTGTTGTTCCTGTTGCAATGTGGTTTATGGAGCAATAAACCCTGTGAACTTTTAAGGAAACGTGTCTCCTGAGTGTCATCCGCCGCACCTAAGCGAGTGTCCCCTAGACCCGTAGCGGGTGAAACGCTACTATATATCTATATATCTATATATCTATATATATAAAAATTATTATTTTTTTTAATCTGTATTTGCGTTTATCTACATTCTCCAAGACCCGTAGCGTTAACATTTTTCGGGATGCCATAACTTACTTTTTGCACCCCGAGCTGACGTTTTTAATTATGCCGTTTTGGGGTAAATTCGATGTTTCGATCGCCTGTTTCAATGTTGAAGAAGCCAAAAAAAAAATGTAATTATGGCCATTTAGATGTTTTTCTTGTTTTGAGACTTACTGATCGGATTTATTTTATACTTTGATAGATTGGACATTTCTAAATGAAGCAATTCCAAATATATGATTTTTTTTTTTATGAAAAAGGTGGGTGTTTTATTTTTTTATATGTTTTTACAGGCCAGCGTTCACAAGAGGATAGTGATGACCGACACGGGGGTCTTCAGCAGATCCTCGGCTGTCATGACAACCCATCAGCGCCCTGTGATCGCATGAAAGGGGTGCCGATGGGTGGGATCAATGGCGTGTTTCTGGCTGGTGCGTGTTAAATGCTGCTGTCGGCGGCATTTAACTGGTTAACAGCCATGGGTGGATCGCTTATCCATTTGCGGCTGTAAGAAGCACTTGATGGCTGATTAAATCAGCCATCAGGTGCAGGGACAGATGCAGGCTCTGTGTGTGAGCTCGCATCAATTGTAGGGACGCTTCCAAGGATGTAAATAAACGTCATCGGTTGTGAAGGTGTTAAAGATCATTTCACCTGATGAACTAGCGTTTTTCTTGTTTATCTGGTGAGATCATTGTGACACAAGCGACTTTTTAACACTAATTCACAATTATTTTACAGTGAAAATGCACCTTCAAATGTTAACATGGCACGAAGTGGTGGTATCGATATTTTTGACATGTTGCCTAAGGCTGGGGTCACACTTGCTAGTGCAATGCGAGAAACTCACACAAGTCTCTTGCAGCAATACCCGGTACTGCCGCCAGCACTCGGGACCAGAGCGTGCGGCTGCATGTATTTCTATGTGCCAGCGGCAGTGCCGGGTATTGATGCGAGAGACTTGTGTGAGTTTCTCGCATTGCACTAGCAAGTGTGACCCCGGCCTGATAGGTAGTCTGTCCTTTTGCACTATGAATTAGTAGCTAAGTTTCCACCTTTAGCAGGTAACCAATTCAGATTAAAAACTTTGCAGGGTACACTATGGACTCAATCTCTGAGGATTCGAGGGGACATTCAATAGATAAAATATTGGTTAAGACAATCAACACCTTTTCCCACTGAGTTTTGCATATAAAATCATCACCCTAGAAATTAGGTGGTCGGATATGTCTCCAGGTCCTGGTAAGTGGTGCCTTCAACTACCCACTTTAAAAAATTCAAGATATACTAGACATTCTGAATAAAGTCACCATAATGTTTCCTTATGATAATAAATCTATGGCCCTAATAATAATTCATAGATCCTATATTACACCTGAGAGACCGGCCTAGATGAATACTGCACATAACTACTACTGTTCATTGTGACAAGTTACCCAATTTCATAGGGATACTTCTGATACCTCTATCTAGCTAACTACAGAGAGGGCTCTTTTTAACATTCTAGAACACTCTATATATAAACAACTCATTGAACAGAAGATAAAACTCTTATTACGGTATGTATCTGGGCTTCAGCCGCTCCAAACTGCAATTTATATTACTGGACGCAGAATACTTCTCCATTTGCTCTTAGTAGAATCAAAATGGAGTTCTTGTTAAAATGGGCTGGCTTGATACTTTATTAGAAAAGCAGAAAAGCATTTCTTCTTGGGGAAAATTTCTAACCACTTTACCACTAAGTGTGAAAAAAGCTCTTTATTCTTGCTTTCCATGTATTAATCCTTATAAGAAGGAACAATTAATTGGCAAACACCCTATCCCACGAAGTTAAATCTATAAATCACATTTTGACATTATTTCTATAAAGTAAATGTGCATTTTTTTGGTTCTTCTGTTAAGTGCACTAGAGTCTGAGCACTTTTGTTAAGGAAGGGGGGGATAGTTTTAAATGTTTTATTATATAAAATAAAATATGGTCATTAACATGAAAGCTGGTTGGTTCCCTAATAAAGGACCATCTAATTTCTTTGTATTTTGTGTATTGAATTGTGATCAGCTAGCGTGCTCCAATAAGGTGTTACCCTAGCATGTGCGCTCATCACTAGTATTGAACCTTTGCGCTAATAAAAATATAGGAAATTAAATGTTTTGCGTTATTTACAATGAAGGATGTATTTACCTTCTGTGGGATTTTTTTTTTTTTAATTTGCATACAGTTGGCGAAAAAAAAAATCATCTTTTTTTTTCAATTTGGTTTCATTAAAACTAGCATAGTCTGTCTTCTTTATCCTCTGTTGTTGCAAAGTGTATTGCTGGCCACAGATTGAATGGAATCTGGCGATGAGCTTGTTCTGACAATATTTATAACCTGAAACGTTCATTCCAATTTTTGCATAGGAGTGCTATGCGCACCTGTGATAGTCTATGGGGCCATTTACATGACTTTGTTTTTTCACTGACTGAGTGGTCCGCAGAAAATCTTGGAGACATGCCTGATTGTAATCATAGGGTTGGCTCAAAATCTGCAGTGCAAGTCTATGCATTCTTGCAAAAATCAGACTGCACTCTTGTGCCATGTAGTGTCACATAGGAGAAGGCAGAGAATTTTTTTTTTTATTTCTCCATGTATGAGAAAACCCTATGACACTAGGAACACTCTCTGGTCAAAATAATCTGTCCGTTTTTCTTGTACGTGAGACGTCTGTATGAGGCCTAAGGCCAAATGCAGGCATTCATTTTTTTTTTCCATTTTTGAAATAAAAATAACAATATTCCTCAGTGTTCTGGATTAGACTTCAGCATTGAAAGTGTCAGTGTCATTTCTCACCATCAGTCTTTTATCAGTTTTTCTCCTATGCAAAGAAAAATCTAATGGCTTCATCAAGCTTCTCCTAGCAATCAATGGAAAAACGTCCTGCACCAGGGTGCAACTTGTGCACCACGGTTATACATAGTTTTTTAATTTTTTTTTTACCTAGAGACTTCAATGTGCAATTTTGATACATGATTTAGGTCAAAACAGACAGCACAGTGACCCTCTGACTGTGTTCCCACAATGGATTTTTGACACTACACATTTACGTTGGGTCAGAAACGCAGCTTCTTACAGTTCCAGCAAAGTAGATGGAATTTACAGAATCTCCTGCCCACTGTGCTTTTTTTTTTTTTTTTACACTGTGTAACCTGACCTGCAGTATATAGTTATATAATGCAAGTTTAAGTGATTAGACATTTGCAGGTTCAAGTTTCCTAAGGGAACCAAAAACTAAAGTAAAATATTATATTTAAAAAATAATCTATAAAAACAAAATTTTGAATTCCCAACCGTTCCCCATATTACAAATAAATGCATTTGGTTTCCTATGTAGGAAATGCCGTAGAGTGAAAAAATGCAATCAAAAAGCCAAAATTACGGTATGTTTTTTCAGTCACCAAACTCACTCCAGACCAAACAAAGAAAAAAAGGCTATAAAAAAAAAAAAAGTTTCAAACCCTAGTATTCACCCCAAATTGGTGTAAATGAAAACCTTATTTTCGCCACACAAAAAAAACATGCCCTTTGTTTATCAGCTTCAGGCGACTGATAAACAAAGGACCCAACTTGGAACTCCAAAAATGGCAATGCAAACTAAATTATTATTTTTTTTTCTTCACCATCATACTGACCTGGAAAGTCATGTTTCCAGGTGGTCATTTTTATCTCCCATAGAATGAATACAATAAAAACAAAGCAAAAAAAAAAAAACATCCATGGCTGCATTCTATTTTATTTTTTCACCATTTTCAGCCCACTTAGATTTTTTTCCCTCATTTTCCAATGCAATGTGTGGTAAAATGAATGGTGTCATTTAAACTTTAGGAAAAAGTGAAATCTGCTCACCAACTTGAATCCTCCAGGTGCACGGAACTCCATCTTTTTTCTATACAATACATCTGATCAGAACGAAGACCGCAGTTGTGGTTGAAACGCGTCACTTTTTCTTGTAACCATTCCTAGTGCCATGCTGTTTTAGCATTTATCAAATAAAAATACTTTTTATATTTTATTCTGGAGGTGGACAGCAATTCTTCTCTTTTCTATACAATACATCATTGAAAACTACAACTCATTCCGCAAAAAAAATTCTCATACGGCTGTGTCAACTGAAGAGGGAAAAATGCAAACGTAATAAACTAGCAGCAGAGGCAACAAGGAGTCAAGTAAAAAAACAAAAAAAAAAGCCCACAAAGCTGTCAATATCCTTTTAACAGTGTTATTTCCATCACTTCTCATTATTTATTTTTTTAAAGCACTATGTCCAGTTGAATATTTTTGGTTCTCCAGGGAGGGACAGTCCTGAGCTATGCTGCCGTACCCTGCACTGTAGGTGGCAGAACCACTACTGTGAGGGGGAAATGGGTATTCGGTTCTGTAGGAGTTTTGGCCGTTGGGCGCTCACGGATTACACACCATTGGCATCTACTAGTGATATTGTGGCATCTACTAGTGATATTGTGTCACTATATAAAAACAGAATAGTTCTTTCTGCGTGACTCTGTTGAATTGGTGAAAAGTAACGAAGGTGGTTCACTTTATTCTGGAAGGCCCACTTACTGATGCCGTGCTGGATAGCTGACCCTTGACATACGGAAAATTAGTATCACTTCTGCTTCATAGTTTGTGTTTTGTGTTTTGTTTTGTTTTTTATAACAAATTTGCCTACTATAAGTAATAGCTTTATTTTGCTGAAAAACCACTCTTGCCCAATCTCTACAGTTTTGTGTCTTTGTTAATATCATATAAGATTGGTTGAAAATCCGAATCCTAGTTGGACACCCTAGTCAATTTGGGGTGATCTGACTTTTGCTGTTGAATGCTGTGCAGGCATTTGATGGCTGCTCCCTTCATAGATTGACCATTAAGTAAAATAATTGTATATGTATGTTCAATAACTGCTTCACAATGTGGTTGACAAAAGAGCTAAAACAAACCCCATGGCTTGCGCAGTTTCTGCTGTGTAATGTTACATCCCTGTTTAATTGATGTGGTTCTTACAGAGAATTATTTGTGCTGAAAGTTAAGCTCTACACAAAACACTTTTATCGTCATTTCAGTGCCTGCTATCTTCAGGGTTCATTGCCTTGAACAATTTTTTTTTAAAATTATTAGCTTCTTAATGCATGAGGCTTCAATTTACCCCCTACTGGCTGCTTTAAATGGTTTTTTTTAGACATTTTGTAAGTGGGCTACTACAGTTCATGGCAGCTGATAAACCGCTGGCTCAGTTATAAAATGAGGAAATTATGAAGGTGATTTAATTTTCTTGTTTACCTTTCAAGTGGCCGGTCTTAATTCTCTACAATATAGTTATTTGTGATGGTTAAACATTAGGGAGAGTGTTGTCAAAAGAAAAAAAAGTAATTTTAGATATCTGTATCTTCATTCTTGCATATTTGTTATACAGAATGATTATTGATATATAAAAAAAAGTGACACTAAAGAAAGAAAACTCAAGTAATCGCTTAACAATTTGTGAATTATTAGTTGTGTTCCATTTTATCCAATTTTTCTTACTGTGGAGTCATGAACACTGACTATCTGAGCATAGAGAGGTTGGTTGCTCTTTTTTTCTGTCCTTGCTGAAATAAAGTGTTTGTCCACTACCTGGTTAACCAGATTTCCAGTAAAGTAGTGTCTCTTATAAAATTAAGAAAAAAAAGCAACTTGCTTGCCTCCCGCACCGACGCTGTTCTAGAGATGTCAGCGCCGGGTCTGCGATGTCATTGGCGGCAGGGTTCCCTAGGCATAACAATCAGACACAATTTTGGCTGCTATTTTCTAACTTCTTCCAATAGTCTGACTTCACCTATGGAAAGGAAGAGCACAGCAGCCCAATAGTGGCCACTGATTGGCTGCAGTGCTCATGTGGCCTAAATATGCTATGCAAACACTAGCAATCACAGTGCTTACAGCGCTGGTGCGGCAGGTGAGTGTGTTTTATATTTGTTTTTTTTTCACAAGGGGTGCTTCATCGTTGATAGAACAAAATTAGTGGACAACCCTTTTTAATTTTTGTTATACCCCTTTTAACCCCTTCCCGACCTGTGACACAGCGTATGTGTCATGAAAGTCGGTGCCAATCCGACCTGTGACGCATATGCTGTGTCATAGAATGATCGCGTCCCTGCAGGTCGGGTGAAAGGGTTAAAGGGCCACTGTCACCCCCCCCCAGCCGTTATAAACTAAAAGAGCCATCTTGTGCAGCAGTAATGCTGCATTCTAACAAGGTGGCTCTTTTAGTTTTTGATTCATTTATTACCTCAATAAAGCGTTTTAAAAATTGGCCACAAATACCAGATATTGTACCGGGAGGCGGTCCGAATCGTCCTCTATCAATCTCCCAACTGCCGTCACTCTTCTCTTCAGGGGCGATGGTCACCGCCCGCTTCGCGCTGTTGCTTCTTAAATCCGGCACCTGCGCTGTGCGTGCCTGCCTGGGGCAGGCGCAGTCTTCATTGTCAGTCACAGCTCAGACGCAGGGTGCCTGACTGCGCCTGTGCGGGCAGTGCAGCCACCCTGTTCCTGAATCCCCGCCCCGCACTGTGTTATTCATTATGCGCAGTGCGGGGCTGGGGTTCCTGGGCATGCGCACTACGCTTGTCAGACGCTCCCCCTGTCCCCCGCCTTCCAGCGTTGTTCTTTGTGGCTGTTCAAAACGTCGGCAATGAAACCTGTATATTCCGGCAATGCTGGAAGGCGGGGGACTGGGGGAGCGTCTGACAAGCGCAGTGCGCATGCCCAGGAACCCCAGCCCCACACTGTGCATAATGAATAACACAGTGCGGGCCCCAGGCAGGCACGCACAGCGCAGGCGCCGGATTTAAGAAGCAACAGCGCTCAGGGGGCGGCGACCATCGCCCCTGAAGAGAAGAGTGACGGCAGTTGGGAGATTGATAGAGGACGATTCGGACCGCCTCCCGGTACAATATCTGGTATTTGTGGCCAATTTTTAAAACGTTTTATTGAGGTAATAAATGAATCAAAAACTAAAAGAGCCACCTTGTTAGACTGCAGCATTACTGCTGCACAAGGTGGCTCTTTTAGTTTATAACGGCTGGGGGGGGTGACAGTGGCCCTTTAACTCCAATTTCACCCGACCTACAGGGACAGGGGGAGTGGTACCTCAACCCAGGGTGGGTGGCTTCGCCCCCCCCGTGGCTACGATCGCTCTGATTGGCTGTTGAAAGTGAAACAGCCAATCAAAGCAATTTGTAATATTTCACCTATGAAAAGTGGTGAAATATTACAATACAGCCATGGCCAATGCTGCAATATCATTGGCTATGGCTGGAGACCCTGATGTGCCCCCCGCCACCACCACCGATCTCCCCAGTCCTCCGTTCTGTCCCGTACTCCCCTCCGTCCTCCTGTCTGCTCCCCCCATGCTCCGATACCACCCCCCGTGCTCCGATCCACCCCCCGTGCTCCGATCCCCCCTCATACTTACCGAGCCTCCCGGTGTCTGTCCGTCTTCTCCATGGGCGCCGCCATCTCCCAAAATGGCGGGCACATGCGCACTGCGCCCGCCGAATCTGTCGGCCGGCAGATTCGTTCCAGGTACATTTTGATCACTGTGATAAAACCTATCACAGTGATCAAAATAAAAAAAATAGTAAATTAACCCCCCCTTTATCACCCCCATAGATAGGGACAATAATAAAATAAAGACAATATTTTTTTTTCTCCACTAGGGTAGGGTTAGGGGTAGGGTTAGGGTTAGAATTAGGCTATGTGCACACTGGGGCGGATTTGGCTGTGGATCCGCAATGGATTGGCCGCTGCAGATTCGTAGCAGTTTTCCATCAGGTTTACAGTACCAAGTAAACCTATGGAAAACCAAATCCGCTGTGCCCATGGTGAGGAAAATATCACACGGAAACGCTGTGTTGTATTTTCCGCAGCATGTCAATTCTTTGTGCGGATTCTGCAGCGTTTTACACCTGTTCTTCAATAGGAATCCGCAGTTGAAATCCGCACAAAAAACACTGGAAATCCGCGGTAAATCCGCAGGTAAAACGCAGTGCCTTTTACCTGCGAATTTTTTAAAAATGGTGTGGAAAAAATCTCACAAGAATCCACAACGTGGGCACATAGCCTTCGGGTTAGGGTTGGAATTAGGGCTAGGGTTGGAAATAAGGTTAAGATTAGGCTTGTGGTCAGGGTTATGGTTAGGGGTGTGTTGGGGTTAGGGTTGTGGTTAGGATTGGGATTAGGGTTAGGATTAGGGTTAGGGTTGGGATTAGGGTTAGGGGTGTGTTGGGGTTAGGGTTGTGATTACGGTTATGGCTAGAGTTGGGATTAGGGTTAGGGGTGTGTTGGGGTTAGTGTTGGAGTTAGAATTGAGGGGTTTCCACTTTTTAGGCACATCAGGGGTCTCCAAACGCAACATGGTGCCACCATTGATTCCAGCCAATCTTGCGTTCAAAAAGTCAAATGGTGCTCCCTCCCTTCGGAGCCCCGACGTGCGCCCAAACAGTGGTTTACCCCCACATATGGGGTACCAGCATACTCAGGACAAACTGGGCAACAATTATTGGGGTCCAATTTCTCCTGTTACCCTTGCGAAAATAAAAAATTGCTTGCTAAAACATAATTTTTGGGAAAGAAAAATTATTTTTTATTTTCACGGCTCCGTGTTATAAACTTCTGTGAAGCATTTGGGGGTTCAAAGTGCTCACCACATATCTAGATAAGTTCCTTGGGGGGTCTAGTTTCCAAAATGGGGTCACTTGGGGGTTTCTACTGTTTAGGCACATCAGGGGCTCTGCAAATGCAACGTGACGCCCGCAGACCATTCCATCAAAGTTTGCATTTCAAAAGTCACTACTTCCCTTCCGAGCCCCGACGTGTGCCCAAACAGTGGTTTACCCCCACATATGGGGTATCAGTGTACTCAGGACAAACTGGGCAACAACTTCTGGGGTCCAATTTCTCTGCTACCCGTGTGAAACAAAAAAATTGCTTGCTAAAACATCATTTTTGAGGAAAGAAAAATTATTTTTTATTTTCACGGCTCTGCGTTGTAAACTTCTGGGAAGCACCCGGGGGTTCAAAGTGCTCACCACATATCTTGATAAGTTCCTTGGGGGTCTAGTTTCCAAAATGGGGTCACTTGTGGGGGATTTCTACTGTTTAGGCACATCAGGGGCTCTGCAAACGCAACGTGACACCCGCATACCATTCTATCAAAGTCTGCATTTCAAAAGTCACTACTTCCCTTCCGAGCCCCGATGTGTGCCCAAACAGTAGTTTACCCCCACATATGGGGTATCAGTGTACTCAGGACAAACTGGGCAACAACTATTGGGGTCCAATTTCTTCTATTACTCTTGTGAAAATAAAAAATTGCGGGCTAAAAATAATTTTTGAGGAAAGAAAAATGATTTTTTATTTTCACAGCTTATAAACTTCTGTGAAGCACTTGGGGGTTTAAAGTGGTCACCGCACATCTAGATTAGTTCCATGGGAGGTCTAGTTTCCAAAATGGGGTCACATTTGGGGGAGCTCCTATGTTTAGGCACACAGGGGCTCTCCAAACGCGACATGGTGTCCGCTAACGATTGGAGCTAATTTTTCATTGAAAAAGTAAAATGGCGCTCCTTCCCTTCCGAGCCCTGCCGTGTGCCCAAACAGTGGTTTACCCCCACATGTGAGGTATCAGTGTACTCAGGAGAAATTGCCCAATAAATTTTAGGATCCATTTTATCCTGTTGCCCATGTGGAAATGAACAAATTGAGGCTAAAATTTTTTGTGAAAAAAAAAAAAAAGTACTTTTTAATTTTTACGGATTAATTTGTGAAGCACCTGGGAATTCAAAGTGCTCACTATGCATCTAGATAAGCTGATTGGGGGGTCTAGTTTCCAAAATGGGGTCACTTGTGGGGGAGCTCCAATGTTTAGGCACACAGGGGCTCTCCAAATGCGACATGGTGTCCGCTAAAGATTGGAGCCAATTTTTCATTGAAAAAAGTCAAATGGCGCTCCTTCCCTTCCTGTCGTGCGCCCAAACAGTGGTTCCCCCCACATATGGGGTATCGGCGTACTCAGGACAAATTGTACAATAACTTTTGGAGTCCAGTTTCTCTTTTTACCCTTGGGAAAATAAAAAAATTGTTGCTAAAAGATCATTTTTGTGACTAAAAAGTTAAATGTTCATTTTTTCCTTCCATGTTGCTTCTGCTGCTGTGAAGCACCTGAAGGGTTAATAAACTTCTTGAATGTGGTTTTGGGTACCTTGAGGGGTGCAGTTTTTAGAATGGTGTCACTTTTGGGTATTTTCAGCCATATAGACCCCTCAAACTGACTTCAAGTGTGAGGTGGTCCCTAAAAAAATGGTTTTGTAAATTTCGTTGTAAAAATGAGAAATCGCTGGTCAAATTTTAACCCTTATAACTTCCTAGAAAAAAAAATTTGTTTTCAAAATTGTGCTGATGTAAAGTAGACATGTGGGAAATGTTATTTATTAACTATTTTGTGTCACATAACTCTCTTGTTTAACAGAATAAAAATTAGAAAATTGCGAAATTTTCAAAATTTTAGCCAAATTTCCGTTTTTTTCACAAATAAACGCAAAATTTATCGACCTAAATATACCACTAACATGAAGCCCAATATGTCATGAAAAAACAATCTCAGAACCGCTAGGATCCGTTGAAGCGTTCCTGAGTTATTACCTCATAAAGGGACACTGGTCAGAATTGCAAAAAACGGCCAGGTCATTAAGGCCAAAATAGGCTGGGTCATGAAGGGGTTAACAGACTTTCCATCCTGAGATAAATGGATGAGAATCCAGTGGGCATGTTACCGCAAGTATGCCAATCTCCTGAAGACCACTCAAACCAGCTAGAAGAGCTGAATCGTAACAGTGTGTTTATTGTACACTTGTTAGTATTTGGCAAGTTGCACTGCTTCCCGATCGTTTGCCCTAGGGTGAAGAACCCCTTCTAGCAGTTAAATGCAGTCTTTTGGGGATGATTCACTACTTTTCAGCAAAGTTCCAAAGAAAAGCAGGTGAAAGCGCTGTCTCAAATGAAATGACTATTGCAAGAGGTTTGTCCCTGCCACTGCTCTCCACCTTCTCATGTAGACTGACTGGTCTCTCCGTGTGTGTACATATGTAAGTGCCCTGTCGGTGTATCTGAGCATGTTGCAATAAGCCAACATGTCGTTGCTTCTTCGACTTATCGTCTCGTCCACAGCGCTTTCAACTTCTTTTTTTCTGAGATGCTGCGGCATTTCAGAGTGAAACCAAGATGTTCAGAATGCCAGAGCCAGTTTTAGATTCATGTTAGCTGTGTTTGGGGCAGCACGAATATCTAACAGGCTCCCTATGAATATCAGCTGAAACTGCAGCTCAAGGAAATTAAGTATCAAGAATAAAACCTTTGTCTACACTGGTCTGAGGATTATTTCCATACCGCGGATGCTAGTAGCCATAGCAATTTGTTGAAGAACTTCTCCAGGTATTGTAGCTGAAATAAACAGCCTTGCAATTACTCTGTTATCTCCTTTTACAGTGTTTTAAGCAGTCCTGTAAAGTGTATTTCCCGTGCACCACCTCTTTTCTTATTGTACAAGAAAGAATGGAAGGAATGGCTGGGTGAATGGTAGCTACACAGAGCTAGCAATAGCCAACATCCTCATAAAGCTGCTAGGCGCTGAATGTGGACATTCCCCCTGTTGAGCAACTATATATGAATGCTGTTAATCTCTAGAACACAACAGTCCACTGCTGTGGCGCAAACAGGGAAACAGTAGGAAACTTCCTCCATTACATGGAAGGTCCAGTTGCTGTGTGTTGGCCATTACTTTGTGCCCTGTTATTACTCACCTTGCTACCAGGCATCATGGCTCTTTTAAGGACAATACTTCTTTGTTTTGTTGGTTGCTCTTTGTTTTTGGGCTTTTAGGAAAGCAGAGTCATGCCAAATGGAAGATGCTTATTTAAAACCACTTTTGTTATCTGCCTCTTTTTTTTTTTTTTTTTGGGTGAAGGCGCGAGTGGTAATCCTTAGAGCAGTACCTCCTTACACCATCTCCTTTGTTTGTGGAGGGGAATAAGTTAAGTTTGATGGATATATATGCTTTAGATATAAAATAGTTATTTTTTTTTTAACCTATTGGTGCGCTGCTATCACATTGCTTGTTAAAATTTAGTAAGAGCTTTTTACCTGCCACGGCAACACAAACAAAGTTTTCAAGCATGCCAGAGAGACTCCATTAGCACATGAGCGAGCTCTGATAACTTCTTATCACGTTCACTCATTAGTAACTAGGATCAATGAACTTAAATTAGTGGCACCACTGCTGTGCCGATTTAAAAAAAAAAAAAAAAAAAAATTAAATAAACAGAAAACACTGGCATTTTGGACCTAATGAGGCTGGTGTACTAACTTTGAAAATCTAAGTCAGAATAGCTGTATAATTCTGATGGTAAGATGGGCATTTTGTTTGTTCAGGTAGAACTTAGACTTTTAAATTGCATAGGACCCACAAACAAAAAAATGGCTGAAATACCAAGATTCATAGCTGGTATGTCACTCTCCATAAGGAGAAACGTTACCCCTTAGACCCCAGTCCAGAGCCTCTCACCTAGCCAAATCAGTTCTCATGCTTCGCACTGACGAGGGCCAACAGCCCGAAACATCGTGTCTGCGAATTGAGATACTGATTTGGCTTTTATCCTAAGGGTATGTGTCCACGGTCAGGTTTGCTTCAGGCTTTGGTCAGGATTTTATGCAGGTAAAATCCTGACCAATAATGCACCTGAGGTCACTGGCAGGTCACCTGCGGTGTTCCTGCGTGTTTTGCTCATTGTAGCAACATGCTTCGTTCTGAAAAAAACGCAACGCATGTGCGTTTTTGCGGGAAAAACGCATGCGTTTTTTAATGCACAGTGGAGACGGGATTTCATTAAATCCCCTCCACTATGCTTTAACATCTGGACGCTGCGTTTTTGACGCTGCGGCTCAGCGCTGCGTCAAAAACGCAGCGTTTCCTGAACGTGGACACATACCCTAAGTCATATTGCACGACTCGTTAAAGGGTTGTGACTTGTAGGATCGCTACTTCCAACAGGTGGCGCTATAGAGTTAAGTCCTCTTTTTCTCCGATGAGGCAATTTGCAAGATTCATTCAAGAGAAACCCTTGTATTAACCCCTTCACCCTGAAAATTGTTTTCACCTTCCTGGCCAAATTTCTGACTGCTGTTGCTTTATGAGGTAATAACTCTAGAATGCTTCAACGAATCCCAATGATTCTGGGACTTTTTTTTTTCACGTCACATTGTTCTCACTTAGCTTTAATTTTTAAGAAGACATTTTTTTTGTCTATTTGTGAAAATGGTGGAGTTTTGGCAAAAATGAAACTATTTGCAAAATGTAAATTATATCCTTAAACCAGTTACTCATGCTATACAAAATATATAAATAACATTTCCTATGTCTACTTTACATGACCATCTTTTTTGAAGCATATAATTATTTTTTTTATAGGAAGTTAAAAGGGTTAAAAGTTGATTGGCAACCTCTACTTTTTCCAACAAAATTTACAAAATTATTATTTTTAGGGACCACATCATGTTTGAATGTTACTTTAAGGGCCTATATGACAAATAACAAAAAGTGACACCATTTTAAAAACTCTGGAACTTTAAAAGGCTCTGGAAAAGCTCTATAGCTCCTCGACCCGCAAAATAATTCTGCGTTCCCAAATCCAAATGCCCCCTCTCCCTTCTGAGCCCCAGTGTGCCTAAACCACATTTAGTGTCCACATGTGTGGCATTTCTGAAGCGATGACAGCCCGCCTAATTTGCAGGTGCGTGTCTCCAGAAGCTGGAGTTGAGCACTACAACGTACTGAGCACTACAATGGCAGTTTGCAACATCCCCTGCTGCTTGTTTCTGGAAAACACCCATGGAGTCAATATTGTCACTACACCTGTATATTAATCCCCAAAGGGGTATAATTTTCAAAATGTCATCACTTGAGGGGGGATTCTGCTCTTCCAGCACTTGGGGCCTCTGTATATGGAGTCCGCAAACTATTTTAGGAAAATCTGCGCTCCAGGTGGCAAATAGCACTCCGTCCTCCCAGGTCTCGGTAGTGTGGCTAAGCAGTACTGTACAATAACATGTGGGGTATTTCTACATTCAGCAGAAATTGTGGGACAAATTTTGGTGCCATTTTTCCCTATTTCCCTGTGTGAATGTAATGTAAAATCTGGGGCTAAAACAAATTTTAGGTGGTAAAAATGTCATTCTTTTTTCTTCGCTGCTCAATGGTATAAAATTCTGTGACACACTTGTGGTGTCAATATGATCACTGCACCCCTAGATTAATTCACTGAGAGGTTTAGTTTGTAAAATGTGGTCACTTATAGGTGATTCTGCTGGTCTGGTACCTCAGGGGCTCTACCAATGTGACCTAGCACCCTCAAACCAGTCCAACAAAATCTGAACTCAAACATGGCGCTTCTTCTCTTTTGAGCTTTGCACTGTGCCTCAAAAATAATTTTCGGCCACATATGGGGCATCTGTGTACTCAGGAGAAATTGCACAACAAATTTCGGGGTCCATTTTCTCTTTTTATCCTTGTAAAAATGAGAAACCATTCAGCTAAAACAAGAATTTGTGTGGTAAAAATACATATTTTTTCATTTTCACAGATCAACGTTGTTAAATTCTGAGAAGCACCCGTGGGTTCAAAGTTCTCACCACACATCTAGATAAGTTCCTTGAGGGGTGTAGTTTCCAAAATGGGGTCACTTTTTTTGGGGGGGTTTCCACTCATTAGGCACAACAGGTTCTCTTCAAATGTGACATGGGGTCCTCTAATGATTCCAGCAAATTTTGCATTCAAAAAGTCAAATGCCGCTCCTTCCCTTCCGAGCCCTGCCGTGTTCCCAAACAGTTGTTTTCCTCCACATATTGGGTATCTGCTTACTCCGGATAAATTGCACAGCACATTTTCTTTTTTTGGAGGTCTAATGTAAAATTTTTGTGAAGAAAAAAAAAAGTTCAATTTTTTCTTCCACAATCCATTAATTCCTGTGAAGCACCTGAAAGGTTAATGAACTTCTTGAATATGGTTTTAAGCACCTTGAGTTGTGCAAATTTTAGAATGGTGTCAATTTTGGGTATTTTTTGTCATATAGGCCCCTCAGACACTTCAAATGGCATGTGGTCCATGGAAAAAAAATCGCTGGTCAACATTTAACCCTTAGAACTTCCTAATAAAAAAAAAAAAGTTTCAAAAATTGTGGTGATTCTAAATAGCAAGAGCACAAAAAGAGGATTCGGAGATCCTCCAAAAATTAGAAAAAACAGCAAAACAAGGCAGAGATGCTTACCTGCCTAGGCCTCCAACAAATCAGGATGCAGTGGACCCATGTGGTTAAGATAGAAAAAAAATTGTGGTGAGTAGACATTTAAAATAGACATGAAGGAAATGTTACTTATGAACTATTTTGCGTGACCTAACTCTGATTTTAGGGTATAAAAAAAAAAAAAAAAAAAAAGTTTGAAAATTGCTACATTTTCTAAATTTTCTCCAAATTTCCGATATTTTCACAAATAAACGCAAGTCATATTGAAGAAATTTTACCACTATCATGAAGTACAATATGTCACAAGAAAACAGTCTCTGAATCAGTGGGATTTGTTGAAGCGTTCCAAAGTTATCACCACATAAAGTGACAGTGGCCAGGGCAGGAAGGTGAAAACAGACTTGGGGTGAAAGGGTTAAAGAGGACGTGACTGCAGAGTAGAATAAAATGTTTTGATTTTTTTGTTTGATTGCCAATATCTAACGGAGAGGCAATATTAAACAAAGTATCCAGTGAAAAGGAAAGTTAGCAGCACTCGCCAATGTCCATAAAAAGTTTTTCTTATTTTCAACTCTTCCTTAAAACCATCTCTGTGACAGTGTGAGAGGGGCAGGGCGGCAGGTGCATCAGAGGAAACGGCCATTTTGCGCTGGAGTGCTCGTGAACATGTCTGCGAGTTCACACAGGAGTTTAGACAGGAGTTTCACATTTTAATTATATGATGGTGCTGAGTCAATTCCCCTCAGTGTCAAACAATTCAACAAAGTATTTGTCTCCTAAATAGTTACTTTTCATTTAAGTCCAAGTTGGAGTTATCAGAGTGGGGGTGTACTTCTTCTCCCTGCATGACATTGCCCAAACATAAGCAGGCACCAGCAGACCAGAGAAAAGTAACACGCCCCACAATTGGTACTAATAATACTGCTCCAATCTCATTCTCTAATCTTGTGCATGATTAGAAAGTGCTGGAAGTAGAGCACAGATGATTAATACTTTTCAGATAAGGTCAGGCAATCTGTGGGGGTGGATGACCAGCCCAGCGGAGGTTACAGTTTGTGATGTGACACCGCTATGAGCTTTTCTCCTCTCATAGTACTGTTGCTTCTGCTTTACTGCTCCTCCCAGCACACTGTCGGTCCAGATATTAGAGCTCAAACATGTCAGTAATCATTTGTTTGCTGTGCTCTTGGCATCTTGTAATCACTCTGTATTGAGAGCAGAGGTGTCCTTACATTTCACACAGGAGGAGCTTAGTCAATTATGGGACATGTTCTTTTACTCCTGTGTGTAGCCTGCCTGCATGTGATTGGGCAACATCATACAGGGAGGAAGAAGTACACTCCCCCTGTAAAAACTCCCTGATAAGCCACGTGGATGTAACCAAAATTAACTCATTAGATGACAATTACTATGCTTTTATCCCAGCAACAGAGAGGCGAAATGTAAACATTTATTTTTTTCTGCTTTGCAGTCACTATTACATTGTGTTCTATTCAATATGGAAACATTTGGTGACGGGTCCTCTTTAAATGGATATGATTTTAGAGTCCCCTAAAAACTGTGGACACTGATTAGCCTGATTTACAAGAGGTAAAACTTTTCAGAAGAAAAATATTAATTTTTCTCAGAAGAAAAAGTTCTGCATGTTTTTTTTTTCATTCTTTTCTTCTAATGGAAGTGTGGTCCTAGCCTAATGTAATGTATGTAGTGATAGTTGGTTTCAAGGAATTTTTCCATTTTTTTTTTTTTTTTTTTTTTTTTAATTAATGTTCATTTTACAATTTTTGCGTATTGGTATTTTTGTAATTCACCAGTTAAATAGGCAGCATGCACATTTACGGGTATTTTTGTAATTCAAGATACTGTCCTACACCTGTTTTTTATTTTACTTGGGGGTACATCTTGCTTTAAATGTAAGTCACTGTTCTGATTAAAGTTATTACTTCCAGATTTCAGCTGCAGACTTTCCATGTTTTATAAGAACATGTACTGTAAGTTGGATCATAAGACCCTACATGTTGACATGATTTTCATAAGCCATCTGCACTTTTAACAGAGCGATCCAGCTAAAATTACTACTTGCTCATAAATGTATTGTGGAGGGAGCACAGCACTAAAAACACGTGCCCTTGTCTGTCAGTTGCCTTTTAACTTTTGAAAAATAAAGTTAAATTCTATGTCTGACCCAGTTGGCAAGTTTCAGATGTTTTTAAAATGTTTCCATACTATTAAATGAGAAAATTAAAATAGACATGGCTGAAAGGGTTGGCACCCTTGAAATTGTTCCAGAAAATGAAATATTTCTCCCAGAAAATAATTGCAGTTACACGTGTCTTGTTATACATATATTTATTTACTTTGTGTGTATCAGAACAACACAAAGAAAAATGTAAAAAAAAGACATACAGTAGTTTCACACAAAACCACAATAATGGGCCAGAAAAAACATTTCACCGTTTTAAAAATTGTGGGTAAACAACTTTGTTTCAAGCAGCTGATTTTCGTTCAAACTCACCTGTGGCAAGTAACTGGTGTGGGCAATATGAAGATCACACCTGAAACCAGATAAACAGAGGAGACGTTAACTCAATCTTTAAATTGCTTCTAAAAATAAAGTACGGTAAATGCAAAGGGTGCCAACACTTTGGACCATGATCGTATGTTTAACTGTGGCAGATCTGTTCTATGGCTCAAATTGCTGTTTATCAGGATATATACACAAACTGCGCAAAACATGTTTTCATTTAACAAACCGCTCAAGTAACTGGTACATCATTCGTGGATTCTGCCACAAGGATGGTGTCACTCAGTGCCTACAAATCAGAAGAGGTGCAGGGAATCCTGGAAGTAGATACAAATAAATATACTGAATTTTGGTCTGTGGCCAGGAACTACCGACATGGCCGCTGGACCAAGGTTTTGAAAATCTTTTCAGTCATCTCTATAATTACTTTATTCTATATAATTCACACTAGTTTGTTTCTTAATATAGCGTGAGTGATTTAATATGTATTACATAAATTCTAATGGAAGGTTAGAAGTTTGCATTTTGCTTTTCTAAAGATACATTTAGACGGGCTGAGAATCCGTGAACAAATACTTGTTCCTAATTCTTCGCTTTCAGGATCACCCGTCAAAGGAGCACAATGCCTTTTGAATGATTTCTGTTTATTAATGCCGGCATAAAAATCATCATTATAGGCTGTACATAGTGAGGGTGCAGCTGAAAACCTGTTGCTTTATGGAGATAAGACAGTCCTTTTAACATTCAGGCCATGTGCACACGTTCAGTATTTTTCGCGTTTTTTTCGCGGTTTTTCGCTATAAAAATGTAATAAAAACGCTAAAAAAAGCGAAAAAAACGCTTACATATGCCTCCCATTATTTTCAGTGTATTTCGCATTTCTTGTGCAAATGTTGCATTTTTTTCCGCGAAAAAAAAAAAAAGCAACATGTTCATTAAATTTGCGGAATTGCGGGGATTCCGCACACCTAGGAATGCATTGATCTGCTTACTTTCTGCATATGGCTATGCCCACCATGCGGGAAGTAAGCAGATCATGTGCGGTTGGTACCCAGGGTGGAGGAGAGGAGACTCTCCTCCACGGACTGGGCACCATATAATTGGTAAAAAAAAAAAAAAGAATTAAAATAAAAAATTGTGATATACTCACCTTCGATGGCCCCCGGAGTCTTCCCGCCTCTCAGCGGTGCATGCTGCCGCTTCTGTTCCTATAGATGGTGTGTGTGAAGGACCTGCGATGACGTCGCGGTCACATGACCGCGATGACGTCGCGGTCACGTGACCGCGACGTCATCGAAGGTCCTGCACACACACACCATCTATAGGAACGGACGCCGCTGAGATCGGCTGTCTGCAGGTGAGTATAACCATTTTTTTAATTTTTTTATTACTTTTAAACATTCTATCTTTTACTATTGATGCTGCATAGGCTGCATCTATAGTAAAAAGTTGGTCACACTTGTCAAACAGTATGTTTGACAAGTGTGACCAACCTGTCAATCAGTTTTCCAAGCGATGCTACAGATCGCTTGGAATACTTTAGCATTCTACAAGCTAATTACGCTTGCAAAATGCTAAAAAAAAAAGTGAAAAAAACGCAAAAAAAAAAATGCGGATTTCTTGCAGAAAATTTCCGGTTTTCTTCAGGAAATTTCTGCAAGAAATCCTGACGTGTGCACATACCCTCACTCTGTTTCCTTCATTACTGATCGACCTGTGTAAACATTCCAGTAAAGGAGCGCCATTGTCTTTTATATGGTTGATTGGTGCTCATTAATGATCCAAGATCCGCCTGCTTAAATGATGAAAGATGCACTCACTTACCTAATTAATTTGGGGATCTATCAGATATGATTGGGCTACCTTGTATGTGTACACAGGATCCTGTCACTAGCAAGAATGTCAAGGAGGAGCCCATCAACCATTAAAGGGACTCTGTCACCTGAATTTGGAGGGAACAATTTTCAGCCATAGGGGCGGGGTTTTCAGGTGTTTGATTCACCCTTTCCTTACCCGCTGGCTGCATGCTGGCTGCAATATTGGATTGAAGTTCATTCTCTGTCCTCCATAGTACACGCCTGCGTAAGGCAAGATTGCCTTGTGCAGGCATGTACTACGGAGGACAGAGAATGAACTTCAATCCAATATTGCAGCCAGCGGGTAAGGAAAGGGTGAATCAAACACCCGAAAACCCCGCCTCTATGGCTTAAAATTGTTCCCTCCAAATTCAGGTGACAGAGTCCCTTTAATATGATGGACTCAAAAGCATGTATCCTATAGCTTTAGTAGGCAAAGGGCATAATCATTTTAGTTTTTTTTTGTCATAAGTGCTGATATCCCTTTAATATGCTGCTCTTAAATACAAGTCAACATGATCTGATGATGGATCCATTTTAACTTCTTTACCTGCTTTTATTTACGGTATTTTGTTATTAAAGAAAAAAAAAAGTGTCTGGTGCTGCGGGGCCAGCCCCATTAACTTGACGACAATTTTTTTTTTTTTTTAAACATTAAGAATGAATTCACAACTATGTTTATGCCAATAATTTTTCGTACATATTTTTTATTTATTTAAACCACTTTGATACAATGCCATAGGGATGTGTGACTGTCAGGACTCTGATGTAATGGTTCACGTAGTAAAAAAAAAAATTTGTGTGCATATATAATATTATCACACACTGTGTGTTATATGTATACACACGTATGTGTACATTTTCTTTCAAACTTATTTCTTCCCTTGACATTTCTCGTCTTTTGCTACTTTACCGCCTGGAATTTTACATTTTTTTCTTTGAGGGTTTGCATCAGTTCGTGTAACAAACTTCTCCAGCTACTTCAAGTTAGATGATTTGCTCTGGTGAACAGCAATCTTCAAGTCTGACCACAGATTCTCAATTGGATCTTAAGGTCTGGTCTTTAACTAGGCCACTCCAAAACATTTACACATTTCCCCTTAAACCACTTGTGTTGCGTTAGCACAGTGTTCCCCAAGTCCGGTCCTCAAGAGCCACCAACAGGTCATGTGTTCAGGATTTCCTTAGTATTGCACAGGTGATAATTGCATCACCTGCACAGGCAATAATTCCATCACCTGTGCAATACTAAGGAAATCCTGAAAACATGACCTGTTGGTGGCTCTTGAGGACCGGACTTGGGGAACACTGCTTAGCAGTATGCTTTGGGTTGTTGTCTTGTTGGAAGGTAAACGTTTCACTGTGGGGATGATGTTCTTGGCGTGATGATGCCCTCCTTGCCCGAGCTGAGAGTTTTGGTGGGCGGCTCTCTTGCCACGTTTCTTGTGCTACCATGTTCTTTCTATTTGATGATAATGGATTTGATGGTGCTCCAGGGGATTATCAAATATTGGGATTTTTTTTTTAACCCAGTCCTAACTTGTACTTCTCAACAACTTTGTCCCTGACTTGTTGGAGATCTTTTTGGTTTTCATGGTGTTGTTTGGTTAGTGGTGCCTCTTGCTTAAAGGTGTTGCAGCCTCTGTGGCCTTTCGGAAAAGCTGTGTGTATATACTGACAGACTATGTGATACTAAGATTGCACATGTGGACCTCCTTCCACTAAGCATGTGGTTTATGAAGCTAATTGCTTGCACCAGAATTTATCCGCTTCATAGCACAAGGGGTGAATACATATGCACATGCCAATTTTTAGTTATTTCATCCCATACATTTAATTTACGCCTATATTTTTCTCACTTCACCTACTTAGACTATTTAGTGCTGATGCGTCACACATAAATCTGATTACATAACTAATTAAACACAGGTTTTAATGTAACAAAAAAGGTAAAAAGCCACAGGGGAGAATACTTTTGCAAGTATATGTATGTATTTATAGAATATGATGTTCTTCCCTAAAGCCATGGAAGACCAGCCTGCCTGAGATTATACTTGTCAGGTTTGTGTCACTTCCTCTGCAAGTTCCAGTTATCTCCTTTTTTCTGACTGCAATGAACAGTGATCTGCATTTCCAGAGCTGAATTGAATGTAATGATGGAGGAGGCTGCCCCAGAAGGCTTTGCCTTCTCTGCTCTTTGTACTGGCCCTAGAACTAAAGGGCCAAGTTAACATAAACCTGAGCTGGCTGTTTAACCTTCATTCTCTTCTGGCCATGTAGATGCAATAACATTTGCAGCTGAAAAGGTCCTTTCTCAGATTGTAATGTTTTGGGATGTAAATGAAGCATTTTGTCTCTTGACTAGCCTGGAGGTGTTATGCAGGAAAACACAAGAAGTTACTGGGATTAGTTCCACACATCTCTTTTTCTTATGGAAAATGCCGGAGCAGCTTTTAGAGCCATAAAGTAAAGTAAGAGCAGTGTGGACTACATCCAGGGAGATTGCTTACATTTTTATTTGTTTGCTTTGCTCTTTATCTTGGAACCATTAAAAAGTGATTCCCTCAATGCAGCTACAGCCTCCAGTCTTGTTTGAGAATGCTCTGTGTGTGTGCAAACCCTCCTCTCCAAAATCAAAGAAATGATTAACCCTACTTATACCCCGGGTCATGAAAATATTGAAAATATTTGTTTTGATGTGCTAAATAAAGAGTGATGCTGGAGAACACTGACATCTTTTATGTACTCTCATATAGTCAGTCAATGGACCTGATTGCATTTGTGCCTTTTTATAGGTTTTACTAGTTTAGTGGTTTTAAATCGTATTTAATTTACGGTACACTAAATTCCTCTTTAAGTTGCACATTTTATGATTTTTTTTTTGTGTTCGCTTGTTTTTTTTGTTTGTTTTTTTAGTATGCCCCAATGTGGGTGTATTTTTCCCCCAGATAATGCACCAATTAATTAAATGTGACTTTTTGAAAAGTTGCACCTTTCTTCTTGTGCAAATATATTCCTGTACCCACCTGGAGTAATTTTATGTTTTCCCTCCATAAATCCACCCTGAACTTTTTTTTTCTTTTAGATTTAACTTTTATTGAGGGGAAGGGAAAGGGTAAAAAAAACCAACCACATTTGTTTACTACTTTTTTTTTGCGCTGGTCCAAAATAAAAAAGTGACTTAAAATGCAAATGATAATTCGGACCCTATATTTTATTCCGAACTATGTACCGTATGTGGCTATTGGTAGCCTGCCATAGAATTGCTAATTTGTCCTCAGAGTGTAAGAAATAGAAACTTGCACATATTGGATATTAAACATCTCCAGAATAAGTGAATGTGTGACTATAGCTTTTAATCAGACTGTAATGGTCAATGAATGTGCAATTAATTGGTTTACAGCATTTCATCCCTCAAACTGTTATTATCTTGGCATACTTATCTGTAATACAAATCAGACTTTTCAGTGTCATTGACTCATAGTAGCACAAATGACAAAGGAATGTATTTACCAAATGCTAACTAGCTTATTGATCAAACAAATGCTAACTAGCTTATTGATCAAAGAGAATACAAATTGTACATATATATACTTTCCTTGTCCTCTATTTTTATCTCAATGGGGCAAGTTTACCCGATGCAGAAACCTTTTGTGCTCTGAAAGCTTGCAAATACCATTGTTGGCTATCCAGAAACATTGTCACTCCTAGAATATTATCTTTTTTGGACATGAAAATATTGTTTTTTTTTTAACACTTTACCACAATATAATTTTTTATGGTACCTAAAGTAAAAAAGGCATACTGCGTCAGAAAATAAAAAAAAGCAAAAATGGCTCCACAATCCAAAATATGCAAAGAAAAAAGCAGTTTGAAAATATTCACTTTGCTGTTACTGTAAATCTGCACATAACCCAAATAATGCCACGTGTGATAAAATCCCTCAGGCTGTATTGACAAGATTCGTTGCTGGAATATTCTTTAAGAAAAGAAAAAAGAAACAACAATACCCATATAATTGGCACATTTTTACTGCATTTTTTTTTTTTTTGGGGGGGGGGGGGGGGGAATCCATGCAAAAAAAAAAAAACCTCATTGGACATGTAATGTATGAACACGGTTTTAGATATTATCTCAAATGTAGTTGCCTTTTAGGGCTAAATGGTATAATAGTTGCAGGTACACTATTTAAGCTTGTCCATTCGATAATTATATACAATAATATATTCTGTAACTTCATCTTTGTTTACAATAAAATTATTTCAATAAGTTACCTTTGCAATTTTATTTTTTCCAGAGAGTAGTAGGAAAAAAATATTTTTTATATTTGTATTTGTATATTGTATAGCTTTAGCGCCAACATTTTTTTTACTACTGCAATAGGTAATAAAAAAATGTACCACATAATTTTTCATTTCTCCCATGTACTGTAATATCCTGTATGTGATTGGACACATGGCTAGTGAGGGAGTGCAAATTTTGCTAGAATGGATATGTCACCATATCGCATTCGCTGAGTTATTAATGCAGAGGAAACAACCCAATAACTGACCACCTTTGTAAACTACACTTCTCAAGGCCTTTATCTGTGAGTGTAGTAACCATTTGGACCCTAGGTGCACCTCCAGATATTTTACAGCAAATGGTAAACGGTGTTTGTTTATTTTTTTTATTTTTTTTTATAAATCCCAAATATGTATAGTTTTTTGTTTTACATGCACTTTTTTTTTTTTACAAAGTTTTTATTCTGCAAACAAAGTTAATATACCAAATTTTTAAGTTTTATTATTAGTCTTCTGTCTCTCTGTTGTCTAAGCTGTATGAGGGCATAGCTTTGCTTGGACGAATTGCAGTATTTATTGCTACCAATTTGGATGTGACTTTATTTTGGTAGCTTTTTAGTATATATTTTCTAAGATCATGTGATATAAAAAAAAAACAGCGATTCTGACTTATAGCCATAACAGTGGGATAAAAGGCACGCTCATTTGTATAGAATATTCACTGCTCAAAAAAATAAAAGGAACACTAAAATACCACATCCTAGATATCACTGAATAAAATATTTAAGTTGCAAATCTTTATTCATTACATACTGGAATGTGTTGAGAACAATAAAACATAAAAATGCTCAATGTAAATCAAAATTAATATCCCATAGAGGTCTGGATTTGGAATGATGCTCAAAATCAAAGTGGAAAATCAAATTACAGGCTGATGCAACTTCAGTGGAAATGCTTCAAGACAAGGAAATGATGTTCAGTAGTGTGTGTGGCCTCCAAGTTCCTGTATGACCTCCCTACAATGCCTGGGCATGCTCCTGATGAGGCGGCGGATGGTCTCCTGAGGGATCTCCTCCCAAACCTGGACTAAAGCATCTGCCAACTCCTCGACGGTATGTGGTGCAACGTGACGTTGGTGGATGGTGCGAGACATGATGTCCCAGATGTTTTCAATCGGATTCAGGTCTGGGGAACGGGCGGGCCAGTCCATAGCTTCAATGCCTTCATCTTGCAGGAACTAATGACACACTCCAGCCACATGTCTGGCATTGTCATGCATTAGGAGGAACCCAGGGCCAACCTCACCAGCATATGATCTCACAAGGGGTCTGAGGATCTCATTTCGGTATCTAATGGCAGTCAGGCTACCTCTGGCAAGCACATGGAGGGCTGTGCGGCCCTCCAAAGAAATGCCACCCTACACCATTACTGACCCACTGCCAAACCCGTCATGCTGCAGGATGTTGCAGGCAGCAGATCGCTCTCCACGGCGTCTCCAGACTGTCATGTCTGTCACATGTGCTCAGTGTGAACCTGCTTTCATCTGTGAAGAGCACAGGGCAGCAGTGGCGAATTTGCCAATCCTGGTGTTCTGTGGCAAATGCCAAGCGTCCCTCACGGTGTTGGGCTGTGAGCACAACCCCCATGTGAGGACGTCGGGCACTCAGACCATCCTCATGGAGTTGGTTTCTAACCGTTTGTGCAGACACATGCACATTTGTGACCTGCTGGAGGTCATTTTGCAGGGCACTGGCAGGGCTCCTCCTGTTCCTCCTTGCACAAAGGCTGAGGTAGCGGTCCTGCTGCTGGGTTGTTGCCCTCCTATGGCCTCCTCCACGTCTCCTGGTATACTGGCCTGTCTCCTGGTAGTGCCTCCAGCCTCTGGACACTACACTGACAGACACAGCAAACCACCTTGCCACAGCTCGCATTGATGTGCCATCCTGGATGAGCTGCATTACCTGAGCTACTGGTGTGGGTTGTAGAGTCTGTCCCATGCTACCAGGAGTGTGAAAGCACAATCAACATTTAAAAGTGACCAAAACATCAGCCAGAAAGCATTCGTACTTAGATGTGTTCTGTGGTCCCCACCTGCAGAACCACTCCTTTATTGAGTGTCTTGATAATTGCCAATAATTTCCATCTGTTGTCTATTCCATTTGCACAACAGCATGTGAAATTGATTGCCAACAGTGTTGTTTCCTAAGTGGACAGTTTGATTTCACAGAAGTTTGATTTCCTTGGAGTTACCGTATACTCTTAAGTGTTCCCTTTTTTTTTTGGAGCAGTGTATAATATATATATATATATGTGTGTGTGTGTGCTTCTCAAAAAATTAGAGTATTATAAATAAGTATAAAGTGTGAACCTCATAATATATAGTAATTGCAAACCGAGTGATCTATTTCAAGTGTTTATTTCTGTTAATGTTGATGATTATGGCTTACAGCCAATGAAAACAACAGTCATTATCTTAGTAAATTAGAATTATTAACAGAAAACACCTGCAAAGGCTTCCTAAGAGTTCAAAAAGGTCCCTTAGTCTGTTTCAGTAGGCTCCATAATCATGGGGAAGACTTCTGAATTGACAGATGTCCAGAAGGCAGTCATTGACACATTCCTCAAGGAGGGTAAGCCACAAAAGGTCATTGCTAAAGAAGCTAGCTGTTCACAAAGTGCTGTATCCAAGCATATTTATGGTAAGTTGAGTGGAAGGAAAGAGTGTGGTAGAAAAAGGTGCATAAGCAACCGGATAACTGCAACCTTGAAAGGATTAAGAACATGCCATTCAAAAATGTGGGGGAGATTCACAAGGAGTGGACTGCTGCTGGAGTCATTTCTTCAAGAGCCACCGCACAGACGTATCCAGAACATGGGCTACAAGTGTCGCATTCTTTGTATCAAGCCACTCATGACCAATAGACAACGCCAGAAGCGTCTTACCTGGGCCAAGGAGAAAAAGAACTAAAATGTTGCTCGGTGGTCCAAAATATTTTCAGATGAAAGTAAATTTTGCATTTAATTTGGAAATCTAGGTCCCAGAGTCTGGAGGAAGAGTGCAGAGGCCACAATCCAAGTTGCTTGAGGTCTAATGTGAAGTTTCCACAATCATTGATGGTTTGGGGAGCCATGTCATTTACTGGTGTAAGTCCACTGTGTTTTATTAGGACCAAAGTCAGCGCAGCCATCTACCAGAAAATTTTAGAGCACTTCATGCTTCCCACTGCTGACAAGCTTTTTGGAGAGGGAAATTTCATTCTCCAGCAGGACTTGGCACCTATCCACACTGCCAAACGTACCAATACCTGGTTTAAAAAGAACAGTATCACTGTGCTTGATTGGCCAGCCTACTCACGTGACCTTAACCCCTTAGAGAATCTTTGGGGTATAGTCAAGAGACACCAGACCCAGCAATGCAGACGAGCTGAAGGCTGATATCAAAGCAACGTGAACTTCCATAACACCTCAGCAGTTAAACAGGCTGATGGCCTCCATGCCCAATTATTGACTGCATTTACTGAACATACATTTCAGTAGGCCAACATTTTAGATTTTAAAATCATTTTTTCAAGCTGGTGTTATAACGTATTCTAATTTACTGAGATAATGAGTTTTGGGTTTTCATTGGCTGTAAGCCATGATCATCAACATTAATAGAAAGAAACACTTGAAATAGATCACTGTGTTTGTAATGACTCTATATAATATGAGTTTCACTTTTTGTATTAACCTCTTTCTGACCTCGGACGGGATAGTACGTCCGAGGTCAGATACCGCGCTTTGATGCAGGGCTCCGGCGGTGAGCCCGCATCAAAGCCGGGACATGTCAGCTGTTTTGAACAGCTGACATGTGCCCGCAATAGCAGCGGGTGAAATTGTGATTCACCCGCCGCTATTAACTAGTTAAATGCCGCTGTCAAACGCTGACAGCGGCATTTAACCGGGCGGCCGGAAATGAGCGCATCGCTGACCCCCGTCACATGATCGGGGGTCAGAGATGCGTCAGAATGGTAACCATAGAGGTCCTTGAGACCTCTATGGTTACTGATGCTGGCCTGCTGTGAGCGCCACCCTGTGGTCGGCGCTCATAGCACACCTGCATTTCTGCTGATGATCGCTGCTATGTAGCAGAGCCGATCGAGTGGTGCCAGCTTCTAGCCTCCCAGGCTATTAAAGCATCGCAAAAGTTAAAAAAAAAAAAAAAAAAAAAAGTAAAAAAAGTGAAAAAAAAAATATATAAAAGTTTAAATCACCCCCCTTTCGCCCCATTCAAAATAAAACAAAAATAAAAATCAAACCTACACATATTTGGTATCGCTGCGTTCAGAATCGCTCGATTTATCAATAAAACAAAAGCATTAACCTGATCGCTAAACGGCGTAGCGAGAAAAAAATTTGAAACGCCAGAATTACGTTTTTTTGGTCGCCGCGACATTGCTTTAACCCCTTAAGCCCCGAGGGTGGTTTGCACGTTAATGACCGGGCCAATTTTTACAATTCTGACCACTGTCCCTTTATGAGGCTATAACTCTGGAACGCTTTGACGGATCTTGGCGATTCTGACATTGTTTTCTCGTGACATATTGTACTTCATGTTAGTCATAAAATTTATTCGATATAACTTGCATTTATTTGTGAAAAAAATGGAAATTTGGCAAAAATTTTGAAAATTTCGCAATTTTCCAACTTTGATTTTTTATG
The DNA here is from genome assembly GCF_051348905.1 of Ranitomeya variabilis. Classification (NCBI taxonomy): domain Eukaryota; kingdom Metazoa; phylum Chordata; class Amphibia; order Anura; family Dendrobatidae; genus Ranitomeya; species Ranitomeya variabilis. The sequence continues at coordinate 539,644,516 of NC_135234.1, forward strand.
CCCTTAATTCACAGACATATGTCACGCAAAATACTTAATAAGTAACATTTCCCACATGTCTACTTTACATCAGTACAATTTTGGAACCAAAATTTTTTTTTGTGACGGAGTTATAAGGGTTAAAAGTTGACCAGCAATTTCTCATTTTTACAACACCATTTTTTTTTAGGGACCACATCTCATTTGAAGTCATTTTGAGGGGTCTATATGATAGAAAATACCCAAGTGTGACACCATTCTAAAAACTGCACCCCTCAAGGTGCTCAAAACCACATTCAAGAAGTTTATTAACCCTTCAGGTGTTTCACAGGAATTTTTGGAATGTTTAAATAAAAATGAACATTTAACTTTTTTTCACACAAAATTTATTTCAGCTCCAATTTGTTTTATTTTACCAAGGGTAACAGGAGAAAATGGACCCCAAAAGTTGTTGTATAATTTGTCCTGAGTACGCTGATACCCCATATGTGGGGGTAAACCACTGTTTGGGCGCATGGCAGAGCTCGGAAGGGAAGGAGCGCCATTTGACTTTTCAATGCAAAATTGACTGGAATTGAGATGGGACGCCATGTTGCGTTTGGAGAGCCCCTGATGTGCCTAAACATTGAAACCCCCTACAAGTGACACCATTTTGGAAAGTAGACCCCCTAAGGAACTTATCTAGATGTGTGGTGAGCACTTTGACCCACCAAGTGCTTCACAGAAGTTTATAATGCAGAGCCGTAAAAATAAAAAATCATATTTTTTCACAAAAATGATTTTTTTGCCCCCAATTTTTTATTTCTCCAAGGGTAAGAGAAGAAATTGGACCCCAAAAAATGTTGTGCAATTTGTCCTGAGTACGCTGATACCCCATATGTGGGTGTAAACCATTGTTTGGGCGCATGGCAGAGCTTGGAAGGGAAGGAGCGCCATTTGACTTTTCAATGCAAAATTGACTGGAATTGAGATGGGACGCCATGTTGCGTTTGGAGAGCCCCTGATGTGCCTAAACATTGAAACCCCCTACAAGTGACACCATTTTGGAAAGTAGACCCCCTAAGGAACTTATCTAGATGTGTGGTGAGCACTTTGACCCACCAAGTGCTTCACAGAAGTTTATAATGCAGAGCCGTAAAAATAAAAAATCATATTTTTTCACAAAAATGATTTTTTCGCCCCCAATTTTTTATTTCTCCAAGGGTAAGAGAAGAAATTGGACCCCAAAAAATGTTGTGCAATTTGTCCTGAGTACGCTGATACCCCATATGTGGGTGTAAACCATTGTTTGGGCGCATGGCAGAGCTTGGAAGGGAAGGAGCGCCATTTGACTTTTCAATGCAAAATTGACTGGAATTGAGATGGGACGCCATGTTGCGTTTGGAGAGCCCCTGATGTGCCTAAACATTGAAACCCCCTACAAGTGACACCATTTTGGAAAGTAGACCCCCTAAGGAACTTATCTAGATGTGTGGTGAGCACTTTGACCCACCAAGTGCTTCACAGAAGTTTATAATGCAGAGCCGTAAAAATAAAAAATCATATTTTTTCACAAAAATGATTTTTTCGCCCCCAATTTTTTATTTCCCCAAGGGTAAAAGAAATTGGACCCCAAAAAATGTTGTGCAATTTGTCCTGAGTACGCTGATACCCCATATGTGGGTGTAAACCATTGTTTGGGCGCATGGCAGAGCTTGGAAGGGAAGGAGAGCCATTTGACTTTTCAATGCAAAATTGACTGGAATTGAGATGGGACGCCATGTTGCGTTTGGAGAGCCCCTGATGTGCCTAAACATTGAAACTCCCTACAAGTGACACCATTTTGGAAAGTAGACCCCCTAAGGAACTTATCTAGATGTGTGGTGAGCACTTTGACCCACCAAGTGCTTCACAGAAGTTTATAATGCAGAGTCGTAAAAATAAAAAATCATATTTTTTCACAAAAATGATCTTTTCGCCCCCAATTTTTTATTTTCCCAAGGGTAAGAGAAGAAATTGGACCCCAAAAAATGTTGTGCAATTTGTCCTGAGTACGCTGATACCCCATATGTGGGTGTAAACCATTGTTTGGGCGCATGGCAGAGCTTGGAAGGGAAGGAGCGCCATTTGACTTTTCAATGCAAAATTGACTGGAATTGAGATGGGACGCCATGTTGCGTTTGGAGAGCCCCTGATGTGCGTAAACATTGAAACCCCCCACAAGTGACACCATTTTGGAAAGTAGACCCCCTAAGGAACTTATCTAGATGTGTTTTGAGAGCTTTGAACCCCCAAGTGTTTCACTACAGATTATAACGCAGAGCCGTGAAAATAATTATTTTTTTTTTTCTCAAAAATGATTTTTTTAGCCCCCAGCTTTGTATTTTTACAAGGGTAACAGAATAAATTGGACCCTAAAATTTGTTTTCCAATTTGTCCTGAGTACGCTGATACCCCATATGTGGGGGGGAACCACTGTTTGGGCGCATGACAGAGCTCGGAAGGGAAGGAGCGCCATTTGGAATGCAGACTTAAATGGATAGGTCAGCAGCAGTCACGTTGCATTTGCAGAGCCCCTGATGTACCCAAACAGTACAAACCCCCCACAAGTGACCCCATATTGGAAACTAGACCTCCCAAGGAACTTATCTAGATGTGTTTTGAGAACTTTGAACCCCCAAGTGTTTCACTAAAGTTTATAGCGCAAAGCCGTGAAAATAAAAATTATTATTTTTTTTCACAAAAATGATTTTTTAGCCCCCAGTTTTGTATTTTCACAAGGGTAACAGGATAAATTAGACCCCAAAAGTTGTTGTCCAATTTGTCCTGAGTACGCTGATACCCCATATATGGGGGGGAACCACTGTTTGGGTGCATGACAGAGCTCGGAAGGGAAGGAGCGCCATTTGGAATGCAGCCTTAAATGGATTGGTCTGCAGGCGTCACGTTGCATTTGCAGAGCCCCTGATGTACCCAAACAGTACAAACCCCCCACAAGTGACCCCATATTGGAAACTAGACCTCCCAAGGAACTTATCTAGATGTGTTATGAGAACTTTGAACCCCCAAGTGTTTCACTACAGTTTATAACGCAGAGCCGTGAAAATAAAACATCTTTTTTTCCCCACAAAAATGATTTTTAGCCCCCCAAATTTTTATTTTCCCAGAGATAACAAGAGAACTTGGACCCCAGAATTTGTTGTTCAATTTGTCCTGAGTACGCTGATAACACATATGTTGGGGTAAACCCCTTTTTGTGCGCATGGGAGAGCTCGGAAGGGAAGGAGCACTGTTTTACTTTTTCAACGCAGAATTGGCTGGAATTGAGATTGGACGCCATGTCGCGCTTGGAGAGCCCCTGATGTGCCTGGACAGTGGAAACTCCCCAATTCTACCTGAAACCCTAACCCAAACACACCCCTAACCCTAATCCCAACGGTAACCCTAACCACACCCCTAGCCCTGACACACCCATAATTCTAATCCCAACCCTAATCCAAACCGTAAATGTAATCCAAACCCTAACCCTAACTTTAGCCCCAACCCTAACTTTAGCCCCAACCCTAACCCTAACTTTACCTCCAACCCTAGCCCTAACCCTACCCCTAACCCTAACCCTAAACGTGACTGAAATACGTGGCACTGAAATACGTGGCACTGAAATACGTGGCACTGAAATACGTGGCACTGAAATACGTGGCACTGAAATACGTGGCACTGAAATACGTGGCACTGAAATACGTGATACGTGGCACTTAAATACGTGGCACTGAAATACGTGATACGTGGCACTGAAATACGTGGCACTGAAATACGTGGCACTGAAATACGTGGCACTGAAATACGTGGCACTGAAATACGTGGCACTGAAATACGTGGCACTGAAATACGTGGCACTGAAAAACGTGGCACTGAAATACGTGGCACTGAAATACGTGATACGTGGCACTGAAATACGTGGCACTGAAATACGTGGCACTTTAATACGTGGCACTTAAATACGTGGCACTTTAATACGTGGCACTTAAATACGTGGCACTTAAATACGTGGCACTTAAATACGTGGCACTTAAATACGTGGCACTATGACTGTCAGAAAATGTTCATTAAACGGTTAGGGGTGAGGTTAGGGGTAGAGTTAGGGTTAGGGTTTGGATCCCTTTATCACCTTGATGGTGGTGGGTGGCTTTTCAGTGTTTTCTGTTTTTTTTCGATAAAAACGCATGCGTTTTTAACACAAACAAACGCATGTGCTTAAAAACGCAAGAAAATACTGCAGGTTGTATTTCTGAAAATGAACGCATGCAGAAAAAAAACGCATGCGTTTGAAAACGTGACCAAACGCGTACAAAAAACGCATGCGTTTTCAATGTTAAATATAGGGAAAAAACGCATGCGTTTTTTTGTGCAAAAAACGCTGCAGACAAAAACGCAAGTGTGAAACCAGCGACGGTTTTTATAGCAAAAAAGTTTTTGCATCTCCACATTTTGAGACCTATAATTTTTCCACATTTTGCTCCACAGAGTCATGTGAGGTCTTGTTTTTTGCGAGATGAGTTGACATTTTTATTGGTAACATTTTCGGACACGTGACCATTTTTGATCACTTTTTATTCCGATTTTTGTGAGGCAGAATGACCAAAAACCTACTATTCATGAATTTCTTTTGGGAGAGGCGTTTATACCGTTCCGCGTTTGGTAAAATTGATAAAGCAGTTTTATTCGTCGGGTCAGTACGATTACAGCGATATCTCATTTATATCATTTTTTTATGTTTTGGCGCTTTTATACGATAAAAACTATTTTATAGAAAAAATAATTATTTTGGTATCGCTTTATTCTCAGGACTATAACTTTTTTATTTTTTTGCTGATGATGCTGTATGGCGGCTTGTTTTTTGCGGGACAAGATGACGTTTTCAGCGGTACCATGGATATTTATATCAGTCTTTTTGATCGCGTGTTATTCCACTTTTTGTTCGGCGGTATGGTAATAAAGCATTGTTTTTTGCCTCGTTTTTTTTTTTTTTTTCTTACGGTGTTTACTGAAGGGGTTAACTAGTGGGGCAGTTTTATAGGTTGGGTCGTTACGGACGCGGCGATACTAAATATGTGTACTTTTATTGTTTTGTTTTTTTTATTTAGATAAAGAAATGTATTTATGGGAATAATATATATTTTTTTTTTATTATTTATTTAGGAATTTTTTTTTCTTTTTTTTACACATGTGGAAAATTTTTTTTTTTACTTTTTTACTTTGTCCCAGGGGGGGACATCACAGATCATTGATCTGATAGTGTGTACAGCACTCTATCAGATCACCGATCTCACTTACATCGGTGCAGGCTTACCAGCGTCTGCACTGAGCAGACACTCGGTAAGCCACCTCCTTCCCTGCAGGACCCGGATGCCGCGGCCATCTTGGATCCGGGACCTGCAGCCAGGAAGGAGGTAGGAGACCCTCACAGCAACGCGATCACATCGCGTTGCTCCGGGGGTCTCAGGGAAGCCCGCAGGGAGCCCCCTCCCTGCGCGATGCTTCCCTATACCGCCGGTACACTGCGATCATGTTTGATCGCGGTGTGCCGGGGTTAATGTGCCGGGGGCGGTCCGTGACCGCTCCTGGCACATAGTGCCGGATGTCAGCTGCGATAGGCAGCTGACACCCGGCCGCGATCGGCCGCGCTCCCCCCGTGAGCGCGGCCGATCGCTATGACGTACTATACCGTCGGTGGGAATTAAGGCCCACCCCACCTCGACGGTATAGTACGTCAGATGGGATTAAGGGGTTAAAATGGGCAATCAAAAGAACGTATCTGCACCAAAATGTTATCATTAGAAACGCCAGCTCAGCACGCAAAAAATAAGCCCTCACCCGACCCCAGATCATGAAAAATGGAGATGCGACGGGTATCGGAAAATGGTGCAATTTTGTTTTGTTTGTTTTTTAGCAAAGTTTGGAATTTTTTTTCACCACTTAGATAAAAGAGAACCTAGACATGTTTGGTGTCTATGAACTTGTAATGATCTGGAGAATCATAATGGCAGGTCATTTTTAGCCTTTAGGGAACCTAGTAAAAAAGCCAAACAAAAAACAAGTGTGGGATTGCACTTTTTTTGCAACTTCACCGCACTTGGAATTTTTTTCCCATTTTCTAGTACACGACTTGCTAAAACCAATGATGTCGTTCAAAAGTACAACTTGTTTCGCAAAAAATAAGCCCTCACATGGCCATATTGACGGAAAAATAAAAAAAAGTTATGGCTCTGGGAAGAAGGGGAGCAAAAAACAAACACTGAAAAACGGAAAATCCCAAGGTCATGAAAGGGTTAAAGAACTGAATTTTCTGAGAAGCATCTCTGTGTGTGTGTGTGTGTGTGTATGTATATATATATATATATATATATATATATATATATATATATATATATATATATATATATATATATATATATATATATATATATATATATATATATAGATCTACAATTTGTTTTTACTATAAAAACCATTATTTGTAAAAAAAAATAAAAAAAAAGAAATTCCCATCTTGTAAGAGCTAGAACTTGTATGAGGACTTATTTTTTGTGTCACAAACTCCAGTTAGTAGTACCATTATGGAATTCATGAGACTCAATCGCTTTTCATTACCCCCCCCCCCAAATAAAGGACTTATATTGAATGTTATTTTAGATTTATCGTAAAATTTACATTGCAGTTGTGATATGCGCCTAATGTTACCCAGGACCAGGAGGGTATCAAACTTAATCTCCCTCGTGTCGCTGCTGCAGCACGCCAATTCCAAAAAACATTACATAAAAAAGACACAGCCTTACCAACACCAGGTCATATTACCAATGCACTTAGCATGATGCATCAGACCTGCATGATAAAGGCGAGGACAGCATAGGTGCAAAATACTAATGCAGACAGCCACTCACAAACCTGCCTATTCATGGAGGGGGTGGTTGTGTAGTGTTGGACATCCACCCAGATGGTGCTTTTATATGACGTCAGTCACACGGATACGTGTGATGCACAGTGTCTGGCTTACAGCTTGTTGATGATGCCCATACTATTAGACCAGGGGCACTGTCCAGCACTATATAAGGGTACCCCTAATAGTAAGGGCATCATGAATAGGCTGTAAGCCAGGCACTGTCATTGGCGTCCTGTGCAAGATCCATCTGGGTGCATGTTTAATACTACACAGCCACCCCCTCTATGAATTGGCAGGTGTGTGAGGGCTGTCTTCATCAGTATTTTGTACCTGTTCTTCCCTCTGCTGCATCCTGCTAATTGCATTGGTAATCTGACCTTGTGTCAGTAAAACTGCATCTTGTTTTCTGTGATGTTTTATGAAATTGTGTTCTATGTTAGCCATTTTTAATTTTAGTGTTTGGACTTGCAAGTGTGGGGACCCTTGACTTGGTTGCTAGCCTACCTATTTTGGCCCAAATATTGACCAACACCCCATGCAATGTATTTATCTTATACATTATTTTTTCTTATTTATTGCACTTACTTGCAAGAATAGTTAGGGTAGTGAACGTCATTTTTTTTTTTCCTTTTCATTTTTTTTTCTTCCAAGTGCTTCTAAGTTTTTCCTTTTTTTTCTCTACTTTTATAATAAATAGTACCTATTACAGAAGCCCCACACAATACAAGAGTAAAACCACCAGGCCTCACTGAAGTTTATTTTTTTCAAATTCTTTTTTCAATTAGGAAATAATAAATTTTATGGCAGCCCAGAACAAATTTGTATGCCCATACATTTTTCACCCACAATCCCACATCATCATACGCCAAATGGACCCCTGTATATGCAGCAGAAATTATGACATTTTGGAGCTTTATGCTGCATATGGGCATAGTAAAAAAAACAAAAACAGATTCAACGTGGTATTTTCCGAAATACTACCAGTGCCACGCCAGAGGCAACGGGAGATTAAGGAGGTTAATAAGTGGCTCAAGAATTGGTGTAGGAAGGAACTTCTCAGTTGGCTACAGGTTCTACACTAGGGATGGGCTGCACCTCAATGGGGAGGGTGCAGCTGTGTTGGGGAAAGAATGGCTAGAAGGTTGGAGGAGTGTTTAAACTAGGGAAAGGGGGGAGGGCATTCATTTTATAGGATCGGAAGATGGAAATGCAGGTAGAGACCTGGGCACAAATAAGGAAGTTGGGGGTGGCGGTGGCATTGGGATGGGGTTAGAACAATTAATAATTTAAGAAAGAAGTACAGAGAGATACATAAAGTGTATGTATACTAATGCCAGAAGCCTCGCCAACAAAATGGAGGAATTAGAATTAATGTTGTTGGAGCATAATTATGACATGGTGGGGATATCTGAAAGATGGCTGGATGAGAGCCATGACTGGGCTGTTAACTTGCAGGGCTATAGTCTGTTCAGAAATAACCGAACGGATAAGCGAGGGGGAGGGGTGTGTCTGTATGTAAAATCGTCCTTAAAACCCATCCTGCGTGATAATATAGGTGAATTTAATGAAAATGTAGAGTCCCTGTGAGTGGAGATAAGGGGAGGGGGAAAAAATAATAAATTACTGATAGGGGTTTGTTATAAATCTCCAAAAATAATGGAAGCAATGGAGAATATCCTCGTAAAGCAAATAGATGAAGCTGCGACTCAAGGAGAAGTAATTATTATGGGGGACTTCAACTACCCTGAAATAGATTGGGGAACAGAAACCTGCAGTTCCAGCAAAGGTAATCGGTTTTTGACAACTATGAGAGACAATTACCTTTCACAACTGGTTCAGGACCCAACAAGAAGGGGGCACTGCTAGACCTAATATTAACCAACAGGCCAGACCGCATATCAAATATAAGGGTTGGGGGTCACTTGGGGAATAGTGGTCACAAAATAATAAGTTTTCATGTATCCTTCAATAAGATGTGTAGTAGAGGGGTTACAAGGACACTAAACTTCAGGAGGAAAAATTTCCAACGGATGAGAGATGATCTTGGTGCAATTATCTGGGACGATATCCTGAGACATAAAAATACACAAGGAAAATGGGAGACATTTATTAGCATCCTGGATAGGACCTGTGCACAGTATATACCGTATGGGAATAAACACACTAGAAATAGGAGGAAACCAATATGGCTAAATAGAGCTGTAAGGGGCGCAATAAGTGACAAAAATAAACCATTTAGAGAAAAAATTGACAAATCTCCGGGCCCGGATGGGATACACCCCCGAGTACTGCAGGAATTAAGTACAGTCATTGATAGACCATTATTTTGAATCTTTAAAGACTCCATAGTAACAGGGTCTGTACCACAGGACTGGCGTATAGCAAATGTGATGCCAGTATTCAAAAAGGGGACAAAAGCTGAACTCGGAAATTATAGGCCAGTAAGCTTAACCTCTACTGTGGGTAAAATCCTGGAGGGTTTTCTAAGAGATGCTATACTGGAGTATCTGAAGAGGAATAACCCTCATGACCCAATATCGGCATGGGTTTACTAGGGACCGTTCCTGTCAGACTAATCTGATCAATTTCTATGAAGAGGTTAGTTCCGGACTGGACCAAGGGAACCCATTGGACATAGTGTATATGGACTTTTCAAAAGCTTTTGATACGGTGCCACACAAAAGGTTGATACATAAAATGAGAATAATGGAGATAGGGGAAAATGTGTAAGTGAGTTAAGAGCTGGCTCAGGGATAGGAAACAAAGGGTGGTTATTAATGGAGCACACTCGGACTGAGTCACAGTTAGCACAGGGGTCAGTATTGGGCCCTCTTCTTTTTAAAATATTTATTAATGACCTTGTAGGGGGCATACAGAGCAGAATTTAAATATTTGCAGATGACACTAAACTCTGCAGGGTAATCAATACAGAGGAGGACAATTTTATATTACAGGATGATTTATGTAAACTAGAAGCTTGGGCTGACAAATGGCAAATGAGCTTTAAAGGGAACCTGTCACCTGAATTTGGCGGAACCAGTTTTGGGTCATATGGGCAGGGTTTTCTGGTGTTTGATTCACCCTTTCCTTACCTGCTGGCTGCATGCTGGCCGCAATATTGGATTGAAGTTCATTCTCTGTCCTCCGGAGTACACGCCAGCGAAAGGCAAGATTGCCTTGCGCAGGCGTGTACTCCGGAGGACAGAGAATGAACTTCAATCCAATGTTGCGGCCAGCATGCAGCCAGCGGGTAAGGAAAGGGTGAATCAAACACCTGAAAACCCCGCCCATATGACCCAAAACTGGTCCCGCCAAATTCAGGTGACAGGTTCCCTTTAATGGGGATAAAGGTAAGGTCATGGACTTGGGTAGAAGTAATAAGATGTATAACTATGTGCTTAATTTTAAAACTCTGGGCAAAACGGTCAATGAAAGACCTGGGTGTATGGGTGGATGACAAACTCACATTTAGTGGCCAGTGTCAGGCAGCTGCTACAAAGGCAAATAAAATAATGGGATGTATTAAAAGAGGCATAGATGGTCATGAGGAGAACATAATTTTACCTCTATACAAGTCACTAGTTCGACCACACTCAGAATACTGTGTACAGTTCTGGTCTCCGGTGTATAAGAAAGACATAAGTGAACTGGAGCGGGTGCAGAGAAGAGCAACCAAGGTTATTAGAGGACTGGGGGGTCTGCAATACCAAGATAGATTATTACACTTGGGGCTATTTAGTTTGGAAAAACGAAGACTAAGGGGTGATCTTATGTTAAAGTATAAATATATGAGGGTACAGTACAAAGACCTTTCTGATGATCTTTTTAATCATAGACCTGAGACAGGGACAAGGGAGCATCCTCTACGTCTGGAGGAAAGAAGGTTTAAGCATAATAACAGACGCAGATTCTTTACTGTAAGAGCAGTGAGACTATGGAACTCTCTGCCATATGATGTTGTAATGAGTGATTCATTACTGAAATTTAAGAGGGGACTGGATGCCTTTTTGGAAAAGTATAATGTTACATGTTACATATATTAGATTCCGTGATAGGGCGTTGATCCAGGGAACTAGTCTGATTGCCGTATGTGGAGTCAGGAAGGAATTTTTTTTCCCCAATGTGGGGCTTACTCTTTGCCACATTGTTTTTTTTTTTTGCCTTCCTCTGGATCAACATGTTAGATTAGGCTATGGGTTGAACTAGATGGACTTCCTTCAACCTTAATAACTATGTTACTATGTAATACTGGCATACTGATATTCTCTACAGCACATCGGTATTCTGTATGACTATGACAAGGACCTGATAATGCGCAGTGTCCTCCCAGAGACGATCCTAACTTTGATTGTCTGTATAAAATTCGGACAGTAGTTGAATACTTCAGCAGAAAATGTACTGATGCATACAACCCCCAAAGGGACATTTTCTGGTTAATTTCAAAGAGAGGCTAACATTCAATAAATACTTCCAACATTTTTCGTGGAAAAAAAAATGAAATTTTTCAATATCCAGACCTAATTTTATTAAATTCTTTGTAGTAACGTAGTAACTTTGCTTTCAAAATGCTCACTATACCCCTGGATAAAATCCATAAATGGTGTAGTTTACAAAATGAGGTCACTTGTGGGGGGCTTCTTCAGTATAGGCACCTTAGCGGCCCTGCAAAGGCGACCTGGTGCCCACAATCTTTCAGCCAAATTTGTGTTCCAAAATTCAAATTGTGCTCCTTCCCTTCCGAGCCCTGTCATTTGTCCAAACAGAGGTTTCTAACTAAATGTGGGGTATCTGCGCAAGCGTAATTACTGGGTAACAAATTTTGTGTCCATTTTCTCATACTATCTCTTGTAAAAGTGGAAAAATTTGAGGTTAAAGCAATATTTTAAAGAAAAAACATTTTTTTTTTTATATTCCACTTTGCCTTATTTCCTGTGTAGCACCTGAAGGGTTGAAAAATTTACTGACAGCAATTTTGAAGGATTTGAGAGGTGTGATTTTTTTTTTTTTTGTAATATTATTACTTAGGGGGAGTTTCCAATATGTAGGCCCTTCAAAGTCCATTTAAATCTGAATAGGTCCCTAAAGAATCAGGTTTGTAAACTTCTTGAAAAATTGCTGCTAATCCTTTAACCCTTCTAACATCCTAACAAAATAAAATGTTTGAAAATGATGCAGATGTAAAGTAGATGTGGGAAATATTAATTGAAAGTTTGAAAACTGCTAAATTAAAAAAATGTTACCATAATTCCAATATTTTCACAAATATACATAAAGCATAATGACCAATCATTTACCACTAACCTAAAGTTCAGTGTGTCATGGAATCATGGAAAACTAGTCTCAGAATCAGTGGGATCCGTTGATGCGTTCCAGAGTTATTACCACATAAAGTGACACTGGTCAGATTTCAGATATTTAGCTTGGTCATTAAAGAAGTTGTCCACTACTATAACCTTTTTTTTTTTTTTTTTTTTTTCATAAATCTTGGTATTATGTGCCACTGAAAACATCTACTGTTTATTTTAGCAATATTACCTTTTCTCATGCTGTAGCAGCACATCTTTAGTGCTGGATTCAGCTCTCATGGGGTTAATCGACAACTTCCTTTCTCCTGAGTTGTTGTGCTCTAATACTACAAGTTCCATGATGCATTGCACTCGCCTGTAACTCTGCACCTGGCACACCCACTCCAAAACATACCCCAACCCCTCCCTCCTCTCCCCCCTCTATCTTCAAAAAGATTTGTGATGTCATTTCTGTCCAACCTCCTCTTTTACATTTGTCCAACCCACACTCCATTACACACAGATAGAGGGAGGGATAGATAGATAGATAGATACAGATATATCTATGTCTATTTCCATAGATATGTCCATATCCATGTTTCTAAACCCCTTCACCCCTGGAGCTTTTTTGTTTTTGTTTATCGCTCCCCTTCTATCCAGAGCCATAATTTTTCCGTCAATACGGCCATGTGGGGGCTTATCTTTAGCGGGCCAAGTTCTACTTTTGAACGACACCATTGGTTTTACCATGTCGTGTAACAGAAAATGTGAAAAAAATTCAAAGTGCAATGAAATGGCAAAAAAAGTGCAATCCCACACTAGATTTTTGCTTGGCTTTTTTGCTAGGTTCCCTAAATGCTAAGGCTGTGTGCACACGTTGCTGATTTGATTGCAGATCCGCGGGTTTTTTTGCCGCACTGAATTGCATCAAATCCGCAGTGTAGTGCACAACCAATGTAAGTCTATGGGAGCCGCAGAATTGTTGTGCACATGCTGCGGAAAAAGCCGCACCAAAACGCAGCTTTTTTTTGTCGCAGCATGTCACTTCTTTTGTGCCGAACTGCAGCGTTTCTGCACCTTTAGACTTTCATTGACTTGGGCACATCCGCAGCAAAACCGCAGATGTAAAAAAGATCTGCAGTTTTGCTGCGGATGTGGGTCCGAGAAACGCAGCAGCTTGGGAGGATGGAAGTGTGTGGGCGGTGACGGTGTGCGTCTATGTGTGGGCGGGCGGGGTCTGCGGGCTGTTCGGATGTGTGCGGCGCTGTGCGGGACTGTTCAGGTGTGTGCGGGGTCTGTGGGCTGTTCGTGTGTGTGCGGGGCTGTGCGGGGGGTCTTTTGGGGTGTGTGTGCAGGCATCATCCGATGGGACTACAAGTACGCAGCATCCAATCTGCAGCTCATTTGGATGTAATCTGGACAGTGGACACACACCCTACGCTATCTATACATCTATCAATAGATATACCTATCCAGACATCTACAGATAGATATATGAATAGATAGATGTATGCATCTATAGATCTATCTATTTGTAGATCTGTCTATCCATTTCATCTATCATCTATCTGTCTATCTGTGTGTGTAATGGAGTGTGGGTTGGACAAATGTAGAAGAGGAGGTTGGACAATAATGACATCACAAATCTTTTTTTTTTTTTTGTTCAATAATACATCTTTATTTACCTTTCAAAAATGCACCAAAATGCCTAAACCGCGCAAAAACCGCAACAAAAGCGAATTAAAAAATGCATCAAAACCGTGCAAAAAACTGCATAAAAAACACATCAAAACTGAAAAAAACGCATCAAAACCGCACCATAATTGCATCAACACTGCACCAAAAACTGCATAAAAACTGCGCAAAAACCGCACCAAGAACTGCATCAAAACCGCACAAAGAACTGCATCAAAACCGCACCAAAAACTGCAAACTGCACCAAAACTGCACCAGGTTTTGATGCAGTTTTTGGTGCAGTTTTGATGCTTTTTTTGGTGCGGTTTATGCGCGGTTTTAATGCCGTTTTTGGAAATAAGTAAATAAACGGAAAATGTGCATGATTTGAATGGAAACATGCATGAAAAAACGGATTCCAAGGCCGGATTCATTTCACAGCTCAGTTTCATACGTTTTTTTGCCGGATCCGTCGCTGTGCGTTTTTTCGCCGGACAGAAAAAACGTTCCTCTGTATGTGTTTTCCATCCGGCGGAAACAGCTTTTTTGACGGATCCGGTAAAAAACAGATGAAACGTGAGGCCATCAGGCGCAATCCGGTGCTAATACAACTCTATGAGGAAAAAAACGGATCCGGCGGAAAAAAATGGATCCGTTTTTTTCAAAACTCGCCGGATTGTGCCTCACGGCAAAAACCTGATGTGTGAAAGCAGCCAAATATATGGATAGATACATCTATGTATCTATAGATATATCTATCTAGAAATATATCTATAGATAGATATATCCATAGATATATAATAGAAAGGCCGATGTTTCTAAGGCCTCTTTCACACTAGCGTCGTGCACTGCACATCGCAATGCGTCTTTGTGGAGAAAAAACGCGTCCTGCAAAGTTGTCTGCAGGATGCGTTTTTTCTCCATAGACTTTTATTAGCGACGCAGCGCGACTGCCCCTTACCGATGCTAGTGTGAAAGCAGCCTAAGGCTACTTTCACACTTGCGCTTTTAGCAATCCGTCTTTTTGGGAAAAAAACGGATCCTGCAAATGTGCTCGCAGGATGCGTTTTTTACCCATAGACTTGTATTGGTGAGGGATCGCGACGGATGGCCACACGTCGCGTCCGTCGTGCAATGGATGCGTCGTGTTGTGGCGGACCGTTGGCACGTCCGTAGCGTCTGCCATTTTCTACCGCGCATGCGCGGCCAAAACTCCGCCCCCTCCCCCCCGGACTTCAGAATGGGCAGCGGATGCGTTGAAAAACTGCATCCGCTGCCCACGACGTGCACAAATTTCACAACGTGCGTCAGTATGTAGGCCCGACGCATAGCGATGGACCCGTACCGACGCAAGTGTGAAAGAGGCCTTAATGAGCGTTTAATTTAATAAAAAAACGGAAAAAAAAGGGCATGGGCTCCCGCGCAATTTTCTGCGCCAGAGGGGGAAAGCCAACGGCCGGGGGCCAATATTTGTAGCCTGCTATGAATATCAGCCCACAGCTGTCTGCGTAGCCTTTACTGGCTATTAAAATAGGGGGACCCCCCCAAAAAACAACGTGGGGTCCCCCTATATTTTATAGCCAGAAAGGCTACGCAGACAGCTGCGGGCTGATATTCATAGCCTAGAGAGGGGCCATGGATATTGGTCCCCCCCCGGCTACAAATACCAGTCCGCAGCCACCCCAGAAATGGTGCATCTGTAAGATGCGCCATTTCCGGCACTTAGCCCCTCTCTTCCCACTCCCGTGTAGCGGTG
Source organism: Ranitomeya variabilis (assembly GCF_051348905.1). NCBI lineage: Eukaryota > Metazoa > Chordata > Amphibia > Anura > Dendrobatidae > Ranitomeya > Ranitomeya variabilis. The sequence continues at coordinate 539,660,129 of NC_135234.1, forward strand.
GGATATGGGGTAATAAGGGGTTAATGTCACCTTGCTATTGTAAGGTGACATTAAGCCGGGTTAATAACGGAGAGGCGTCAATAAGACGCCTATCCGTTATTAATCCAATACTAATAAAGGGTTAATAAAACACGCAAACATTAGGAAAAAGTATGTTAATATTCTTCATTTAACCATACTTACCATACTTCAGCGCCTACAAAAAACGTAAAATAATAAACCGTATACTACCTGTCCGCCGTAGTCCAATTAATAACGAGTGTCCCACAACGACCTCCCCTATAGAACAGTGACATCGGGTGATGTCACTGCTCTATAGGACCCTCAGTGACACACTGTCAGGAGACAATGGCTCCTGCAGTGCATCACTGAGGTTACTATAGTTCACTGGTCTCACTTTATGGCATAAAGCTGCGTGGGAACTTTCTTATACAGCATGCCATAAAGTGAGACTAGGGACTATTTTCTCACAGGGGCGTAGGAATACATTGTGGGGAATACATTGTGGAAGGATACCTTCCTCCCCTCATTGTGTTCCTGGGGCCCCTGGAGAGTGGTCACATCAGCAGATGCTCCTGCTCTCCACGGGAGATCGTCGAGGGACACTCGTTTTAATTGGATTTCTGCGGATCAGGGAGTATATTGTTTGTTTATTATTTTAATATTTTTTACAGATGACAATGGCTTCGGGGATCAAAGTGACAAGTGATGGTGAGTATGTACTCTGTTATATGTACTGTATGTCTGTATGTTGTATGTATGTACTGTATGTGGCATGTGTCATGTTGTCGCATGCTGCATGTTGTCGCATGGCGCATGTTGTCGCATGCTGCATGTCATCGCATCCTGCATGTTGGCGCATGTTGTCGCATGGCGCATGTTGTCGCATGGCGCATGTTGTCGCATGGCGCATGTCGTCGCATGGCGCATGTCATCGCATGCTGCATGTTGTCGCATTGCACATGTCGCATGCTGCATGTTGTCGCATGGCGCATGTCGTCGCATGCTGCATGTCGTCGCATGCTGCATGTCGTCGCATGCTGCATGTCGTCGCATGCTGCATGTCGTCGCATGGCGCATGTCGTCGCATGGCGCATGTCGTCGCATGGCGCATGTTCTGTATGTGTGTATGTACTGTATGTGTTGGGTTTTTTTTTACATTCAACACATTAGCCGGATGATGGGGCTACTACTGTCCCATCATTGGCTAATGTGTCACTCACTGTCACTGTAGCAGGCATAGCCCGATGGGACTTGTAGTCCCATCGGACGATGCCTGCACAGAGACACACATACACACACACACACCCCAAAGACCACCCCCGCAGCAGACCCCCGCACATACTGGCGCCGGCATGCAGAGCCCCGCACATCACATCGTGGATTCCCTGCCTAGCCCCGCCCCCAGCAAGTCCCGTCCGCCCCCAGCACAGCCCCGCAGGCAGCCACCAGCCCCGCCCACAGCCCAGTCACTCTTGATGAGTGACTGCTGGCTGTGAGGCTGGCTCACGCCTGCTGCTGACGTCACGTCAATTTCCAGAGTCTGGAAATTGACGTGACGTAGGCGGAAATAAGCGGCGGCTGCAGCCTGGGGGTCACGTGACCCGGACTCAGCCGCCGGAATAGCGCCGCTCACAGGCGAAAACGGAAGGTAATCACACAATTCATCAGGGGCCCCAGGGGGATATATTGGGGGGTTAATTGAAAGTAGTGGACAACCCCTTTAAGGTAAAAAATTGGCTGGGTCACTAAGGGGTTAATTTTTATTTTTTTTTTTCACCGGTGTTCTAGATATGTTTGCTTTGGTCTTGTGAATGGTGTTATCCGCTTTATGTAATAAACAAATAATTTCATGTTTATGTTTTTGTTCTGGTTTACATTTTAGTTTAATTTTTAACTTTATTTAACTTGTACACTTTAATCAAGGCTAGTAAATATAACCAATGGAATGTGAGTAGAACTTAAATTTTTTTCATTGACCCTTAGGGTACTGTCACACAGTACCATTTTGATCGCTACGACGGTACGATTCGTGACGTTCTAGCGATATCGTTACGATATCGCAGTGTCTGACACGCAGCAGCGATCAGGGATCCTGCTGAGAATCGTACGTCGTAGCAGATCGTGTGGAACTTTCTTTCGTCGCTTGATCACCCGCTGACATCGCTGGATCGTTGTGTGTGACAGCGATCCAGCGATGTGTTCGCTTGTAACCAGGGTAAACATCGGGTAACTAAGCGCAGGGCCGCGCTTAGTAACCCGATGTTTACCGTGGTTACCAGCGTAAACGTAAAAAAACAAACAGTACATACTTACATTCCGGTGTCTGTCCTCCAGCGTCTCAGCTTCTCTCCACTGTGTGAGCGTCTGCCAGCCGGAAAGCACAGCGGTGACGTCAGACGTCACCGCTGTGCTTGCCGGCTATGGCGCTTACACAGTGGAGAGAAGCTGAGACGCTGGAGGACAGACACCGGAATGTAAGTATGTACTGTTTGTTTTTTTACGTTTACGCTGGTAACCACGGTAAACATCGGGTTACTAAGCGCGGCCCTGCGCTTAGTTACCCGATGTTTACCCTGGTTACCGGGGACTTCGGCATCGCTCCAGCGCCGTGATTGCAACGTGTGACCGCAGTCTACGACGCTGGAGCGATAATCATACGATCGCTGCGACGTCACGGATCGTGCCGTCGTAGCGATCAAAATGGTACTGTGTGACAGTACCCTTAGGCTTGAGGTAAATCATTGTGACATAATGGCAGATAACCTTTGACATGTTGCATTCATCAGTGCAGATGAACAGAAGGCAGTGGTCTTGATCTCTGTGTAATTAGGAGTGCTGCCACTCATGAGCATTGTTCTTTGGTGATAAGAACAGTGAAGTGTGTTATACAACATCCTTATCATGCTTGTAACTGTTCTGCACAAGTGCTAAGCATCTTGGTAGGTAGCTACTGCTAGTAGGTAAATGTAATTAAGGCAGGAGGACAGACTGGTCAATTAGTTAAAAGCCATGACTAGATAACTAAATCACTGATCATCTTGGGTAAGCTTAAAGGTACCGTCACACTTAAGGTACCGTCACATTAAGCGACGCTGTAGCGATATAGACAACGATGCCGATCGCTGCAGCGTCGCTGTTTCGTCGTTGTGTGGTCGCTGGAGAGCTGTCACACAGACAGCTCTCCAGCGACCAACGATGCCGAAGTCCCCAGGTAACCAGGGTAAACATCGGGTTACTAAGCGCAGGGCCGCGCTTAGTAACCCGATGTTTACCCTGGTTACCAGTGTAAATGTAAAAAAAAACAAACACTACATACTTACATTCCGGTGCCTGTCGCGTCCTCCGGCGTCCGCTTCCCTGCACTGTGTAAGCGCCGGCCCTAAAGCAGAGCGGTGACGTCACCGCTGTGCTTTGCTTTCCGGCCGGCCGGCGCTGACACAGTGCAGGAAGCTCTGAGCAGCAGCGCGGACGCCGGGGGACGTGACAGACATCAGAAGGTGAGTATGTACTGTTTTTTTTTTTTACTTTTACAATGGTAACCAGGGTAAATATCGGGTTACTAAGCGCGGCCCTGCGCTTATTAACCCGATATTTACCCTGGTTACCATTGTAAAACATTGTTGGCATCGTTGCTTTTGCTGTCAAACACAACGATACACGCCGATCTGACGACCAAATAAAGTTCTGGACTTCTAGCTCCGACCAACGATATCACAGCAGGATCCAGATCACTGCTGCGTGTCAAACACAACGATATCGCTATCCAGGACGCTGCAATGTCACGGATCGCTATCGTTATCGTTGGAAAGTTGGTCAGTGTGAAGGTACCTTCAGCGACGCTGCAGCGATATAGACAACGAGCCGATCGCTGCAGCGTTGCTGTTTAGGTCGCTGTAGAGACTTCAAACACAGCAGCTCCACAACGATGCAGGAGCGATCCTGTGACGTAGCGGTGACTCACTTATCGTTCTCACAGGTCGTTAGCTCCATGTAAAACATTGCTGGCATCGTTGCTTTTGCTGTCAAACACGACGATACACGCCGACCTGACGACCAAATCAAGTTCTGGACTTTTATCTCCGACCAGCGATATCACAGCGGGATCCAGATCGCTGCTGCGTGTCAAACACCACGAGATCGCTATCCAGGACGCTGCAACGTCACGGATCGTTGTCGTTCTCGTTGTAAAGTTGCTGAGTGTGAAGGTGCCTTAAGGTTACTCTGCTACATGTGCAGTGTAAACGGGCTGCCGATCCTCGGGCAGTGTAAACGGGCTGCCGATCCTCGAGCAGTGTAAACGGGCTGCCGATCCTCGGGCAGTGTAAACGGGCTGCCGATCCTCGGGCAGTGTAAACGGGCTGCCGATCCTCGGGCAGTGTAAACGGGCTGCCGATCCTCGGGCAGTGTAAACGGGCTGCCGATCCTCGGGCAGTGTAAACGGGCTGCCGATCCTCGGGCAGTCAAGCAAAATGCTCTTCCATCAGGTGAAATCATCTTTAGGTTTGCCTAAAAGATCATTGTTCCTGGCAGCACAGCTAGAAGAATGACAGTCTGTGTGCACATCTGTGCAAAAGGGAAATGCGGTCTGCCTGTCTAAACAGCCTATTAAACGACCACAGATCGTTGAACACGTAGCTGATCAGTGGTCTGTTAATTATGTGGGTCAGGTCGTGTAAACCCACCTTTTAGGCTTCATTTAGATAGCACGATCACGGCTGTTGTTTGATTGCTATTCAGCTACATGTAAGCAGATTAGTGGTCATGTAGTAAAACTGTTTAGAGTGGCTGACCACACTTCCATGAGCCCAGATGTTATTGGCAGCACATATTCTGAATAACCGTGATTTATGTGCTGCCAAGAATGATGATTTTCAAGTAAACTTAAAAGGTATCACAAAAAAAGGAGCCTTACTTAACAATACATGGTCGCAATACTGCAGAATGCAGAAGGTTCTCATGATAGGACGAAGGTAGCACAAGTGCAAAATACTGATGAACGACCACTCCGCAGTCCTGTCACACTGTGTCGTGCACCATGCCAGCTTACAGCCCATCGTGAACATACATACTATTAATTAGGGATGGCTGTCCAGTAAAAAAAAAAAAAAAAAAAATTATATATATATATATATATATATATATATATATATATATACAGGTCCTTCTCAAAAAATTTGCATATAGTGTTAAATTTCATTATTTACCATAATGTAATGATTACAATTAAACTTTCATATATTATAGATTCATTATCCACCAACTGAAATTTGTCAGGTCTTTTATTGTTTTAATACTGATGATTTTGGCATACAACTCCTGATAACCCAAAAAACCTGTCTCAATAAATTAGCATATCAAGAAAAGGTTCTCTAAATGACCTATTACCCTAATCTTCTGAATCAACTAATTAACTCTAAACACATGCAAAAGATACCCGAGGCTTTTAAAAACTCCCTGCCTGGTTCATTACTCAAAACCCCCATCATGGGTAAGACTAGCGACCTGACAGATGTCAAGAAGGCCATCATTGACACCCTCAAGCAAGAGGGTAAGACCCAGAAAGAAATTTCTCAACAAATAGGCTGTTCCCAGAGTGCTGTATCAAGGCACCTCAATGGTAAGTCTGTTGGAAGGAAACAATGTGGCAGAAAACGCTGTACAACGAGAAGAGGTGACCGGACCCTGAGGAAGATTGTGGAGAAGGACCGATTCCAGACCTTGGGGAACCTGAGGAAGCAGTGGACTGAGTCTGGCGTGTGCAGGAAATGGGCTACAGGTGCCGCATTCCCCAGGTAAAGCCACTTTTGAACCATAAACAGCGGCAGAAGCGCCTGACCTGGGCTACAGAGAAGCAGCACTGGACTGTTGCTAAGTGGTCCCAAGTACTTTTTTCTGATGAAAGCAAATTTTGCATGTCATTCGGAAATCAAGGTGCCAGAGTCTGGAGGAAGACTGGGGAGAAGGAAATGCCAAAATGCCTGAAGTCCAGTGTCAAGTACCCACAGTCAGTGATGGTGTGGGGTGCCATGTCAGCTGCTGGTGTTGGTCCACTGTGTTTCATCAAGGGCAGGGTCAATGCAGCTAGCTATCAGGAGATTTTGGAGCACTTCATGCTTCCATCGGCTGAAATGCTTTATGGAGATGAAGATTTCATTTTTCAGCACGACCTGGCACCTGCTCACAGTGCCAAAACCACTGGTAAATGGTTTACTGACCATGGTATTACTGTGCTCAATTGGCCTGCCAACTCTCCTGACCTGAACCCCATAGAGAATCTGTGGGATATTGTGAAGAGAAAGTTGAGAGACGCAAGACCCAACACTCTGGATGAGCTTAAGGCCGCTATTGAAGCATCCTGGGCCTCCATAACATCTCAGCAGTGTCACAAGCTGATTGCCTCCATGCCACGCCGCATTGAAGCAGTCATTTCTGCCAAAGGATTCCCGACCAAGTATTGAGTGCATAACTGAACATTATTATTTGATGGTTTTTTTGTTTGGTATTAAAAAACACTTTTATTTGATTGGTCGGGTGAAATATGCTAATTTATTGAGACAGGTTTTTTGGGTTATCAGGAGTTGTATGCCAAAATCATCAGTATTAAAACAATAAAAGACCTGACAAATTTCAGTTGGTGGATAATGAATCTATAATATATGAAAGTTTAATTGTAATCATTACATTATGGTAAATAATGAAATTTAACACTATATGCTAATTTTTTGAGAAGGACCTGTGTATATATATATATATATATATATATATATATATATATATATATATATATATATATATATATATATATATATATATACTCTCTGGCCACTTTATTAGGTACACCTGTCCAACTTCTTGTTAACACTTAATTTCTAATCAGCCAATCACATGGCGGCAACTCAGTGCATTTAGGCATGTAGACATGGTCAAGACAATCTCCTGCAGTTCAAACCGAGCATCAGTATGGGGAAGAAAGGTGATTTGAGTGCCTTTGAACGTGGCATGGTTGTTGGTGCCAGAAGGGCTGGTCTGAGTATTTCAGAAACTGCTGATCTACTGGGATTTTCACGCACAACCATCTCTAGGGTTTACAGAGAATGGTCCGAAAAAGAAAAAAAATCCAGTGAGCGGCAGTTCTGTGGGCGGAAATGCCTTGTTGATGCCAGAGGTCAGAGGAGAATGGGCAGACTGGTTCGAGCTGATAGAAAGGCAACAGTGACTCAAATCGCCACCCGTTACAACCAAGGTAGGCCTAAGAGCATCTCTGAACGCACAGTGCGTCGAACTTTGAGGCAGATGGGCTACAGCAGCAGAAGACCACACCGGGTACCACTCCTTTCAGCTAAGAACAGGAAACTGAGGCTACAATTTGTACAAGCTCATCGAAATTGGACAGTAGAAGATTGGAAAAACGTTGCTTGGTCTGATGAGTCTCGATTTCTGCTGCGACATTCGGATGGTAGGGTCAGAATTTGGCGTAAACAACATGAAAGCATGGATCCATCCTGCCTTGTATGGAGCATCTTTGGGATGTGCAGCCGACAAATCTGCGGCAACTGTGTGATGCCATCATGTCAATATGGACCAAAATCTCTGAGGAATGCTTCCAGCACCTTGTTGAATCTATGCCACGAAGAATTGAGGCAGTTCTGAAGGCAAACGGGGGTCCAACCCGTTACTAGCATGGTGTACCTAATAAAGTGGCCGGTGAGTGTATATATATATATATATGTGTATATATATATATATATGTGTGTGTATATATGTATATATATATATATATATATATATATATATATATATATATATATATATATATATATATATACACATACATACATATACAGTTATATGAAAAAGTTTGGGCACCCCTATTAATCTTAAGCTTAATGTTTTATAAAAATTGTTTTTTTTGCAACAGCTATTTCAGTTTCATATATCTAATAACTGTTGGACACAGTAATGTTTCTGCCTTGAAATGAGGTTTATTGTACTAACAGAAAATGTGCTATCTGCATTCAAACAAAATTTGACAGGTGCATAAGTATGGGCACCCTTATCATTTTCTTGTTTTAAATACTCCTACCTACTTTTTACTGACTTACTAAAGCACTTTTTTTGGTTTTGTAACCTCATTGAGCTTTGAACTTCATAGCCAGGTGTATGCAATCATGAGAAAAGCTACTTAAAGTGGCCACTTGCAAGTTGTTCTCCTGTTTGAATCTCCTCTGAAGAGTGGCATTATGGGCTCCTCAAAACACCTGTCAAATGATCTGAAAACAAAGATTATTCAACATAGTTGTTCAGGGGAAGGATACAAAAAGCTGTCTCAGAGATTTAACCTGTCAATTTCCACTGTGAGAAACATAGTAAGGAAATGGAAGAACACAGGTACAGTTATTTTTAAGGCCAGAAGTGGCAGGCCAAGAAAAACATCAGAAAGGCAGAGAAGAAGAATGGTGAGATCAGTCAAGGACAATCCTCAGACCACCTCCAGAGAGCTGCAGCATCAACTTGCTGCAGATGGTGTCACTGTGCATCGGTCAACTATACAACGCACTTTGCACAAGGAGAAGCTGTATGGGAGAGTGATGCGAAAGAAGCCATTTCTGCAAGCACGCCACAAACAGAGTCGGCTGAGGTATGCAAAAGCACATTTGGAGAAGCCAATTTCTTTTTGGAAGAAGGTCCTGTGGACTGATGAAACCAAGATTGAGTTGTTTGGTCATACAAAAAGGCGTTATGCATGGCGGCAAAAAAATCACAGCATTCCAAGAAAAACACTTGCTACCCACAGTAAAATTTGGTGGAGGTTCCATCATGCTTTGGGGCTGTGTGGCCAATGCCGGCACCGGGAATCTTGTTAAAGTTGAGGGACACATGGATTCCTCTCAATTTCAGCAGATTCTTGACAATAATCTTCATGAATCAGTGACAAAGTTGAAGTTACGCAGGAGATGGATCTTTCAGCAAGACAATGATCCAAAACACCACTCCAAATCTACTCAGGCATTCATGCAGAGGAACAATTACACTGTTCTTTAGTGGCCATCCCAGTCCCCAGACCAGAATATCATTGAACATCTGTGGGATCATTTGAAGAGGGCTGTCCATGCTCGGCGACCATCAAACTTAACTGAACTGGAATTGTTTTGTAAAGAGGAATGGTCAAAAATACCTTCATCCAGCATCCAGGAACTCATTAAAAGCTACAGGAAGCGACTAGAGGCTGTTATTTTTGCCAAAGGAGGATTTACTAAATATTAATGTCACTTTTCTGGTGAGGTGCCCATACTTATGCACCTGTCAAATTTTGTTTGACTGCAGATTGCACATTTTCTGTTAGTACAATAAACCTCATTTCAAGGCAGAAACATTACTGTGTCCAACAGTTATTAGATTTCTGAAACGGAAATAGCTGTTGCAAAAAAAAACAATTTTTATAAAACATTAAGCTTAAGATTAATAGGGGTGCCCAAACGTTTTCATATAACTGTATATATATTAATATATATTTTATGTATATGTGTATATGTATGTACACACACACACATATATATATATACACACACACACACGCACACAGTACAGACCTTCTCATTTAAAGATAATTCTGTATATTCATGACTATGAAAATTGTAAATTCACACTGAAGGCATCAAAACTATGAATTAACACGTGGAATTATGTACTTAACAAAAAAGTGTGAAACAACTGAAAATATGTCTTATATTCTAGGTTCTACAAAGTAGCCACCTTTTGCTTTGATGACTGCTTTGCACACTCTTGGCATTCTCTTGATGAGCTTCAAGAGGTAGTCACCGGGAATGGTTTTCACTTCACAGGTGTGCCCTGTCAGGTTTAATAAGTGGGATTTCTTGCCTTATAAATGGTGTTGGGACCATCAGTTGTGTTGTGCAGAATTCTGGTGGATACACAGCTGATAGTCCTACTGAATAGACTGTTAGCTGCTTTTTTCTTGCCATAATACAAATTCTAAGTAAAGAAAAACGAGTGGCCATCATTACTTTAAGAAATGAAGGTCAGTCAGTCCGAAAAATTGGGAAAACTTTGAAAGTGTCCCCAAGTGCAGTTGCAAAAACCATCAAGCGCTACAAAGAAACTGGCTCGCATGAGGACCACCCCAGGAAAGGAAGATCAAGAGTCACCTCTGCTTCTGAGGATAAGTTTATCTGAGTCACCATCTTCAGAAATCGCAGGTTAACAGCAGCTCAGATTAGAGACCAGGTCAATGCCACACAGAGTTCTAGCAGCAGACACATCTCTACAACAACTGTTAAGAGGAGACTTTGTGCAGCAGGCCTTCATGGTAAAATAGCTTCTAGGAAACCACTGCTAAGGACCGGCAACAATCAGAAGAGACTTGTTTTGGCTAAAGAATACAAGGAATGGACATTAGACCAGTGGAAATCTGTGCTTTGGTCTGATGAGTCCAAATTTGAGATCTTTGGTTCCAACCACCATGTCTTTGTGACGCAGAAAAGGATAACCGATAGACTCTACATGCCTGGTTCTCACCGTGAAGCATGGAGGAGGAGGTGTGATGGTGTGGGGGTGCTTTGCTGGTGACACTGTTGGGGATTTATTCAAGATTTAAGGCATACTAAACCAGCATGGCTACCACAGCATCTTGCAGCGGCATGCTATTCCATCTGGTTTGCGTTTAGTTGGACCATCATTTATTTTTTAACAGGACAATGACCCCAAACACACCTCCAGGCTGTGTAAGGGCTATTTGACCAAGAAGGAGAGTGATGGGGTGCTACGCTAGACCTGAACCCAATCGAGATGGTTTGGGGTGAGCTGGACCGCAGAGTGAAGGCAAAAGGACCAACAAGTGATAAGCACCTCTGGGAACTCCTTCAAGATTGTTGGAAGACCATTTCCAGTGACTACCTCTTGAAGCTCATCAAGAGAATGCAAAGAGTGTGCAAAGCAGTCATCAAAGCAAAAGGTGGCTACTTTGAAGAACCTAGAATATAAGACATAATATCACGTGTTTCACACTTTTTTGTTAAGTATTTAATTCCATATGTGTTCATTCATAGTTTTGATGCCTTCAGTGTGAATTTAAAATACGGTATTCATAGTCTTGAAAATAAAGAAAAATCTTTAAATGAGAACGTGTGTCCAAACTTTTGGTCTGTACTGTACACACACACACACACACACACACACACACACACACACACACACACACACACACACACACACACAGTTAGGACCATATATATTTGGACAGAGACAACATTTTTTAACTTTGGTTATAGACATTATCACAATGAATTTTAAACAAAACAGTTCAGATGCAGTTGAAGTTCAGACTTTCAGCTTTCATTTGAGGGTATCCACATTAAAATTGCATGAAGGGTTTAGGAGTTTCAGCTCCTTAAGGCTACGTTCACATTTGCGTTGTGCGCCGCAGCGTCGGCGCCGCAACGCACAACGCAAACAAAAACGCAGCAAAACGCATGCACAACGCTGCGTTTTGCGCCGCATGCGTCCTTTTTTTAATTGATTTTTGACGCAGCAAAAATGCAACTTGCTGCGTCCTCTGCGCCCGGACGCGTGCGCCGCAGGGACGCATGCGGCGCAAAATGCAAGTGCGACGCATGTCCATGCGCCCCCATGTTAAATATAGGGGCGCATGACGCATGCGGAGACGCTGCGGCGCAGACCGCAAATGTGAACGTAGCCTAACATGTGCCACCCTGTTTTTTACAGGGACCAAAAGTAATTGGACAATTGACTCCAAGGCTATTTCATGGACAGGTGTGGGTAATCCCTTCGGTATGTCATTCTCAATTAAGCAGATAAAAGGCCTGGAGTTGATTTGAGGTGTGGTGCTTGCATTTGGAAGGTTTTGCTGTGAAGTAAACATGCGGTCAAAGGAGCTCTCCTTGCAGGTGAAACAAGCCATCCTTAAGCTGCGAAAACAGAAAAAACCCATCTGAGAAATTGCTACAATATTAGGAGTGGCAAAATCTACAGTTTGGTACATCCTGAGAAAGAAAGAAAGCACTGGTGAACTCATCAATGCAAAAAGACCTGGGTGCCCACGGAAGACAACAGTGGTGGGTGATCGCAGAATAATCTCCATGGTGAAGAGAAACTTCTTCACAACAGCCAACCAAGTGAACAACACTCTCCAGGAGTTCGGCGTATCAATATCCAAATCTACCATAAAGAGAAGACTGCATGAAAGTAAATACAGAGGGTTCACTGCACGGTGCAGCCACTCATAAGCATCAAGAATAAAAAGGCTAGACTAGACTTTGCTAAAAAAACATCTAAAAAAGTCAGCACAGTTCTGGAAGAACATTCTTTGGACAGATGAAACCAAGATCAACCTCTACCAGAATGATGGAAAGAGAAAAGTATGGCGAAGGCGTGGTACAGCTCATGATCCAAAGCATACCACATCATCTGTAAAACACGGCGGAGGCAGTGTGATGGCTTGGGCATGCATGGCTGCCAGTGGCACGGGGTCACTAGTGTTTATTAATGATGTGACACAGGACACACGCACTCACACTCTCTCTCTCTCTCTCTCTCTCTCTCACACACACACACACACACACACACACACACACACACACACACACACACACACACACACACACACACATTTGTAATACGAAGCCTCCCCATCTCCATGAATGCTCGGTGTGTGAGTGGTTGTTCATCAGTATTTGGCACCTGCGTCCTTTATCATGTGGACCTTGTGCATTCAATAAAACCACAAAAAGAGGGCTTAAAAATCCTCCAAAAAAATTCAAAAACCAGCAGAAAAAAGGCAGATATATTTAACTTCCCAGGCCTCCAAACAAATGCACTAACAGGATGCAGTGGACCCATTTTACACAAGTTTAAGAATGCTGATGAAACAATCACTCTCAGCCTGCCAATCCATGGAGGGGGTGGTTGCCTGGCATATTCATGCACAAAAAAAATGGTCTGTATGCAGCGCTGCTCATATACAGGTGATGCAGAGCATCTGGCTCACAGCCTATAGGGCCTCACTAATGGGCTGTATTGACAATAATAACTACTTTTCTATGGTGTACTTTGTAGTTCTTGTCCTTTTCATTAACAAACTTAAACCTCATTTAACCAACGAATGAGCATTTTCTCATCCGTCAGGTGATTACTGGCCTGCTTTGACAGATAGTTTCCAATTATTGGGCATTGTAAATGGGCACTTGTAATCTTTTTGTACGTGAAGATAAATTGGTGAAATTAAACCTGAATTGTCAACATAATCAGGCATTACTATTTGAAAGACATGGATTCATATGACCCCCAGAGGTGCTCCAGACTGACACACGTTCTCCTTCCCCATTACCCTGTAGATTGTAAGCCCGAGAAGACAAGGTCCTCTGTCCCTCTGTACCAGGCTGTCAGTTTATTATATGTATGTAATCTGTCTGTAACCCTTTTTACATGGTATTGTGCTTTAAAAAAATAAATACGGTAATATTCTAACCATAATCATGTATGTTCGTTCATTAGTTTTACAGAGCTAGCGCCTTGTGCATTTAACTCCTGGCTTGTCTGTTTCACACATAGGATTGTCACATTGTCAGACGTTAACAATATGAAAGCTGTTTTTGGATCTGCAGCAATTGACTAGATTATTAGGATGTGTTAAGCTTACAAAAATCAGGGGTTTTTTTTTGTGTTTTTGTTGCTGTGTTTTTGCTGTCTATTGTGCATGCTGATGAAGTTTAGTGGCCCAAGAATAAGCATGATTTATCTTCCTTAGGTTTTTGCACCAAAAACGCAGCAAAACCTGAGAATTGCTGTTTTTGCATGTAACCTTTGTTTCCTATGGGTTAAAAAAACACACTGCAAATACACAGAAAAAACGCTGAAAGTGACGAGGCACTTTTAAAAAGAAAAACGCAGCAATTTTACAAATCAGTCAGGAAAATAAAACCAATGTGTGTGCATTAGATTTCTGAAATCATAGACTTTACTGGTATTGTAAAACACAGCTTAAAATTTGTATAAAAAAACACAGCAAAAACATTGCAAAAGCGCAACGTGTGAACATAGCCTCAGTGATAAAATGGCTGAACAGGTTTTCTCTGGTGACAGTGATTAGTAACTTCTACAGTGTTTACACATGTTTTAGTTATCTGAATTGATAAGTTTCCACTAAATAAATATTAAAAAATAGCTTAACAAAATATGCTGCATCTTTATATTTGCAAAAAAAGTGCTGAAACTTTTATGCATTAATTATATGTAGCAGTAAAAGGAAAAATCTTTGATATCACAGAAAAAGAGCCAACTAAAAATTTCATTGTCAGAATTAAATTGAGGTCAAAATCATTAATAAATGGCTAATTTCATACCTGAACCTGACAACTTTTGAAATTATGTAGGCCCGTGTAATCGCCCCAGTCTCTTATTCTTGCTGTCTGGTTTCCTTTTAAAGGGAACTGGGCACCCCCAAAATCGAAGGTGAGCTAAGCCCACTGGCATCAGGGGCTTATCTACAGCATTTTGTAATGCTGTAGATATGCCCCCGATGTATCCTGAAAGATGAGAAAAAGAAGTTAGATTATACTTACCTGGGGGGTGGTCCGATCCGATGGGCATCGCAGTCCGGTCCGGGCCTCCCATCTTCTTACGATGATGTCCTCCTCTTGTCTTCAGGCTCCGGCGCAGGCGTACTTTGTCTGCCCTGTTGAGGGCAGAACAAAGTACTGCAGTGCGCAGGCGCCAGGAAAGGTCAGAGAGGCCCAGCACCTGCGCACTGCAGTACTTTGCTCTGTCCTCAACAGGGCAGACAAAGTACGCCTGCGCCGGAGCCTGAAGACAAAAGGAGGACGTCATCGTAAGAAGATGGGAGGCCCCGGACCGGACTGCGACGCCCATCAGATCGGACCACCCCCCAGGTGAGTATAATCTAACTCTTTTTCTCATCTTTCAGGATACATCGGGGGCTTATCTACAGCATTCCAGAATGCTGTAGCTAAGCCCCTGATGCCGGTGGGCTTAGCTCCCCTTCGATTTTGGAGGTGACAGGTTCCCTTTAAGCTTGGCATGAAGATCATATATGTATAGTGATGTATAAGTAACCGTGAAAAAGCTACTGTATGTGCTTCAAGTTCACTGGCTCACCAGTAATAATGCTCACTTATTTGATGTATATCTTTTTATAGCTTGTGTATTTTTTTTTTTTTTAACAATCACATGCCTTTTTGTTGAAATTGCTTACAAGTAGTAAAATGACTGATGTAATCTGCATCCACATTTAGTCAGGCATTTAAGTATGCCATATTTGTCAATCACATAGCTGGCACTTGACAGGAGCAGTCATCCCTGTTGGATACCTGCATCCTAATGAAGCACTGAAAACAAGGATTTCAATGCATGTACAGTAGTTTTAAGTGGTCACATCAGGCAAAATGTGCATTTAATGAATGGGCTGGCTGGCCTGCTTCTAAACAATTTTGTTTGCGGAGTGTCTAACCTTAATTACATTACTCTCCACATGCTCTCTTTAAAGGGTCCTCTGAAGTGTGAAACCACAGATAACACTTAATATGTTTCTTTAGTAAACATAAAACCTTCA
Source organism: Ranitomeya variabilis (assembly GCF_051348905.1). Classification (NCBI taxonomy): domain Eukaryota; kingdom Metazoa; phylum Chordata; class Amphibia; order Anura; family Dendrobatidae; genus Ranitomeya; species Ranitomeya variabilis. The sequence goes on from NC_135234.1 coordinate 539,675,736, forward strand.
TTGTCTCCACAGGCAGCAGAAAGCGTCACCTTTATTGGACCTGACACTCATGCAATCCAAGCTATGGGAGACAAGATTGAAAGCAAGCTTTTAGCCAAGAAGGCAAAGGTCAATACCATCCCTGGCTTTGATGGGGTGGTCAAGGTGAGGAGCGACTTGTAGCACCACTATTAACTTTTTGGTTGTTATGCTAGATTTACAACCTGCTTTATTTTGTTAGTTGCTCTTAGGGCCCTTTTAAATCTTATATAGAATTGTTTACATTTTTCTTCTAGACCTAAATATCTGGCATGTTTCCTCCTCTGCAAAACAATCATAAGGAAATGCAAAAATTCAAGGACATGACCTTGCAGGAAAGCAATTTAGTAGCCAAGGACATATAAGATGTCCCCTGCATACTAGTGGCCATTTCTCAGTCTAGGTCGGTGCTAGAACTGTGAGTCTCTTAAGGATACATCTCGAGATAGCAATATACAGGTGCATTTCACAAAATTAGAATATCCTCAAAAAGTTAATTTATTTCAGTTTTTCAATACAAAAAGTGAAACTCGTATATTATATAGTCGTTACAGACACAGTGATCTATTTCAAGTGTTTATTTCTGTTAATGTTGATGATTATGGCTCACAGCCAATGAAAAGACAAAAGTCATTATCTCAGTAAATTAGAATACTTTATAATGCCAGCTTGAAAAAATGATTTTAAAATCTGAAATGTTGGCCTACAGAAATGTTCAGTAAATACACTCAATACTTGGTCATGGCTCCTTATGCATCAATTACTGCATCAATGCGGCGTGGCATGGAGGCGATCAGCCTGTGGCACTGCTGAGGTGTTATGGATGCCCAGGTTACTTTGATAGCAGCTTTCAGCTCGTCTGCATTGTAAGGTCTGGTGTCTCATATCTTCCTCTTAAGGCTATGTGCACACGTTCAGGATTTTTTGCTTTTCTTCACGTTTTTTGGCCGTTTTCCGTGGAAAAATCGCTAAAAAAAGCTTACATTAAGCATCCCATCATTTCAATGCATTCCGTAGTTTTTGTGCACATGCAGAAAAAAACCGCATCGCAGTAAAAAGCGCAGCATGTTCATTAATTTAGCGGATTTTTCACGTTTTTGCCACTATATTATTGCATTGGGAAGCTCCGGAAAAAAACGCAAAAAAAAAGCACACAAAAAAAACGCAATAAAAATGCGAGCGGATTTCCTGCAGAAAAAGTCCGGTTTTGTTTAGGAAAGTTCTGCAGACATTCCTGAACGTTTGCACATAGCCTTACAATACCCCATCTATGGGGTTAAGGTCAGGCGAGTTTGCTGGCCAATCAAGCACAGTGATACTGTTGTTTATAAACCAGGTATTGGTACTTTTGGCAGTGTGGACAGGTGCCAAGTCCTGCTGGAGAATGAAATTTCCATATCCAAAAGCTTGTCGGCAGAGGGAAGCATGAAGTGCTCTAAAATTTCCTGGTAGACGGCTGCGCTGCCTTTGGTCTTGATAAAACACAGTGGACCTACTCCAGCAGATGACATGTCTCTCCAAACCATCACTGATTGTGGAAACTTCACACTAGACCTCAAGCAGCTTGGATTGTCTTTCTCTCTCCATTCTTCCTCCAGACTCTGAGACCTTGATTTCTAAGATCTAGTGTGAAGTTTCCACTATGTGTTGGACGGTTTCTGAGGTTTCTTTGCATAGTGTGCACCTTGAGTCTTGTCTTGTGTGGTAGATTCCTGCTTCTATGGATCTGGCACTTAGTGCTTGCTCTTGTGCCGCTATGATTAGGGTCTCTGTGCTGTCTTGGAGTCCAGCTTTGTCCAGCCATTGGTAGAATTTCTCCATGTCCAGCACTTCCATTATCTGTCAATGGTACATCCCATGCAGCGACTTGTCTTGCCATGGCATTTCATGTTCCCATTTTCCCAGATCTGATGATGTTGTTGCTCCCGTAGGCGTTCTCTCAGCATCTCATCTTTTGGTGCCATTTTCCTCATGTATTCCTGAATACTTCTTCTTGTTACATCCGCGATGGTGACTTGGATGTTTATCAAGCCTCTACCATTTCTCTTTTTTTCTCTCTCTCTCGAGCAAAAAATGCAATAAGTAACATTTTCTTATTCAGCTGGTTCAAGGGCCTGGTGCAACAACTGGTGAGCCAGATGAATTAATTTTTTTATTATTCATTGCTTATATAGCGCTATCATACTCCACAGCACTTTACACACATTACCATCACTGTCCCCAATGGGGCTTAGAATCTAAATTCCCTATCAGTATAGCTGTGGCGTGTGAACGGAAAATGGAGAACCCAAGAAAACCCACACAGACACGTGGAGAACATACAAACTCCTTGCAGATGTTGTCATGTCAGTTTCACTCCTCTGTATTTGTAGTACGCTGGTGGGGAAAAATGCCAGATCAGTAGAAATTAGGTTTTTAACTGTAAGGCCGGGCACACACACAACGTATAAAAAAAGGTCCGTTTTTCACGGACGAGAATCGCACAAATGTTTCCAAAACAGTGATCCGTGTGTAGTGCGAGGATGCGATTTCCTCGCATCAAATGATCCCTTTGACATCCGTGTGACATCCTTATGGCATCCGTATGCCGAGATTTTCTCTCAGGCTTGCAAAACCGACATCTAATGGATTTATGTGCTCAAATGTTCGTTAAAACATATATACAGTATACATATATATATATATATATATATATATGTCATTGAGACACATATACACTCACTGGCCACTTTATTAGGTACACCATGCTAGTAACGGGTTGGACCCCCTTTTGCCTTCAGAACTGCCTCAATTCTTCGTGGCATAGATTCAACAAGGTGCTGGAAGCATTCCTCAGAGATTTTGGTCCATATTGACATGATGGCATCACACAGTTGCCGCAGATTTGTCGGCTGCACATCCCTGATGCGAATCTCCCGTTCCACCACATCCCAAAGATTTCATGTTGTTTACGCCAAATTCTGACCCTACCATCCGAATGTCGCAGCAGAAATCGAGACTCAGCAGACCAAGCAACGTTTTTCCAATCTTCTACTGTCCAATTTCGATGAGCTTGTGCAAATTGTAGCCTCAGTTTCCTGTTCTTAGCTGAAAGGAGTGGTACCCGGTGTGGTCTTCTGCTGCTGTAGCCCATCTGCCTCAAAGTTCGACGCACTGTGCGTTCAGAGATGCTCTTAGGCCTACCTTGGTTGTAACGGGTGGCGATTTGAGTCACTGTTGCCTTTCTATCAGCTCGAACCAGTCTGCCCATTCTCCTCTGACCTCTGGCATCAACAAGGCATTTCCGCCCACAGAACTGCCGCTCACTGGATTTTTTTTCTTTTTCGGACCATTCTCTGTAAACCCTAGAGATGGTTGGGCGTGAAAATCCCAGTAGATCAGCAGTTTATGAAATACTCAGACCAGCCCTTCTGGCACCAACAACCATGCCACGTTCAAAGGCACTCAAATCACCTTTCTTCCTCATACTGATGCTCGGTTTGAACTGCAGGAGATTGTCTTGACCATGTCTACATGCCTAAATGCACTGAGTTGCCGCCATGTGATTGGCTGATTAGAAATTAAGTGTTAACAAGAAGTTGGACAGGTGTACCTAATAAAGTGGCCAGTGAGTGTATATATATATATTCTGTATTTATATTTAATTCAGCACGAGATATGTTAAAAGCCGGTAATTCAATTGCCGGCTTCTCATTTCTCCTTCCCAAACCCAACAGGATATGAGACATGATTACATACAGTAAACCATCTCATATCCCCTTTTTTTTGCATATTCCACACTACTAATGTTAGTAGTGTGTATGTGCAAAATTTGGGCGCTATAGCTGCTAAAATAAAGGGTTAAATGGCGGAAAAAATTGGCGTGGGCTCCCGCGCAATTTTCTCCGCCAGAGTGGTAAAGCCAGTGACTGAGGGCAGATATTAATAGCCTAGAGAGGGTCCATGGTTATTGGCCCCCCCTGGCTACAAACATCTGCCCCAGCCACCCCAGAAAAGGCACATCTGGAAGATGCGCCTATTCTGGCACTTGGCCACTCTCTTCCCACTCCCGTGTAGCGGTGGGATATGGGGTAATGAAGGGTTAATGCCACCTTGCTATTGTAAGGTGACATTAAGCCAGATTAATAATGGAGAGGCGTCAATTATGACACCTATCCATTATTAATCCAATTGTATGAAAGGGTTAAAAAACACACACACATTATTAAAAAGTATTTTAATGAAATAAACACACAGGTTGTTTTAGTATTTTATTGTTCTCTCAATCCATCTCAAGACCCTCGCTTGGCAAAATAATAAACCCACAATATACATACCCTCTCTGATGAACTGTCAGGTCCCACGAGGTAATCCATCTGAAGGGGTTAATTATTTTACAGGCAGGAGCTGCGCTAAAGCACTGCTCGTGCCTGTAACCCCCGGGGATTGAAGGAAAGCTGGGTGATCTGTACTCACATTGAGTCGCGGTGAGGCGCCCTCTGGTGGATGTTCTCATGAACTGGAGCCTTGGAAAAGTTCCCACGCTCGAGTTCATATGAGTTCATCCACCAGAGGGCGCCTCACCGCAACTCAATGTGAGTACAGATCACCCAGCTTTCCTTCAATCCCCGGGTGTTACAGGCACGAGCAGTGCTTTAGCGCAGCTCCTGCCTGTAAAATAATTAACCCCTTCAGATGGATTACCTCGTGGGACCTGACAGTTCATCAGAGAGGGTATGTATATTGTGGGTTTATTATTTTGCCAAGCGAGGGTCTTGAGATGGATTGAGAGAACAATAAAATACTAAAGGTACCTTCACACGAAACGACTTTGTAACGATATCGCTAGCGATCCGTGACGTTGCAGCGTCCTCGCTAGCGATATCGTTTAGTTTGACATGCAGCAGCGATCAGGATCCTGCTGTGATGTCGCTGAATAAAGTCCAGAACTTTATTTGGTTGTCCGATCGCCGTGTATCGTTGTGTTTGAAAGCAAAAGCAACGATACCAGCGATGTTTTACACTGGTAACCAGGGTAAACATCGGGTTACCAAGCGCAGGGCTGCGCTTAGTAACCCGATGTTTACCCTGGTTACCAGCGTAAAAGTAAAAAAAACAAACAGTACATACTCACCTGCGCGTCCCCCAGCGTCTGCTTCCTGACACTTACTGAGCGCCGGCCCTAAAGTGAAAGTGAAAGCACAGCGGTGACGTCACCGCTGTGCTGTTAGGGCCGGAGCTCAGTCAGTGTCAGGAAGCAGACGCTGGGGGACGCGCAGGTGAGTATGTACTGTTTGTTTTTTTTATTTTTACGCTGGTAACCAGGGTAAACATCGGGTTACTAAGCGCGGCCCTGCGCTTAGCAACCCGATGTTTACCCTGGTTACCCGGGGACCTCGGCATCGTTGGTCGCTGGAGATCTGACTGTGTGACAGCTCCCCAGCGATCAAACAGCGACGCTGCAGCGATCGGCATCGTTGTCGCTATCGCTGCAGCGTCGCTTCGTGTGAAGGTACCTTAAAACAACCGCTGTGTTTATTTCATTAAAATACTTTTTAATAATGTGTGTGTGTTTTTTAACCCTTTCATACAATTGGATTAATAATGAATAGGTGTCATAATTGACGCCTCTCCATTATTAATCTGGCTTAATGTCACCTTACAATAGCAAGGTGGCATTAACCCTTCATTACCCTATATCCCACCACTACACGGGAGTGGGAAGAGAGTGGCCAAGTGCCAGAATAGGCGCATCTTCCAGATGTGCCTTTTCTGGGGTGGCTGGGGGCAGATGTTTGTAGCCAGGGGGGGGGGCCAATAACCATGGACCCTCTCTAGGCTATTAATATCTGCCCTCAGTCACTGGCTTTACCACTCTGGCGGAGAAAATTGCTCGGTAGCCCACGCCATTTTTTTCCGCGATTTAACCCCTTATTTTACACGCTACAGCGCCCACATTTTGCACATACACACTACTAACGTTAGTAGTGTGGAATATGCAAAAAAAAAGGGATATGAGATGGTTTACTGTATGTAAACCATGTCTCATATCCTGTCGGGTTTAGGAAGGAGAAATTAAAAGCCGGCAATTGAATTACCGGCTTTTCTCTAACACCGCTGCGTATTTCTCGCAAGTCACACTGCTGGTCCGTGTGGAATCCGATTTTTTCTCGCACCCATAGACTTGCATTGGCGAGTCTCGGCCGAGATACGCTGACAATCGCAGCATGCTGCGATTTCCGTCGGATCCTGAATACGGTGGAGAAAATATCGGATGATGGGAGCTGCACCATAGGTTAACATTGGGCCGAGTGCTATGCGATTTTTTAGCGCATAGCACTCGTCCGTATTACGGTCTAGTGTGACCCCGGCCTAAGGGGGATTCTGGAGAGATTTCTTTTGAACATCCATAGTCTGAAGAGTAGAGCCCACCCTGAGGTTGGCTGTTGGCCGAAAAATACTTTGGCTGATCATTTGTCTGACTTCCATCTCAGCCTGACCCTCCCATACACAGGAGCACTCTCTTGGCCTACTGCTCGTGTGTGCTCTTTGAGAAAGCTGCTGTTTGACACGTCTGCTGGGGTCCTATATTTTCTCTGTATATATGTGTGCTTTTAAGGAAAAGTAAACGCAATAATTGAGCAGAACTAAGCCAAGTTTAAATCTGCACACATATCATTATTTAAAAGATTTATCATGAAGAAAAATAATTGTAATTAAATACACATCCTAAAAGCTTAAATTGACTTGGTGATTATGGGTGGTAATGGGGAATTCTCTTGGAATGTTTAACTACTTACCGTATTTTGTTTGCCTAAGCCATGATAATATTTGCCATGCAACGCTCATTTTGCCTAATTTCCATGCCTGATTAATTTTGCACATCACTAAGAAATGAGCAGCTAATTGTAAATTAGGATTGTGTGTGTATGATAATTCCTGTTTAATGTGGTTGTACTATTGCTAACTGTGTCAGGATTCGTGACATTTCCATCCTGTGTAACTGCTGTAATTATCTTTTGGGCATCTGCCATAACTAAAGGTAAAAAAGGAACGTCCTTGAATTATTTTTGTATACTCATTTATTGTTCCTGAAAACAAGTGTTCAACTTGGAATCTCCATACGCTTCATGGATAATCTTTTCAAACATTTAAAAGTATGGACATATTAGATATATGTAAGTTTTTTTTTAAGGTCTTTCTATTGCCTTTGTGATAAATGAAGCTGTTATTAGCTGTGCTTGCAGTGCGGCTGCAGCTCATCCTATAAATCCTATAAATCTCTTACTAATGAGACAAGGTAAATGAGGTAAAAACCATAACACTCACCTGCAGCTCTGTACTCAGCACATCCAGAGCGGTCATCACATGAGCGCTGAAGCTGCAGGTGATCGGCTTCCGCATTCCCATTTTGTTAGAGTTGTCACAAACTAAATGTGAACGCTGCAGCCAATCAACGGTTACTGAGCAGCTGCAGTGCTCACACAATAACTGCGCTGGATGTTGATGCCAGGAGGATTCAGAAATGAGTATGTAGTAGCAGCACTGGTCCGGGACGTAATATTGTTTTCCTTCTTTTTAATTGAAATATTGAATTTATTTCAAATGTTTTTGGTCCCAGTAGTAGATGCTTGAAAGTTTTTGTAAGGACTGTGGCCACTGGTTTAGTATTGGAAACTTAATTCCAAATTATGTATGTATATATATATATACGGTATATATATATATATATATATATTTACAAATGATGCTTGGGAAAAAATCTGCATTATGTATTAGCTTGAGGCGATAACTATATAAAACTCAATGAATACATCTATATTTCACATATCTGTTCTATCCATGTTTTCTATGATTCCAAAATGTACCTATTAACGTCCATGGGGCTGTTTACATGTCTTTGTCTTCTTGCTGTGCATGTGTCTGCAAATAAATCCTGCAGACTTGTCTGTTGTTGATCCGAGTCACAGATCAAAATCATCCACACAAGTGTATGGGGCAATGAAAATTACAGACTGCACACGGATGGGATCTGTGTACAATGCAGGTGCTGTCTGTGATTAAAATTGTAATGGGTAGAAGTGAAGACAGTTTTTTTTTTTGTTTGTTTTTACTAATTTGGACATACGAGAAAATCATTGATGGTAAAAATGGGGTCCAGCACACTGATGAGAATTTTTTTTTTCTTTAATTAGATTTATAGTAAAAAAAAAAAAACCCAAGGGAAAGCACAGAATACAATTTTACCTATTTCAGCATCATTGGTGTCTATACTGGACAGCCATGCCAGATTATTAGTTGCTTGATGTAATGAAACATGCCATTAAAGATAAAGCTCAAATAACCTTTTTGTGTGACTTTCACAAAATCTCTTTATTTTCTATTATTAGACAATTTCCTTACCTAACTATAAATTGGCTTGCTAATTGCGTTTTCCCAGCACAATCAAATTTGCAAGCAAAAAGAAATGCAGAAAGTTCTCAACTTGTGCTCTAATCACGCCTCTTCATCAGTCATTGCTGCATATTGCTGGAGAGGGTCTAATTGTCTGCATTTGGAAGGTTTAACACTTCCTGACAGAGAGGCTATTAGGGGAAGTATTCTCGCATAACTGTCACAGGCAAGAACAAAGGTCCTTGCTACTCAATGTGTACAAACCACTAACTTTCTTAAATGACCCCCTATTCATGAATCTCATTCCTTTAAGCCAACATCCCATAGAAAGAAACAAGGTGTAATAAAACAGTAAACCTATACATTCTTGTAAGGGAATTTATCTGTGGCTTAAAAACAATTGTTATTTTGTGGCCCAAAAAAAAAAAAAATCTCATTAGCAGATGTGAGCGCTCAGAGTAAAAGGACTTAAAGCTAAGGTTGCTCTTAAGGCTGCTTTGAACTTAACAAGCACCGATTGTGGAGCAGACTAGTTAATGAAAGGAAATTAAATTTTTTGCCAACTTCCCCTGTTGGGTCTTTTTTCTTCAGGAGCCTAACACAGTAGTGAAACGTTTTTTTTGTTTTGAAAAACATTTTTATATTATCTAAGGAAAAAAAATGTACATAATGAATCTGGAAAAAAAACCTTTGCGTATTAATATAAAATCTGTATATGTATCTGGAACGCTCAGGTGTGTGTCTGCGTGTGTATAATATATATGCATCTGTATAAAATATTTGTGTATGTGTAATATATATGTGTGTTTTTTTTTTTTTTTTTAGTATATAATTATGTATTTATACATATTGGTTTAGACTGAATATAATTTTATTTCATACATTTTTCTACATTGATATATTTTTATACATGTCATTTATTTGATATCAATGCTTTTATGGCTGATGGTATCGTCAATCAACCTGCTTTTTTCTTGTATATTCGAGCTATTTGCTTACTTTTACCAGCTTCTGATTAAAGGCCATCACAAACAGCATCTGAAACAATAGAGAATCGTCTCCCCCTGCTGACAGCTTCATGGAAAACATGACAGGCAAGCAGGAGAGGAGACAGGAACAAGCTTTAGCGACAAGGTTTAATGCCCTGATTTATGGCCCATTATGGATTGTAAACTCTGAAATTTAATCACTTCATTTCGGCCACTGCAGAAGGCCATCTCTCAGTGGCAGCGCGGCTTCCTGTCAGCTGATTGGATGGCGCTTTGCGTTCTCCTCTGCCAGTATAATAATGATGAGGTAGAATTTACATTCCACTTATGGTATTAATTTTACATTCCTCTGAATGAACAAGGTCACAAGGTTGTAAAATCAAACATTAAATGAATCGGAGGAGACAGTAGTGCAATATATGACTGCCCTTAGGACACAGTGCAGTGGCTGATGGGATTAACGGGAGTCTCATTTCCTGCTTTTACAGGATGCAGATGAAGCTGTCAGAATTGCAAGGGAAATTGGTAAGTTCTTAAATTAGCTATGGTGGGATTTGTATGCCTCTTAGCAGACATGCTTGACTAAATTAAATGTGTAATAGGTAATCCCTATAGAACAAATAATGTTTTAATAGTTTAAGATCTCATTTGCCCGTGGCTTTTGAAGAACCTAAGTAATGGCTCCTTATTTTTCTTTTAACACCACATGCTATATTGGCAAATCATACAGAAAAGTTTTAGGGGTGTTTTTTGAAGGTTGTTTAAGGCAGGTTTACTTTTGGTGCCATATCACCAAATAGTGATCTATAATCATACAGTAGTAGAACTTTAGATATAGATTATCATCAGATAAAATGCTTTAGTCTAATGGTATTTGTCTGCATTTTTTCAAAACACTCATTGAAATAAAAACACCTCCACCAAAAGGCTTTCCAAAAAAAAAAAAAAAAAAAAAAAAACCTGTTAAAATTTCCTCTGGTTTTACTGTTTGACATGCAGCAGACAATCTTTGATTCTAGCCTTTATGTACCCTGCTTACTGGCATCACCACTATTGGCAATGATTGGCAACATCACCGCTGGCATGTAAACAAAAAGCAGCAGGGGACCAACTGAGTGTCAATGCTAGAGCAGTGGCTTTAAAAGGTGCAGAATGTGATTTTTTTGTGTGTGTGTTTCTCTTAGGGTATGTGCACACGTTCAGGTTTTTTCTCGATAAAAACGCTATAAAAACTCATTAAAAATGCATGCATTATGCATCCTATCATTTAGAATGCATTCTGCAATTTTTGTGCACATGATGCGTTTTTTCCGCGAAAAAAAAAACGCATCGCGGTAAAAAAAGCAGCATGTTCATTAATTTTGCGGGGTTTTTTCGCGTTTTTCCCGCTATTCTATGCATTGGGAAAAAACGCAAAAAAAGCGGTAAAATCGTGGTAAAAACGCATGCAGATTTCTGGCAGAAATGTCCGGTTTTTGTCAGGAAAATTTCTGCCAGAAATCCTGACGTGTGCACATAGCCTCACTGTTTAAATTGTAGTACATCACAATGCAGAAGTTTTGCAGTGCTGTGCCTGCAGTCAAGCCAATGCTGGTTCCAGTCTTTTAGGAGAGAAATACATAGAAATGTAAAAGTGAAAAAAACAAACAAAAACAATTTGTCACCCTTCACTTGTTTCCCACCCCGAAAAAAAAAAGTAAGAATAAATAGGCAATTTAAAAGTATGTATCTCAAAATTGTACCAATGTGAATATTTTTCTGCCCAATGATGACAGAAGTATTCTAGGAGTGATACCTTTATTGGCTAACCAGAAAATAATATGTTTGCCAGCTTTCAGAGCACAGTGGCTCCTTCTTCAGGCAAGATTACAAAAAATGTATTTTCTGGTTAGCCAATAAAGGTATCACTCCTAGAATACTTCTGTCATCATTGGGCAGAAAAATATTCACATCGATTTTTCTGGCTAACACGGTACCACAATACAATTTGTTATTGTACATCAAAATTGTACCAATAAAGCTACAACTCCCCCTGTGAAAAGTAAGCCGTTGCAAACCCCTTCATCATAAATTTATAGTTCTCAGAATATGGTGACACCGCACAAAAATTTTAGATTTTTTTTTTCAATATAATATATTGTAAATTTATGGTGCTGTTAAAAATAAATAAATAAATTAAAAAAAAAAAAAAGGTTATTAAAAACACCTTTTGCATAGATCAGCAATATAAGTAGAGGTCCGGCACCCATCCAAACAGCTGTTATCACCATCTGCACAGCTCTGTACAATTTAGTTACCACTGACGGCCCCTGCAGGTCATCTTCTAGTCTCTTCAATAGAGGGAGGCCGATCCTCTTTACCTGGCTGTAGTCACTAAACTTTATGGAGTTGTGCTGTTTTGCTATCTACATCCAACATCTGATTGGTGAGGACGGAGCACAGATGAGCGAACCCGAACTGTAGAGCGAGAGACTCTTCTAGTAGGATCAGGTCATTTCTCTGTGAGAAACAGCTGGGGAACATTCTGAGTAGACAGGAGTGGTTTATTATACTTCTCTCGTCCTGTCCTATATAGCACTCTATGAGCATTATATACTAAATAGAAACAACTGCACCTATAATGCTTCTTTATGACCTGTCAATCATATGATTGCTCTGTCTCCCTCTCACATCTCAGAGCTTTTGGGTCCCAGTATACCCCGATCAGCCCTACCGAGGACTTCGGTCACTGTAGTGGGCTGTTTTCTCTCCCTGTGACTTTGGGTTCTTTTGGATGTTTCATTTATAGTGGGAACAAATTTAATAAAGAAAAAATGTGAATAATCGTGGAGTAATCAATAAAAGGCCCCTCCCCCAAAATTAAAAATGTTCTAATTGTTTATTTAAAATACATTTTTATTGCATATTTTTTACAGTAAAGAAATAAACCTTGGCCTTTTTTGTGTTTAATTGTGATGCAAAGAAAAAAAAAATCTAAGTTGCATGGTAATTTATATGCATCCCAAACAGCGGCAAAAATAATACAATTAGTGAAAAAAAATGTTAGGCTACTTTCACACTTCCGTCTTCTAGAATCAGTCACAATCCGTCAAAGTGTTGAAAAGACGGATCCTGTGCAGATTGTAAAAAACAGATGCACTGGATCCTGTTTTTTGACGGATCTGTCGATGCAGCAGCTGCAGGAAAAATGGGTTAAATTAAAGGAATAGAAATCCTTCCAGGCTTGCTCAGTCTAAAAAAATGGAATCTGTTGCTGGACAGCAACAGATCCTGCGCCCATAGGCTTCCATTCTAGCCAACGACGGATGCCGCAGGATCCGTCGCTGTACGTTTTTTCGACGCAGACAAAAAACGTTACATTGAACATTTTTTCCAGACGACGGTCTGCCAAAACACGACGGATCCGTCGCACAATGGATGCGACGTGTGGCCATCTGTCGCGATCCATCGCTAAGGGTACTTTCACACTAGCGTTTTTTTTCCTCCGTTGCAATGCGTTGTTTAGGAGTAAAAACGCATCCTGCAAAAGTGCTTGCAGGATGCGTTTTTTCGCTATAGACTTACATTAGCGACGCATTGCCACACATCGCAACCGTCTTGTGACGGTTGCGTCGTGTCACGTCGGTCTGTCGCCAGCAAAAAACGTTGCTTGTAACGTTTTTTGCAGCGTCGAGACCGTCTTTTCCGACCGCGCATGCGCGGCCAGAACTCCGCCTCCCCGCACCTCACAATGGGGCAGCGGATGCGTTGTAATAATGCATCCGCTGCCCCCGTTGTGCAAAATAATCACACTGTCCGTCGGCACGTCGGGCCGACGCATGGCGACGGCCCCATGCCGACGCCAGTGTGGAAGTAGCCTTATACAAGTCTATGGGAAAAAAAACGGATCCTGCGGGCACATTTGCAGGATCCTTTTTTTCCCAAAACGACATATTGCAACGGATCTGAAAAGACTGAAGTGTGAAAGAGGCCTAAGGGCTGCTGATCAGTGGAGAAGCAAAAATGAAAAGGTAAAGCAAAAATCATTTGGTCTTGATCATTCAGGGGTTAATAAGGCCATGAATACGGTCGTCCATGCAAATACTCAGACATGCCAGTTCTACAAAAATAGTTTTATTCAAGTTATACCATTAGACCATTATTTTTAATCTTCAGACCATTATTTTTAATCTTTAAAGAGTCCATAATAACAGGGTCTGTACCACAGGACTGGCGTATAACAAATGTGGTGCCAATATTCAAAAAAGGGGCAAAAACTGAACTCGGTAATTATAGGCCAGTAAGTTTAACCTCTACTGTGGGTAAAATCCTGGAGGGCATTCTAAGGGATGCTATACTGGAGTATCTGAAGAGGAATAACCTCGTGACCCAGTATCAGCACGGGTTTACTAGGGACCGCTCATGTCAGACTAATTTGATCAGCTTCTATGAAGAGGTAAGTTCCGGACTGGACCAAGGGAACCCAGTGGACGTAGTGTATATGGACTTTTCCAAAGCTTTTGATACGGTGCCACACAAAAGGTTGTTACATAAAATGAGAGTAATGGGGATAGGGGAAAATATGTGTAAGTGGGTTGAGAGCTGGCTCAGGGATAGGAGACAAATGGTGGTTATTAATGGAGCACACTCAGACTGGGTCGCGGTTAGCAGTGGGGTACCACAGGGGTCAGTATTGGGCCCTCTTCTTTTTAACATATTTATTAATGACCTTGTAGGGGGCATTCAGAGTAGAATTTCAATACTTGCAGATGACACTAAACTCTGTAGGGTAATCAATACAGGGGAGGACAATTTTATATTACAGGATGATTTATGTAAACTAGAAGCTTGGGCTGATAAATGGCAAATGAGCTTTAATGGGGATAAATGTAAGGTCATGCACTTGGGTAGAAGTAATAAGATGTATAACTATGTGCTTAATTCTAAAACTCTGGGCAAAACCATCAATGAAAAAGACCTGGGTGTATGGGTGGATGACAGACTCATATTCAGTGGCCAGTGTCAGGCAGCTGCTACAAAGGCAAATAAAATAATGGGATGTATTAAAAGAGGCATAGATGCTCATGAGGAGAACATAATTTTACCTCTATACAAGTCACTAGTTCGACCACACTTAGAATACTGTGCACAGTTCTGGTCTCCGGTGTATAAGAAAGACATAGCTGAACTGGAGCGGGTGCAGAGAAGAGCGACCAAGGTTATTAGAGGACTGGGGGGTCTGCAATACCAAGATAGGTTATTATACTTGGGGCTATTTAGTTTGGAAAAACGAAGACTAAGGGGTGATCTTATTTTAATGTATAAATATATGAGGGGACAGTACAAAGACCTTTCTGATGATCTTTTTAATCATAGACCTGAGACAGGGACAAGGGGGCATCCTCTACGTCTGGAGGAAAGAAGGTTTAAGCATAATAACAGACGCGGATTCTTTACTGTAAGAGCAGTGAGACTATGGAACTCTCTGCCGTATGATGTTGTAATGAGTGATTCATTAATTAAATTTAAGAGGGGACTGGATACCTTTCTGGAAAAGTATAATATTATAGGGTATATACACTAGATTCCTTGATAAGGCGTTGATCCAGGGAACTAGTCTGATTGCCGTTTGTGGAGTCGGGAAGGAATTTTTTTCCCCATGGTGGAGTTACTCTTTGCCACATGGTTTTTTTTTGCCTTCCTCTGGATCAACATGTTAGGGCATGTTAGGTTAGGCTATGGGTTGAACTAGATGGACTTAAAGTCTTCCTTCAACCTCAATAACTATGTAACTATGTAAGTTATTTTGAAAGAGTATGTAGACTTCAAGTCCTGTGCTGTTCCGATTCTGCACTATTTGAATAGTTCAGTAAATGAGCAATGCAGCCAAACCACCTGAAGTTTCTGGCATACTGCACTGGATGCATGATGCCATTGTCTCCAGCAAATGCATATACAGTTGCACTATCCTTATATTAATGTGCACTTGTACTGAAGCTTCTCATACCAGACCAATGGTGGTTGCTGCTGGCTCTTCTGCACATGTTCTGAACAAGCCCTGCCAAGACCATATGACATAAACCTCTCAAAGACTGGAGGACGCAGTCAAGGGGGCTGGGTTACAGATGAGACACAATCTTAACGTAGGTATGATTCTACTAAAATACCAGTACGGTATATAAATTGAATAGAAACAGAGCATATATTGTGTATACATTATTGGTTACCAACAGATAAACATGGAAAGTCTAATATGGTAACTGTAAACCCCTCAGCCCAACCATGGAGGCTGATAAAACATTCAGAAACCTGGAAACTACACATTAGTCCTGAAGCTGGAGGGAAGCAACCATGGATGCTGGTAAGAATAGAGGTTCAGCACACTGCTCCTGGACACTGACCTAGTGTGGAGTGGTGTTGACAGAGAAAAGCCGAAACAACAGTGCTACGAGACCGTGGATAGAGCCAACTCATTTAAAGTTCCAATTGTGGGTGAACATTGTACTGTTACATTGGACCAATGTTTGTTAATTCTAGGACTGGAATTGATCTTTGTCTTTTCAACATATTAGAGGCCACAAAGTGTTACTGCAAATAATGACCTAAGGTTATGCATAATTGAGGCAAGTGAAATTTGTGGGGTCACCTGTAGTAATAGGGTATATGCACACATTTGTCTTTTGCTGCAGACAAATCTCCTGCAAGTACTCAGGTGTTGGCAGGAATAATGCTGTTTAAAATCTGCTTATTTTTTTTACTAGCTTTTCAGAGCATTTTTAGGTCTTTGGTTTTTTTACCAATTTATATGAATGGGTGAAAAACATTGGACATCCCTGAAGATTTCTAAAACCACTTTGGTCCAAGGAAAAATTAAGCAGATTTCAGAAATCTCATTCATTTTGCTGGTACTGTAAAATTTAATTTTCTTCTTCTTCGCCCATGACTGCACCACGGAGAGAGGAGATCCGGCCATCAAGGACAGGAAACCTACAGATAAAAAGGGCAGCAGCTCTCTCCCACATCAGTTGGTTTCCTCTCCCTGCCTGAGAACCTACAGTCGGCGTACAAGGAACATACCTGAGGATTGTCGTGGGATGCCAGGCTGATCCAGGCAGTGGGGGTTCCTGCCCCAGCTGGTGTGGTATCCTGAGACGCCACCGCTGAATTCATTGGGCCTTTAGTGTGTGCGGGGAGAGGCAGCAGAGAAGAGGACTGCTGCATGCTGCCTCTCCCAGAATCTTCTCCAGCCCGGGTACAAGCAGCCGCTGGGGCTGAGACCAGGGGATGCCAGGCTTGGCTAGACCAATCCAGACAGCGGGTCCCCTGCCACGGCCAATGCGGTATCCTGAGGCACCACCGCTGAGGTCAGTGGGCCTTTAGGGTGTGTGAGGAGAGGCCACAGAGAAGAGAATCGCTGCATGCTGCCTCTCCAGGAATCTTCTTCAGCCAGGGTACAAGCAGCCGACAAGGGTCTGTGACCGGTGGACGTGTGCCCGGCACTTCCGGGAGTGGGTGTGCACACGCGGCGTTGGCGCGCCCCCATGCGCAAATGGTGCATCGGTGCATGACTGGGCAATATGGTCAGGGCATGCGTGTGGCTCGCCCCTAGGACACGGTGGCGCCGTAGTGCATTACTGGGTAATCCAGTCGGGGTGTGCGCCCCAACAGTTCCTCACAGCGAGGCTCCTTTGGTTTCTACTGCAGCTCCTGCTGCAACTGCTCTGCACAGCTCTGTGGACCTCCAGACGACTCTATGTTGAGGATGTTGACCACCTTCATAACCCCGCCGAGTTACAGCTAGACGCCTTCAGTCTTCGTGGCCCCACCGAGCCACAGCAAGTTGACTTGAAGAAAAAAAAAAATCATGGACCCGCTCGTCCAGAGCAAACACCTGCACACGTGCTTCCTGGACCGTTGCCTGCAGCCTAGCACCAATTGTAACGTCCCACACTATCTATCTGTGGATGGGGATTACTCGCTTCGCTGGTCATTGAGGCATATGCTGGGACACTCGGGGTTAAAAATAACACAAAAAAACAGTCCATTTAGTTGATTAGTAAACAGCATAAACCTCAGAAACTTGGTAATATGCAGCAACCAGTACACTGTCCGTTACACGTTCAGCTCTATAGAAAAACACAGTCTCTCACTGACCCCGGTCAGCATTACACGGATTCCTGTCCGTTACTTGTTGGTGTCCGCCACACAGGTTCCTGGATGCCTCTTGCCCTCAAAGGTATCCCGCAAACACTTCTCACTGACCCTGGTCAGTATCACTCACGGTTGTCGGACCCTCCACTCTGAAGGTATCTCACAGAACTCCTTCCTCTGGCTCAGACAAGCCAGCACTGCTTCCCAGGCTGTGCGATGTCTAGCAGGCAGGTTTTGGTCTGTAGCCACACACGCAGGAACACTTCTTTTTCACTGCACACAGACCACTCTGTAGTGTCCAGCCTGGACACATGGAAATCTGTCCACACTGACAGACTCCCAAACACTCACACCCATGTGCCAAACACACCTCCATTACATAGTTGTAACCACACCCAGGTACCCATCACATGGCTAGTCAGGTGATCGTGACATCACCACAGGTCCTCAACACACAACCATCATAGGTGTTGAGACACACCCCTTTGGGTGGGTATGTAGGTGACTGGACCCACCCATCTCTCCACGTCACCTGGAAGCCTCCCAATTTATAGTAAAACTCTCAGCTGTAGATCTGCTGAGCAAAAAACGCCCAGGCTTCCATCACAGGGCCACCCACCTCTGTGATACATACCGCCCATTAATCACATGACCAGTCGCCAAACCACAGAAAATGGAGGAAAAAATGAGTCTGGATTCATGTTCGGCGGTCCTTTCTCCACTTTCAAAAAGTCTTCACAATGACATCAGAACAGCAGTAAGGGGGAGGCTTTCCATCTTTGCTCAGGCCTGGGAGAACATCTCCAGCATCTGGGTCCTTAATATAGTGAGGGAAGGATAGTTTCACCATCTGCCGTATCAAACATTTGTAGTAACCCCCATCAAAAGATCGGTAGGAGAACAACATGCCCTAGAGACAGAGATTCTGGGCCTAGTGGACAAACAAGTCTTATGTGAGGTACTGGGCGAACAAAAAGGAAGGGGATTTTATCCCCCCTCTTTTTTATAAAAAAAAAAGCCTGATGGCTCATTCAGAACCATCATAGATCTCAGAGGTCTCAATTGCTGGGTAAAAAAATAATACCTTCAAGATGGGGTCAGTGAGTACGGCCGTAAAACTTCTCCATCACAATTGTTTTATAGCATAGACATGCCTATGACGAAGAACTTTGTATCCGCATGATGTTTTTTTTTTTTCTAGACATGAAAATAAAATTGAAGATTTTTATGAAGAGACTCCTGATGCTGGAACTTTTCTCCTTTTTTTGCTATTGCTAATGAGTGGTATCCAGCCACTTGTAACTGGCACTTGTGTTCATCAGGATTCCAGTGATGCACCACTAATCCCTTTCCCTGTTCCCAGTATGATGTACAATTGTTTTATGGTGGTGGTTGACTTAAAGGATGCTTACTATCACATCTCAATCCATCCGGACCATCAGAAATACCTTAGGGTAGCCCTGTACATTCAAGGCGAAGTCAGACATTTTCAGTTCCGAGCTTTGGACTGTCAACCCCAAAAGTATTCAATAAAGTGATAGCGAAGATGACTGCCTAATTCCGTATCCAGAACATAGTTATCATTCCTTATCTGGATGACTTTCTGATAGTAGGAAGGTCAGAGGAGCACTGTGCTGCACAGTTGAAAGAGGGGTCATTGGCCTTACAAGAACTGGACGGGATGATAACTCAAAATCAAGGCTACAAACCCCTAAGGGTGCAGACCTTCTTGGGCATTGTCCTGAGCTCCAAGCTGCAGGCTTGTTTCTTGCCTGACGGCAAGGTAGAAGGTGGTGAACCTAACCTCGGCAGACTTAGAACTTCCCCAGATGTCCCTGAGGAATATAATGTCCCTGTTGGGAACCTTATCATCCTGTATCCCAGCAATCAGATGAGCCCAATTCCATACCAGGCAGCTGCAATGGGAGATACTGTCCACACAAAGATCGCTATAAGAGCGTTTAGAAGGGAGGGTAGATCTTTCTTCAGAGGTCAGAAACTCCCTCAGATGGTTGACAAACAGGGTGAACTTGACATCAGGAGTTCCATGGGAAAGACCAGTATGTTACATAATCACGACAGACGTGAGCATCTTCGGTTGGGGGGAGCGCACCTGAGAAGTCATGCAATTCAGGGTTTCTTGGGTACCTCCGGAGCTAAAGAAATCCTCAAATCTAAAAGAACTGTGGGCGGTAAAAAGGGCTCTAGAAAGCTTTCTCCCTCTCCTCTTGGGTCGCCATGTCCGCATTATGTCAGACAACTGGGCCACAGTGGCATACATCAATCACCAGGGGGGGACAAGGTCCTCCTACCTAATGGCAGCAGCAAACAACATCCTCCAGGTGGCAGAACAATATCTCTTGTCCCTTACGACACTACACATAAGAGCAGAGAACATTAAGGCAGACTTCCTAAGCCGCAACATACTAAAACACGGGAATGGGCCCTACACCCCAGAGTGTTCCAGTAGATAGTCCATCTATAGATCTGTTTGCCAACATATACAGCAGGATGGTAAAAAGGTTCTGTTCTCTGAACGCCAGAGAAAACCCATTTGAAGTAGATTCTCTCCAAATTCCCTGGAATTTCAGGATTGCTTACGACTTTCCTCCAGTAGCCATGATTCCAGGGGTCGTGAGGAAAATTGGGGAAGAACAGGCGAGAGTGATTATGATTGCCCCCTTGTAGCCAAAAAGACCTTGGCTATCCCTATTAAGGACAATGTTTCTATCAGACCTATGGATCTGGCCGGAGATCCCGGACCTTCTCATTCAGGGGCCAATATTCCACACCCAAGTAAAGGGCTTCCATCTAGCAGCGTGGAATTTGAAAGGGCATTACTGAGTAGCAGTTTTGTTTTTTTTTACCAGGGCTAGTTTCCACCTTGCTAAAAAGTAGGAAACCCATAACAATAAAAATCTATGGCAGGACATGGAGAAAATTCTTGGAATTTTTAGGAAAGCCATTAGGCCAGAAGCCTCCAATTGGTCCTATTCCAGAGTTCCTGCAGTTGGGGTTTGAACTGGGGTTGGCTACTAGTACCCTTAAGGTCCAGGTGTCTGCCTTGGATGGATTGTATAGTTGTACCATTGTGGCTAATACATGGGTGGCATAGTTCCTAAATTCCTGCGATAGATCCAGACCAATCCCAATCCTGAGTGTTCCCCCATTGGATCTGAACTTCATGTTAGTGGCTCTAACATCAGCCTGTAAGGTGAGTGACTTACAGGCTTGTGTTACCCTCCTTCTGTACTAACCCTAAGAATCCGGGAGAAAGGAAGTTTCATAATCTTGATGTTAGAAGGGCACTGTTTCAGTATATATCTGTGACTAGCCAGTGGTGAAAGACCCAGTCCCTATTCGTAGCCTTCGAGGGTAGTAGGAAGGGTTATGGGGTGTCAAAGGGTATCATTCCCAGGTAGATTAGGAGGCCATTAGTGTAACTTACTCTGCTAGTGGTGCTCCGATCACTGATGGCATCAAGGCTCACTCCATCAGAGCCGTGGTGACCTGGGCAAATAAAGCAGAGGTATCAATTGCTAAAACCTTCTTTAGACACTATAGATTGGATCTATCCTCCTCTGCTGACTTAACCTTTGGTAGAAGGGTGCTGCAAGCTGTGGTCCCTCCCTAAGTGGTCTCCAAAAGTCTCTCAGGTTGTGCTGTCATCAGTGAAGGGAAAACATCAAGGTTATTTACTGGTAGCCAGTTTTTCCAAAACTCATGACAGCACCCGTATATTTCCCCCCCTTTTCACCTTATGGTTGTGCACTATAGTTTGTGTGTGTTTATGATGTGGTGTTGGTTATATTTGTAAAATTAACCGGGAGGTCTTCTCTTGCTCTGTAACCAACTGAAGAGGGGGAGAGGTACTGCCCTTTTATTTCAGTAGGTTCCTGTCCTGGCTGGGCGGATCCCTCTCTCAGGTGTGCTGTCATGGGTTCTGGTTAAACTGGCTACCGGTAAGTAACCTTGGTGTTTTTGGACCAAGGGATTCTGATCTAGTCCCACCAATAGGTTCCTCCTCCTGCAATTTGCTGTATGAGAACGCACTGTTGATTGATCCTGGTCTTCTATTAGTGCTTCAAAGTCCTTTTGATAGGAGATGCCAGTGGAATAAATGCATGGTTTCATGTAGTAATAAGTTGTGGTTATCGTTATTTGCATCTACAAGTGCTGGGGCATAATCTGTCCATCAGGGTTCGGTATTGGGTATTAAAAACCAGACACGCCAATCGATCACATCCCCCCTCCCACTCATCACCCCGAAAAAAAAAAAAGGCAAAAGCATCAAAAGGTTTATAAATGTGCATTATGAGAAAAGAGTTCTTCCACTTCACACTCGTACTAGTCAGATCACACATTAAAACTACATTGGTGTGCAGTAATAGTTTTGGACACTAACTGATGAGAGAGACTTAGTTTATCTTGTGCAAGTTCAAAGTCAAGTAACGAGTAATGGTTAACCCCCCAAAACAAGCCCTCATATAGCTACAAGTTGTATATTTTGGGGTAAATCTAATATAAGCAGTTTTTAGGGATTGGATCTGGAACATAACAGCAATTCTGCATTTTTTGTGTTTTGGTTTTTTTTTAAATATTTTTATTGCATTCACCACACAGAATATAACTTTATTCTGCGGAAATGCCAAATTCATATACCGTATACACTCGAGTATGAATCAAGCCACATACAAGGTTATTCTGGAAAAACAGTTGACTCCTTCTGCTCAGGCAATGTTCCCCAACTCTGAGGACTGTTTTTTTCCAGCAGGACAATGCGCCATGCCACACAGCTAGCTTAATCAAGGTGTGGATGAAAGACCACCACATCAAATCACTGTCATGGGCAGCCCAATCTCCAGACCTGAACCCCATTGAAAACCTCTGGAATGTATTCAAGAGGAACATGGATAGTCACAAGCCATCAAACAAAGAAGAACTGCTTACATTTTTGTACCAGGAGTGGCATAAGGTCACCCAGAAGCAGTGTGAAAGACTGGTGGAAAGCATGCCAAGACGCATGAAAGCTGTGAATAAAAATCATGGTTATTCCACAAAATATTGATCTCTGAACTCTTCCTGAGTTAAAACAGTAGTATTGTTGTTTCTAAATGATTATGAACTTGTTTTTTTTTTTTGCATTATTCGAGGTCTGCAAGCAATGCCTCTTTTTGTTATTTTGACTTTCTCATTTTCAGAAAATAAATACAATATGTATTGCTCGGAACTTCGGAGACATGTTGTTAGTAGTTTATAGAATAAAAGAGCAATTTACATTTTACTCAAAAATATACCTTTGAAGAGAGAAATCAGACAAACTGAAAATTTTGCAGTGGTCTTTTAACCCCTTCGCCACATGCGCCGTACTAGTACTGCGCATGTCGTGTATCCTCCTTTGATGTGGGCTCCGGCGCTGAGCCCACATCAAAGTCGCGACATGTCAGCTGTTTTGTACAGCTGACATGTGCGCTCAATAGCGGCAGGTGGAATCGCGATACAACCGCCACTATTAACTAGTTAAATGCTTTTGTCAAACGCTGACAGCGGCATTTAACTAACGCTTCCAGCCATCGGACCGGAAATGCGTGCATCGCCGACCCCCATCACATGATCGGGGGTCAGCAATTCGTCGGCATAACAACCAGAGGTCTCCTTGAGACCTCTATGGATGTTGATGCCGGCTTGCTGTGTGCACCACCCTGTGGTCGGCGCTCATAGCAAGCCTGTAATTCTACTACATAGGGGTGATCTGAGGATTGCTTCTATGTAGCCGAACAGGCTATGCCAGCTTAAAAGTTTAAATCATCCCCCTTTTCGCCCCATTCAAAATAAAACAATAAAAAAATCAAACCTACACATATTTGGTATCTCCTAATCTATCAATAATAAAAAAAATGATTAACCTGATCGCTTAACGACGTAGCGAGAAAAAAAATTAAAGAAGGCCAGAATTACGTTTTTTTGGTCGCCGCGGCATTGCATTAAAATGCAATAACGGGCGATCAAAAGAACGTATCTGTACAAAAGTGGTATCATTAAAAACTTCAACTCCGCAAGCAAAAAATAAGCCCTCACTCGACCCGAGATCACGCAAAATGGAGACGCTACGGGTATTGGAAAATTGCGCAATTTTTTTTTATAGCAAAGTTTGGAATTTTTTTTTCACCACTTAGACACCAAACATGTCTAGGTTATTTTTTATCTATGAACTCGTAATAACCTGGAGAATCATTAATGTCAGGTCAGTTTTAGCATTTAGTGACCCTAGCAAAAAAGCCAAACAAAAAACGTGTGGGATTGCACTTTTTTTGCAATTTCACCACACTTGGAATTTTTTTCCCGTTTTCTAGTACAAGACATGGTAAAAGCAATGATGTCGTTCAAAAGTACAATTCGTCCCGCAAATAGTAAGCCCTCACATGGCCATATTGACGGAAAAATAAAAAGTTATGGCTCTGGGAAGGAGGGGAGTGAAAAATGAAAATGCAAAAACGAAAAAGGGCTGCGTCTTGAAGGGGTTAATTTTTGCCAGAGCTGAATATTTAAAAAAAAAAAAAATAAATAAAAAGTAAAATAAAAAAGGAGAGGTAGTCTGACAGTATTAAATCCAAATGATCTGCTTTCCCCTGTCATGGCCCGATATTAATCAGAGGTTCCATCCAGTTAAACCAAGTTTTGTAGAAGCGCTCATGTGAATTGCTAACTGTAGAGGGGAGCGTTTTTTGTGGCACTAGTTGCAGTTCTTATTAAATTCATTTTTGGGTAAATATGATTTTTGGATTGTATTTTATTAAATTCCTTATGAGATGAACAAAAAACAGTATTTGAGTCATTATACTGATAACAAAATATGATTCGTTTAAAATCTGAATCATTGCAGTCCAATCTTTGAATTCCCTGTTATTTACCCTTTTAACTTTTTTATATTATTTTCTGTTGGGGAAAATATTGTTAACTTTTTAATTTTCTCACACTCCTCAACACTGAAATTAAAACACCAAAAAGGAAAATTTTTGGTATTATGAAAATCGCAGGGTCAATAGTCATGTTAGGTTTTCTAATTTCTATGCATATGATTAAAACCTAGGAAGTAATTTTTCAAAACCTCTTGATGTAGTCAGCATTGAACATGAGCACTGCTAGCTAAATATGTGCACTTACATGTGTTGACATGCGATCAATGACGTTATTAATAGTTGTCTGAGGACTCTTCTGCCACACTGCATGCACTCAGGCAGATAAATCACTAATATTTGTTGATGCAGTTGCTAATCAATGACATCTCCGATGTGCTCAACAGAAGTCAACTACCGTAGCTCACGTTACCACAAGCAAAATGTAGCCTGGTATTGTGTTGAAAAAAAGCTACTGGGACACTTTGGAGAAATTGCCTTTCTAATGTTTCCATGACCAAATGAATGTGTATTTGGATTGAAGACTAAGGCTATGTGCACACTTTGCGTTTTTTTGCTGTGGATCTGCAGCGTTTTTGGACGCTGCGGATCCGCAGCAGTTTTCCATGTGGTGTACAGTACTATGTTAACCTATGGAAAACAAAAAACGCTGTGCACATGCTGCGAAAAAAGCGCGGAAACGCAGCGGTTTTCATTCCGCAGCATGTCAATTCAATGTGCGGAATACGCAGCGGTTTGGCACCTGCTCCATGTTAAAAACCCCCAGGTGTCTAAAACCGCAGTGGAAACCGCACAAAAAAACGCGATAAATCCGCAGTACTTTTTGCACTGCGGATTTTATCAAATCCGCTGCTGAATCCGCAAAGTGTGCACATAGCCTAAAGGGGTCTGGATACCACACAATATGTCACTAGAAAACATAGGACTGGTGTGACGTTTTCTTGTGAAGAACTCTTAAGGCTGTGTGCACACGTTGCGTTTTTTTCGCCATAAAAACACACACAAAAAAAAAACGCTTACATATGCATCCTATCATTTAGAATGCATTCTGCAATTTTTGTTCACAGTGAAATCTAGCTTAATGAATATGAAAGACCGGAGGAAAGCTGAGTATAAAGGGTTAAGAACAAAATACTTTATTAATAAATACGTCAAGTAACAAACAGTACAAGAAATGTTAAAAGAAAGGACAGGATGTATGGACGATCCCTGGCACCATCAACCCCCCATTAGTATAGAACCTTTCTAGGAAACAAAAACACCAGCTCTCCATATAGTATACACATGTAATGACCGAGTGGTCTACATATACATAATAAATTAACTGGAGCAGCGCTTACCAAGAAAATGTATAGCAGGGTAGCAAGGCTGGATGGATGGTGGTACCAGGTTGGATCTTAAAGACAGCCCAACGCACGTTTCGCCTCTTTAGTATGCAGCTTTTTCAAGGGGATACTGTCATATCTCAGCAAGGACCTTAAATAGCCCACATAGAGTCACATGGGGCCGGTCACATGTTGTGAACCGGCCAATAGTATTGGCATAAGCGGCGCATGCGCACCGCAAACCGCAGGTCCTGCCGCGGCCAATGGCGTCAAGCACAGACGCGCACGCGCGGGGACTGCACGTCACCGCGCACGCGCGAAGGGGCCAGATAGACCCCACGACTGAAGGAGGAAGCCGGGCGCATGCGCACAGCCAGGTAACCATGACAGAGGGAACAAACACATACACAAAAATACAATATTCACAGCAGGGAGAACAGTCCTCTGTTAATGTCAAGTTCTGTGGACCATAATAGGTCTCTGGATGATATTATTGACAAGTAGTCTTCCTGTGGATGTAATCCCTCCGCATAACATATGCCTTAAGTTAGCCAGTGCATAAGATTCAGTCCAGATCTGTGGAATGGCTGGAAGCCTTTGAAGACATATATGGGCATATTCAGGTCCGTGCCCTAAGATTTACTAAAGATATAAGAAAAAGTCAGGACAAAGTGTAAAATAAAAACCGAATTAAAAACAAAGAAGAAAATCCAAACCAGGATCATGGGGGAGCAAGATTATATGGGGCCGATTTCATGAACCCCATGAATAGGTTTCAATAATCACAGGAATGAGGCAAAGCTTAGCGTCTCATTTAACCCATTAAGCACCATTTTGTTGAGGCGTACGATCCAGCTTGCCTCTCGTGCAGTCCCCGCGCGTGCGCGTCTGTGCTTGACGCCGTTGGCCGCGGCAGGACCTGTGGTTTGCGGCGCGCATGCGCCGCTTATGCCAATACCATTGGCCGGTTCACAACATGTGACCGGCCCCATGTGGGCTATTTAAGGTCCTTGCTGAGATAGGACAGTATCCCCTTGAAAAAGCTGCATACTAAAGAGGCGAAACGTGCGTTGGGGTGTCTTTACGATCAAACCTGGTACCACCATCCATCCAGCCTTGCTACCCTGCTATACATTTTCTTGGTAAGCGCTGCTCTAGTTAATTTATTATGGATATGTAGACCACTCGGTCATTACATGTGTATACTATATGGAGAGCTGGTATTTTGTTTCCTAGAAAGGTTCTATACTAATGGGGGGTTGATGGTGCCAGGGATCATCCATACATCTTGTCCTTTCTTTTAACATTTCTTGTACTGTTTGTTACTTGACGTATTTATTAATAAAGTATTTTGTTCTTAACCCTTTATACTCAGCTTTCCTCCGGTCTTTCTTGTATTTATTGAGTGGGTTAACATGTGGCTCCTTCTGGAGTGGCATTGTCTAGTGTAATTCACGTAGGACATAGTCATTATGTGGGTTTCTGGCATTCTGATGATCTTAATATGGGTAATTTTAATATTCTTATGTCTGTCAGGCTAAATCAAACCTGTGACACCTTTAGAAGTAAAAAAAAAAGTATTGTTTACTGTAACATGGGGCATGTGGCAAACTGTCATGTTCATATGACCAAATGATCAAAGCCTGAACTCGTGTTTAATTGCTCCCTGCTGTTAGGCTACCCCGTTATGATCAAGGCCTCAGCGGGTGGCGGTGGGAAAGGCATGAGGATTGCTTGGGATGATGAAGAGACCAGGTGAGCTGTTGTCCACACTGCTAACTTTGATTAATGCTCCCAAATTCTACATCTTTGTGTTGAGGATATGTGCTGGACTATAACTTCAAAGCTATCTGAAGTCTATAATAGCCAGACTCCATACTTATAATTATTTATTTTTGCTCTGTATATTTAAGCTTATATTGTCTTTGTGATGAAAACAATATATGTAATGTATTTTTATCCTGACACTTTTTATTTAAGCTTTACATGTACAAATAGCATATAATAGAATTGTTTCCAATTGATTTTTTGAAGAGCTGTTATTTTTTATTAGTGCATTTCTCTGGTATGAAACCAGGAGCAGAAGCCCTCCACAGATGGACACATAAACTGTACCAATATAACTATTTATTTCTTCTCAGAATGTTTTGGAATACGGTAAGTCCATAATCTACTAAACATTTCATATGGATCCTTGTGTAGCTCGAGTTTCTATTTAATATTTGGCAAGCTTCAATTTTTTCCCTAAATAAGATGTTCAGGAAACAATACATCATATCAGGTTCACTCTTAGAGAGGACCACTCATCGGGTCTAAAATGGCCAGTTTTTGTTCTTATTTTATTTTTGTTATTCCCATAAGTGTTCTGTATGTTTTGTATTTATTTATTTTTTTTAATCCAACAAACCGTTCCAGAGATGGAGCCTTTTTTTGTTTACTGCTAACTTTAAAGCCCCCGTCACACTAAGCGAGGTCGCTAGCGAGATCGCTGCTGAGTCACAAGTTTTGTGACGCAACAGCGACCTCAATAGCGATCTCGCTTTGTGTGACACGTAGCAGCGACCAGGCCCCTGCTGTGAGATCGCTGGTCGTGTCGGAATGGCCTGGACCTTTTTTTGATCGTTGAGGTCCCGCTGACATCGCTGAATCGGTGTGTGTGACACGGATTCAGCGATGTCTTCACTGGTAACCAGGGTAAACATCGGGTTACTAAGCGCAGGGCCGCGCTTAGTAACCCGAAGTTTACCCTGGTTACCATCGTAAATGTAAAAAAAACCAAATACTACATACTCACATTCCGGTGTCCGTCAGGTCCCTTGCCGTCCGCTTCCCACACTGACTGACTGCCGGCCGTAAAGTGAAAGCACAGCGGTGACGTCACCGCTCTGCTGTTAGGGCCGGCGCTCAGTCAGTGCAGGAAGCGGACGCCGGGGGACGCGAAGGTGAGTATGTACTGTTTGTTTTTTTACATTTTACACTGGTAACCAGGGTAAACATCGGGTTACTAAGCGTGGCCCTGCGCTTAGTAATCCGATGTTTACCCTGGTTACCCGGGGACCTGGGCATAGTTGGTCGCTGGAGAGCGGTCTGTGTGACAGCTCCCCAGCGACCACACAGCGACTAAACAGCGACGCTGCAGCGATCGGCATCGTTGTCTGTATCGCTGCAGCGTCGCTAAGTGTGACGGGGCCTTAAGGCTGTGTGACCTTGATGAGTTTTTGTTGTTTTTGCACTGTGCGTTTTCACTGCATTAAAAATGCAGCATCTTGCAGTTCTAGCAAAGTGGATGGAATTTATAGAAATCTCAAGCCGACTGTGTTTTTTTCTGGGGGGGGGGGGGTGTCAGTGTAAACTGTCTCATGGCGTGTGTTTTAGAAACTGCAACATATCAACTCCCGTGTACGCTGAGTTTTATGTGCAGATTTTCCCCATAGACCGCAATGAAAACACACTGAAAACGCATGTAATTTGCACATGAAGTTTTATTAGAGAGAAATACCAGGAAGTATAAAAAGGAAGCAGTATTATTTAAAATGTGGCATACCAACAAGAAACAAAATACGCAGCATCAAAAACTTAATAACACATATGAAAAGCTCAAGCACAATGAAAAGAACGCACGTAACATAATTTACATAATAGGAGCAGAAATGCTGCAGAAAATTTGCAATATCAAAAACTTACCAAAAGCTTATCGTGAGAACGTATCCTTGTAGTCTTTTAGTGTCTAGCATGATTCTCTGGGTGCGTGTATTTAAGCATCTCTGCGGAATTACCCTGTGAGCAACAACCCCTCAATAAACACCATACAATTAGCCTAAGATAAAAAGGCCCATATCTCTGGAACTGTATGGTGAATTTAAAACAAAACAGGAAAAAAAAACTGAATTCAAAGGAATACCCAAGAATAAGGCTAGGGTCGCATTGTGTTAGGGCAGTCCGTTTAGCGCATAGCGCTACGGACTGCGCTAACGCAATGTTCCAAAAGGGATCGCGTTAGCCGATCCCGCTAGCGCAGATCCCCGACGGCACATTGCTAGCGCACGCCCAATGTGGGCGGGCGCTAGCGATGCGTTCGCCATTACAGGCAATGGCGGCGTTAACGGACTATGTTACACCGCATTATGCCGCGGTGTAACGTAGTCCGTTAAACGCGGTCACATAACGCAATGTGACCCTAGCCTAATAGAAAAATAATAAAATAAACTGACTACTTTATCTGGTGACAGATCCCCTTTAACCACTCAGTGACCACTAATACGTCTTTTTACCTACCTGCGATATGAGACTAGCATCCCTCGAAGGGTGACAATCGAGCAGCTGTACAGTACAGCTGACAACTTTCTGCATCAGCCATGATCAATGTTGGCACGGACTATGGCTATCTGAAGTAAAGGGATATTATTCAAAGTTAAAAAAATTGCTATTTTAAAAAAATCTAATTTCTTATATTTTTTTTTTATAAATAAACACTAAACCGATCAACCTAAATGTACCATTATCATAAAGTATAATGTGTAATGAAAAAACTGTCTCAAAATTAATGGGGTATGTTGAAACCTTTGGGTTACTACTAAATAAATTGACACGTCAGATTTAAAAAATTTGGCCTCGTCACTAAGGTGTTAAATAAATAACCATGTGTCCCACAAATAAAGGTGAAAAATCTCAATGCCGCATTCCAAAACTAAACTTATGCTCAGTGTTTAAAACCCAAAACTCATTAAAAGTTGAATGATTTTTTTAAGCCACAATCAGAAGCCAAAATGCTTGAGCTCACAAGAATGGAAGGATTCTTAATTTGCTGTGGTCGTTGTCTGGGTTACTGGCCACCCCTGCCAGTCTATCAGCGTGTCTGAGCATATGCAGCACTTGCAAGATCTTTTCAAAAGAAAACTGATGGAAATCTGACGGTATCGTTGGAGCTCACGGTCCGGACAGTTTGTTGTCCCTGTGCTCTCTGATAGTAATGCAGCCTCAGAGACCGGTCTCTTATGTAGAGCCATTAAGTCCACAGTGCTTTACAGACAAAAAGTAAGTAAATATAATATCAGCCATTCTCAAAATTCTGAATTCAGGGATGAAAGGCCAACTTTCCGATTACTGAGAGAGGAGATGGCAGTTATTACTGATAGGATTCTATGTAGGAGGGAGGAGCTAGAGGCAGAGCTCCTCTCCCTTCTATCTACACATGTGTATCCATAGCAATTGCTATGTCCCATTTCAGTAATGGGAAAGTCTTTCTTCACTGAATACAGATTTTACTGAAAAACTGCAAATTGTCTCTTCAGCGAGGAGGAGAACTAGAACTTTAGTGCCACCTATAGGAAGTAGCAATCCTAAAAGTCAATGTTGACCCTTTAACTAGGCTTGTCACATGACTTAAGGCCCCGTCTCACATAGCGAGATCGCTAGCGAGATCGCTGCTGAGTCACTAGTTTTGTGACGCAACAGCGACCTCAGTAGCGATCTCGCTATGTGTGACACGTACCAGTGATCAGGCCCCTGCTGCGAGATCGCTGGTCGTGTCGGAATGGCCTGGACCTTTTTTTGGTCGTTGAGGTCCCGCTGACATCGCTGAATCGGTGTGTGTGACACCGATCCAGCGATGTCTTCACTGGTAACCAGGGTAAACATCGGGTTACTAAGCGCAGGGCCGCGCTTAGTAACCCGATGTTTACCCTGGTTACCAGCGTAAATGTAAAAAAAACCAAACAGTACATACTCACCATCTGTTGCCCGTCAGGTCCCTTGGCGTCTGCTTCCTGCTCTGACTGAGCCGCCGTAAAGTGAGAGCACAGCAGTGACGTCACCGCTGCGCTCTGCTCTCACTGTACGGCACTCAGAGCAGGAAGCAGACGGCAAGGGACCTGACGGGCAACAGATGGTGAGTATGTAGTGTTTGTTTTTTTTGGTAACCAGGGTAAACATCGGGTTACTAAAGCGCGGCCCTGCGCTTAGTAACCCGATGTTTACCCTGGTTACCCGGGTGCTGCAGGGGGACTTCGGCATCGTTGAAGACAGTTTCAATGATGCCGAAGTCGTTCCCCTGATCGTTGGTCGCTGGAGAGAGCTGTCTGTGTGACAGCTCCCCAGCGACCACACAGCGACGCTGCAGCGATCAGCATCATTGTCTGTATCGCTGCAGCGTCGCTGTGTGAGACGGGGCCTTTAGGATAAAAGCCAAAACCAAAGTCTCAATTTGCAGACACTGTTTCGGGTTACTGCTGCTCGGCAGTGCCGGCTCGAGGCCCACCTACACAGGAGATCCTGATTTTTTGCTAGCACTGCTTTGTATAGCACAGGCGATCGGACGATCGCAGCTTCAATTCTCCTAAGAGGACTGTTGGAGACAGTAAAATGTCAAAAAAAAAAAAAAGTTTTTAAAATATAAACAAAAAACAAAGTTCAAATCGCCCCCCTTTTTTGCCTCATTGAAGAAAAGAATATATTTATCCCTGCATTCAGAAATGTCTGATCTATCAAAATAAAAAAAACAATTCATATGATCAGCGTATCAAGGAAAACCATCTAAACACCAAAATTAGTTGTTTTTTTTTGGCAGGCTCAAGATTGCAATAAAATACAAAAAGAGGCAATCAAAACATTTTATTTACTCCAACATGGTATCAATAAAAACGTCAGCACAGGGCGCAAAAAGTAAGCCATCACCCAGCCCCAGATCCCGAAAAATGAAAATTTTCCGGGTCTCGGAAAATGGTGCCAAACACAAAAACTTTTTTTTTTTATTCATACACATTTCAGATTTTTTTTTCACCAATAAAATAATAATAAAAAAAAGAACTAAACATGTTTGGTATCTGCACACCTGTACTGACCTGGGGTATCCTATTTCCGGGTCAGTTTTACCATATAGAGACATGGTAAATTAAAAAGAAAAAAAAATTGTGGAATTGCATTTTTTTTTTTTTTTTTTTCAATTTCACCGCTCTTGGATTTTTTTCCCCCCTGTTTTCCATTACGCTATATTGTAAAAACAAATGATGTCGTTTAAAAGTACAACTTGTACAAGTCCTCATATGGCTATATTGAAGGAAAAATAAAAAATGAAGGAAAAAGTGAAACCACGGAAAATGGCCATGGTGTGAAGGGGATAAATGACACCTGGACTACTTTTAGGCTATGTGCACACGTAGGAAATGTGGTGCAGAATTTTCTGCACTAAATCTGCATCTGCAGATTTGATGCAGTTTCTGTGCAGTTTCTATGCAGTTTCTATGCAGTTTCTGTGCAGTTTCTGTGCAGTTTCTGTGCAGTTTCTATGCAGTTTCTATGCAGTTTCTATGCAGTTTCTATGCAGTTTCTATGCAGTTTCTATGCAGATTCTATGCAGATTCTATGCAGTTTCTGCGCAGATTCTATGCAGTTTCTGTGCAGTTTCTGTGCAGATTCTATGCAGTTTCTATGCAGTTTCTGTGCAGTACAATGTAAATCAATGGGGAAAAAAAAAAGCTGTGCACATGGTGCAGAAATATCTGCAGCAGAAACGCTGCAGAACTGCACAAAATAAGCGACGTGCACTTCTTTGAAATCTGCAGCATTTCTGCGCAGATTTTTCTGCACCATGTGCACAGCTTTTTTTTTTTCCCATTGATTTACATTGTACTGTAAATCACAGTGCAGTTCTGCAGCGTTTCTGCAGCAGAAAAATCTGCTGCAGTTCTGCACCAATTCTGCACTAAATCTGCATCGTGTGCACATACCCTTAGGGACATTTTTTTTTTTTTTTTTTTAAACTGAACTCAATACGGTTTATTTGGGGTTATATTCATTTTAGTAATTTTGGATTTCATTACTTTTTTTTGAACCATTAGGCTTTTACAGTTTTTGTTTCCTTCCAGAATGCTGACTTCATAATGAATTAACTGAGAATCTGTTTAGTGAGCTAATTCTGAATATCTCTACTGATTTTTGTCCAAGTCAAAGTTTAAGCTCAATTCATGTGTTCTTTGGATATAGAGGAGTTCAGAAAAAGACAGATAAGAGTTACTAACTCCGTCAGAATGAGCTTGTTCATGGATGCCTACTCATTCGGCAGCCAGTAGGAGACAGTGAGACAAAGACTTTTTAATGAAACCCATTTGTGAAAATGATTTTTTTTGCCTAAAATATGTGCATTACCCATGTCTTTTAAGGTGGTACTTAATGTGAGTGTATGACCGGGTTCAGACTGCCATATTTTATACAGGATGGGACCGCAGAGCACATGCCTCATACTCCGCAGCCTTTCCCCTATGAGGCTGGTGAGTTTTGATCAGGAAACCCCCGGTCAGTCCAGAGATTGCAGTCTGTATATGAACCATGAAATACAGTGGTTGAGTTCAAACAAGTTGCTTTAAGAAGCTTAAAGGGGTTCTACCACAAGCAAAAGTACATTTTAATCAATAGATCTTGGAATAATAATAACTTCTACAATTGGATGTGTTTAAATAAAATGTTCCTGTGCTGAGAATCTTATAAATGTGTCCCTGCTGTGTACTGTGTAATGGCTGTGTCTGACTGTGCAGGAACATGGTCTGATCACATCACAGCTCCTGGGCAGGGAAGGGCGTAAAAGAGTGTACAGGCATTACATTATGGGATCACAGCTTATTTCTTTCTGTGAGGTAAAATATTGTTTAAAAACCGGCAGTGAATTGTTTTACCTCACAAAAAGAATCATCTGTGATCCCATATCGTCCTGTCTGTGTATACTTTTGACCATGTTCCTGTATGGTCAGACACAGCCATTACACAGTACACAGCAGGGGCACATT
Source organism: Ranitomeya variabilis (assembly GCF_051348905.1). Classification (NCBI taxonomy): domain Eukaryota; kingdom Metazoa; phylum Chordata; class Amphibia; order Anura; family Dendrobatidae; genus Ranitomeya; species Ranitomeya variabilis. The sequence goes on from NC_135234.1 coordinate 539,710,265, forward strand.
TATAAGATTATCTCAGCACAGGAACATGTTATTTAGATACATCCTATTGTGGAAGGTATTATTCTGAGATTTGTTGATTAAAATATACTTTTGTGTGTGGCATAACCCGTCTAAGGCCACATTCACACGTGATTTTGGCTTACAAATAATGATGTAAAATACTGACCAAATGATCGTGTAAACGAGGCCTCAGGGTGACTTGTAAATGGAGAGTCATCTGCTAAAAGTTGAATAGGCTTGTGGTTGAGTTTAGAGGTGCGAGATGGAAGACAGACCAGCAATACCAGTGTACCCAGTACCAAGTATTTGAGGGAGCTCCATATCTGAATGGAACATGAAGACTGGGTTGTTGAACTTGCCTTTTTGGTGTAATTGGTAATTAAAGCTATTCTGATTTGCACATATGCTTTATCCACAATTGTTGCTTCTCGATACTCCTAAAATTGAACGCTTTTGATATCATGCTGTTTAACGATATATGTTTCTCCTACAGTGGAAAAGGTTCACATTTGTGATATATCTAGCTTTATTTACTGTCAAAATGTATGTTCTCACTAAATCTGCTTGTATAAGGCTGATGATGAGTTGGGGATAAGTACTTTCAGTGCAATTCACCACCATTGCCATGTGTTATGCTTCTCCCCAGGGTTCTTCTGTTTAAATCGCATATATGAATGGGTAAATGTGGTAACATATGTCTGAAGTTTACATATTGTCTTTAGATTGTAGATATTCTTTAACTAACTGTATAATGTAGTCCTTGTATTTTAACTTTCTACTTTTTTTTTATTTCAAAAGTCAATTTCTAGATACACACAGTTACCAAAGAGTTGTGCTTGGGAAAGGGGTTAGCGTATGCTGTTGCATACTATAGGAAACCATAGAGTTAAGGATGACATTTACCTCTCTAAGTACAAAAATAAAATGATATCCTTGTTGGCTTGGCGGCATGCACTGCTTAACGGCAAGTGATTATAATTTAGTAACCAGCACAGATGTCTGTGTAATAATTATCACATGGACCTCTTTGTTGGTTACTAAATAAAAACCGCTTTTTAATTCAGTACTTGTAGAGCCTGGGATAAAAATAAAATGTGTTCTTTTAATGTGTCTGGTAAATAGTTGGTACTAATAATTCCTTGTAATAATCATATCTCTAGCTGATGGAAAGAATGACTAATTAGGCAGATTGATTTTTGTGAAATCAGGAATCCCTTTGTGGGTCATCAATAAGCACATGCTTCAGTGCAGAAACCACTAAAGGTACCGTCACACTAAACGATATCGCTAGCGATCCGTGACGTTGCAGCGTCCTCGCTAGCGATATCGTTTAGTTTGACACGCAGCAGCGATCAGGATCCTGCTGTGATGTCGCTGGTCGCTGAATAAAGTTCAGAACTTTATTTGGTCGTCCGATCGCCGTGTATCGTTGTGTTTGACAGCAAAAGCAACGATACCAGCGATATTTTACACTGGTAACCAGGGTAAACATCGGGTTACTAAGCGCAGGGCCGCGCTTAGTAACCCGATGTTTACCCTGGTTACCAGCGTAAAATGTAAAAAAAACAAACAGTACATACTCACATGCGTCCCCCGGCGTCCGCTTCCCACACTGACTGAGCGCCGCAAAGTGAAAGTGAAACCACAGCACAGCGGTGACGTCACCGCTGTGCCCTGCTACTGCCGGCGCTCAGTCATTGCAGGAAGCGGACGCCGGGGGACGCATGTAAGTATGTACTGTTTGTTTTTTTTACATTTTACTCTGGTAACCAGGGTAAACATCGGGTTACTAAGCGCGGCCCTGCGCTTAGCAACCCGATGTTTACCCTGGTTACCCAGGGACCTCGGCATCGTTGGTCGCTGGAGAGCGGTCTGTGTGACAGCTCTCCAGCGATCAAACAGCGACGCTGCAGCGATCGGCATCGTTGTCGCTATCGCTGCAGCGTCGCTTAGTGTGACGGTACCTTAAGTGTGTGGTCAGTGCCCGGTCTGGTGGCTTAAGGTACCGTCACACTAAGCGACGCTGCAGCGATAGCGACAACGATGCCGATCGCTGCAGCGTCGCTGTTTGATCGCTGGAGAGCTGTCACACAGACCGCTCTCCAGCGACCAACGATGCCGAGGTCCCTGGGTAACCAGGGTAAACATCGGGTTGCTAAGCGCAGGGCCGCGCTTAGTAACCCGATGTTTACCCTGGTTACCAGAGTAAAATGTAAAAAAAACAAACAGTACATACTTACATGCGTCCCCCGGCGTCTGCTTCCTGCAATGACTGAGCGCCGGCAGTAGCAGGGCACAGCGGTGACGTCACCGCTGTGCTGTGGTTTTACTTTCACTTTGCGGCGCTCAGTCAGTGTGGGAAGCGGACGCCGGGGGACGCATGTGAGTATGTACTGTTTGTTTTTTTTACATTTTACGCTGGTAACCAGGGTAAACATCGGGTTACTAAGCGCGGCCCTGCGCTTAGTAACCCGATGTTTACCCTGGTTACCAGTGTAAAATATCGCTGGTATCGTTGCTTTTGCTGTCAAACACAACGATACACGGCGATCGGACGACCAAATAAAGTTCTGAACTTTATTCAGCGACCAGCGACATCACAGCAGGATCCTGATCGCTGCTGCGTGTCAAACTAAACGATATCGCTAGCGAGGATGCTGCAACGTCACGGATCGCTAGCGATATCGTTTAGTGTGACGGTACCTTAAGTTTCAGGATAAAAGTACTTGTTAAACCACTTGGGGAGGGGGTGGGGATTTGGGAGGTCTCTAAAATAAGGTTTTTCAATAGATTTTTCCAATGTGTATTAAGAATGCCTGTTCCTCATATCCTGCTGATATGAATTAAGCATTAATTGTTTCCCAATATTCATACATTTTGAAGATTTTTGTATGACGGGTATTTTTATAACTAGTGTTTGGGCTTGAGCAAGATCTCCTCTTCCTTATCAAGGAAAACCAACTTGCTTGAGGTGGTACAGTTGTAGATATGCCGATTAACCTGTTGTATAATGTACAGTAACTTGCGAAAGTATTCACCCCCTTGGCTTTTCCTGCCTAGTCAAAGCCCAGACTTTCATCTAATTGAGAATCTGTGGCCATAATTGAAGATTGCTGTTTACCAGAGGAAACCATCTAACTTGATGGAGCTGGAGCAGTTTTGCCTTGAGAAATGTTTGCTAGTCCTTGGCTTGTTAGATTTTAGTCTTTCTGGCAGTCCTAATTTTCCTGGGCAGTTGATGTTCATGATCCTTATGGAGAAGTTTTGAGCAATCTTCCTCTTTCTCATACAGTTTCAGTTTATAAAGGGCATGAGACAACCTGTAGTAGAATAAGAGACTTAAAAAGGTTTTGAAGATTTGGTAAATATGGCCACGAAGCAGAGAATGTAATAAAATGGTGAAATACCCACCTGGTAACTCCCCTGCTGCTCTGGTGGCCCTGAGTGGTTTTAGAGCGATGACATGCCAGGTATATGCACATGACTGCTGCACCCAATCACTGTTTTCACAGGTCATAGGTTAACTTTGCTGCCTTTAGTGCTGAGGACAAGGATTGGTTGCAGCTGTCATTTTGTTCAACACATCATCACTGCAGGACAGTTCACAAGGATTGACTGGCTGAATGGAGTAGCAAGCTGTACTGGCAGGTGACTTGCCAGGAGAGTGTAGTATATTTGGATGTTTTAGGCATTTTGTGCTTTAAGGCACTTTTTCAAAATCTATACATGGAGTCAAGAATTGAAACATAATTTCTATTCATCTAAGGCTATGTCTCCACGGTCAGTAATCGGCAGCGCTTTGGACGCAGCACATCTCCCCTGCAGCCAAAGCGCTGCTGGCTTTTGAATGCAGGTGATTCCGCATGTGTTCACTGATCCGTGCAGAATCACCGTGTCCCAATATATTGTACGGGTGAAATTTTATCTTGCAGAAAGATGTGCCGCATGTCCGTCTCGGCAGGTAAGCCAGGGGTGTCGGTGCACGCATAGTGTACATGGGATTTCTAGAAATCCCATCCACCATGGTGTAACTTCTGGATGCTTTAAATGTAAGCAGCGTCCAACCCGCAGCGTTTACTGACCGTGGGAACATACCCTAATGCTGCTTTGTGTGATAGGAGAAGGTGATGTAAATCCAGTTTTCTACAAAAGATAATGTAATTGTCAAAAAAATGTATAAATGGTTGATTGCAATTCTTTTCTCAATATGCTTTTGTTTCACAACTTTTAGGGATGGGTTTAGATTTTCAACACAAGAGGCGGTGTCAAGCTTTGGAGATGATCGCCTGCTTATAGAAAAATTCATTGACAACCCCCGGCATATAGAAATCCAAGTAAGTTCTTATATTTGTTGTTCAAATATTGACCACCATAGCTTGCATAAGTTTACCTCTGAATGTTAAGTTTTGAACCCTTAAATAAGAACTGCTTACACTGTAAGTCTTGTGACAATAACATTCACAAAAATGATATCTTACCAACTTTGATAATGATAGGCATACAATTTGGCATCTAATTAATGGAGTCTCATCGAAATGTTTATTCCATAATCAGTCCTAATTGTGTAATGGTGTTATGTAATGAAAATTCCCCATTTCTTTGTTTTAGGTGCTAGCAGATAAACATGACAATGCACTCTGGCTTAATGAAAGAGAATGCTCTATTCAAAGAAGGAACCAGAAAGTAGTTGAGGAGGCACCTAGGTGAGTTGTAAACTTCATCTTGACTTGTGCTGCATGTGATGTCTTCCTGCGGGAATGCTTGACTGAAGCTGATGTTTGTTTTCCGCCACCTCTCAGGAAGATCTGAACATGTTTTTTGTTTTTCTTTTTATTTATGATACTGCTGCAAGGACAATCTGAACACTTTTTGATAAACACAAAATCTGATTTATAAAATTAATCATAAAAATATTATTCTGCCATTCCTTTATAGTTCCTGAAAGTAGACAACTGGCAGATTTGTGAAAATAGGGTTTAAAATCATATCATCCTTTAATGCAATTTTTCATCCAAAGAAAATATTTAGTTACAAAAATAAGAAAAAAATGTTTTTAACTTAAAGTACAAGAATAGGAACGTTCTTACATGCTGCTTAGTTTTTTTTTATTGAGAAGAAAACATCTAAAAATATTCACCAAAACTAAATATTAAAAAAAATCTATCTGATCCTGATTCAAATAAATCTCAGAATGGACAAATTATGTGATTTAAGTGCATTAGTAGTAAAAAATCAAATAAACAAAAACTACAAATGGGAACATGTATGCTTGCTTATACATAGAAGGGTAATTGCTGCGGATTTGACACTGCGTATTTATGCAGCGTCAAACCTGCAGTGGCCAGCTGTTGGCAGCATAGTAGATGGGATTTCAAGATGCCTGCAGATCACGCCTGCAGATCACCCATGGAGACTGACATGCGGCCCGTCTTTCCAGACCGCAGCATGTCCATTTCTCTTGTTGAGACTTGCATTTCCGCAAGAAAAATTACATCAATATAATGTATTGGAAGCAGTAAATCTGCACAGTTCAGTGAACACCTGCGTTCAGTAGAAGGTTGCGCTTTAGACACAGCGAACATGCCCTGCGTCCAAAGCGCTGCTAGTTCCGTAACGTGGGCACCCAGCCTTAGGGTTGATGGTTTGAAATAACCCTGATGGGGCTACAGGAGCTGTATGTATGAAAATCCAAAGCATTTATTTTCTCTAAAGGCAAACTACTACTTGCAAAAACAGAATTTGACTTCAATAAAAAACACACAAAAAACAAACAAAATTCAGTGGACAGGTAAAACCAATATGAACTCTGAACATTTGGTTTTATTTTTATTGTCAAGCAAACCACAAATATGACAAAATAACTGAAAACTTTAGTGTGCTTAACTATTCACCCCAGTAAAGGCAGTACTTAGTAGAGCCACTTCAAAACATTTACACGTTTCCCCTTAAACCACTCGAGTGTTGCCTTAGCAGTATGCATTGGGTCATTGTCTTGTTGGAAGGTGAATCTCTTTCCCAGTCTAAAATCACTGACAAACTGCAACAGGTTTTGCTCAGGAATATCCCTTTATTTCACACCATCCATCTTCCCCTCAACTCAGACCATTTTCCATGTCCCTGCTTAAGAAAAACATTCCCACAGCATAATGCTGCCACCACGTTTCACTATGCAGATGGGTTTTTTTTGTGATGAGCTGTAGTGCCAGACATAGCATTTACATTGTTGGCCAAGAAAAGTTAAATATTGGTCTCCTGTGACCACAGCATCTTTCTCCATACATTTGGGGGGTCCCCCGCATGTCTTTTGGCAAACTCAAAACGAGCCTTACATTTTTTGTGTAAGTAAATGTTTTTTTCTACCCACTGTTCCATAAAGGCCACCTCTATGAAGTGTATTGTTTTCATATGGTCACATACTCCAGTCTCTGCTTGGTAACACTGCTGCTCCTTCAGGGTTACCTTTGGTCTCTGTGCTGCCTCTCTGATTAATGCCCTCATTGCCCTGGCTGAGAGTTTTATTGGGGTTCCCTGTCTTTGCAGGTTTGTTGTGGTACCATGTTCTTTACATTTGATTAGTGATGAGTAACCACGCTCAGATAAGGTGTTATTGGAGCACACTCGTGTGCAAATGGTAATTGAGCATGCCGAAGATACTCTGTTCGAGTCGCCGTGGCTGCATGTCTTATGGCTAATCAACAGCCGCAACACATGCAGGGGTTGCCTATTTTGTTGTTTTTTTGGCAATCCCAGCATGTGTTACGGCTGTTGAACACGGCGACTCGAACATAGTATTAGAGTCTGCTGAACATACTTTATTATCACACGAGTGTGCTTTGATAACACCATATCCTAGCGCGTTCGCTCACCACTAATGATAGCGGATTTGATAGTGCATTGGGGGATTATGGGAAATTGTTGTTTTGTTTTTTTATAACCCAACCTTGACTTGTACTTCTCAACAACTTTGTCCCTGACTTGTTTGTAGATCTCCTTGGTCTTAATGGTGTTGTTTGGTTAGTGGTGCCCCTTGCTTAATGGCATTGCAGCCTCTCTGGCCTTTCAGAAAAGAGGTGTATATACTGACAGACCATGTGACACTAGATTGCACACAGGTGGGCTTCCTTTCATTAAGCATGTGACTTATGAACATAATTGCTTGCACCAAAAATTTTGGGGGGACTTCATAGCAAAAGGGGTGAATACATATGCACATGCCAATATTTAGTTTTTATCCCATAAATTTAATGTTTGCCTATATTGTTTCACTTCACCAGTTAGACTATTTACTGCTGATGTATCACACATAAATCTGATTACAATAATATATATAAACACAAGTTGTAATGTAAAAAACTAATTGTGCTTCTGACTAGTTTTGATTATTGATTTTTACAGATGTGAGACTTCAGAAGAATTCACATGCAAACAAATTCAAAAGTGTTTAACTCTACTTTGTTTTCTGCTTGGATTCAGACAAATGCTGAAAAACTGATAGGAAGGCACTTTGCAGCATAATTAGATAATTTTGAAAAACATACCACGTATGTAACTCAATAGCTTCTTAAGATGGATTTACATTAACTAATTTGTGGCACCCCAGGAGTTCGGGTACCACAGTGGTACTGCCTTCCTCTCAGGGAGGGTAGTGCCATGCCTGAAGACAAGTGGGATCCCTTTGGCAGGTAATCGTACACACAACGCATTCTGAATCCAGGCCAGAAGGGGAGCTCAAAACCCGGTTTTAGGGGAACTTCCCTCAAAAAAGATCCTGGTCTGGAGGAGGAGTCGGTTCAGTTGAGCGGAGAGTGGACAGAGAAGGAGCAGAGGAGAGATTAGAAGCTTAAGGAGGCTGCGATTGGGCCTCCTGTGAGCCAGAGCGCAGAAACCGGGCACCGGGACCCCGAGGTTATGGACAACTGCAAGTTCCACAGCGGAACCGGAGCGCATAGGACGGTACGTAAATTGCCCATATAACGCCTGAGTTACAGCAGCAATTAGAGCCTGGAGTCACCGTGTCTGACACCCCAAGAGAACAGCTCCAGTTGCCTACCATGCAGGTACTGTCCCAGGACAGGAGAGAGAAAGGGGTACCTTGCCAGCAAAACTATAGGTAGCAAGGGACAGGAAAACCAGCGCATAGTGGAAGGCTCCCAATCTGACCTACCAAGGGGATTTCTACTTGTTTTCGGGCTGCCTGGACTCCTTCTGCACCTGTTGCCGGTACCCTGGACTGAGGCTGACTACTACTTCAGTAAACCAGATAAAGACTGCAACCCTGTGTCCTCCGTTATTTACCGGCAACCCACCATCCTTGCCATACATCTTGGGAGCCCTGGGGACCCCGCTTCACCTGTGGGAAGTGCCACCATCTTGCTGCAACATCACCCCAGAGGAACCCTTTAAGCAGCGTCGGTCCCCTGTGACTGAGAACCACAGGTGGCGTTACGAATAGACTTTATTCCAAAATACCCTTTAAAGACCTTTCCCCTTTACTTGAGTGCCAGGCCACAGACCGGGTCGCAGCCACCATGACATCCCCTTTAAGTGCGACCGGACCCGGTAACGAGTATCTCCATTGACCCTGGTGGGCAATTCAGATTTGCAGCATCCATCGACCACTGATCCGTAGATATTTACCGTTTGGCGGTCGCTTTATCGCCTGCTTAGACAGGCAGACTGCACTTAACCTTGCAGACTGAACAATATGTAATAGACCATTTAGTGCGCATAAGTTACCATTGTTCTCAAGTCCTGTTTACACAGGAGGATGTGCTGCTAAGAACCATTTATTTTGCAGCACCAAAGATTTCACCTTATGAAAGAGCGTTTTGAGCAGCCGGTTTACATTATTAAGTGAGTGGAACACGCATTCACCATAAGCTTTCAGTGGAATTGCTCAACAAACATAATATGCTGTACTTCAGTAGCTGAATGCAGAAAGAGCAGACAGCAACTGAAGGTAGAAGCACATTAGTCTGCGTTTATCAAACTCTTTATTCTAGTGTGTGGAAAAGATTTCATTTTTTGCTTTAGGATTGTCTAACAATGTGCCAAATTTATTAGGTGCCATGCACCTTATAATATGTGTGGTACACTTTATTTCATTGATCTCCCCCCCCCCCCTCTTCCTCTTTTAACTGGCGTGAAAACGTTAGAAGTTCTGACGATAAAAATGTTGTACCCTAAAACTTTTTAAATGTCTGTAATATTGTATAAGTTGCATTAGAATACCTACCGTTCGCTGTCTTCCCCGGTTTCCAGCGCCACCTAGGTCCTCGTCCAGGTCACATGACTTCAAATCCAAGATTACACGGGGGGGTTGTTTGTGTGAACCAGAAGTCCTTTACACAGTGTAAGTCTAAATGAGCTCATCCTGAAGCTCCATAGGATTATATTGATGGGAGCTGCTCAATGGTCCCTGTGTGACACGGACCCTGAAGAGGACTGGAGTGGCAGGATTGGACCCTGGTCAAGATGGAAAGCACTAAGTGTTTTGCTACTACAGCAATATATTATAGGCCTGTTTAGAAATGTTTAGGCGGTAACATTTTTGTCGGGAATTTTTCTTCAAATAAATGTGCCACAGTATGGAGTGACATACATGTATTCCACAATCTTTGCAACCATTGACTTTGAAGTTATTTGCACCCAAGCATTAATAATAATGCTTATTTTTTCATTGTTAGTTTGTAGTTTCTAAATGGTTAATGCAATGTTTTTGTAAAACCTCTTGAAGTAAAGCTAGAAGACTACACTTCAGGGTATGTGCACACATTGCGGATTTTGCTGCGGATCCGCAGCGGTTTTGACACTGCGGATTCGCAGCTGTTTTCCCTGAGTTTACATTACCATGTAAACCTATGGAAAACAAAACCTGCTCCACAATAGGAATCCGCAGGTGTAAAACCGCATGTGGAATCCGCACAAAAACTGCATTAAATCCGCATGTAAAATGCAGTGCTTTTTACCTGCGGATTTCTCAAAACAGGTGTGGAAAAATCCGCAGAGGTTCCATCTACGTGTGCACATACCCTCAATCACATCTTGATAGCTTTTTCTTCAGACCTGTTTATTGATATAGAACCAAGGGAAAAAGGGACCGAACAAATGGTCAAGAAAAAATAAAAAATTATAGGACAACTAAAATTAAGGCTGAAAATACCTTTATTAGTGAGGGTAATAAAACATAGCACTACAAGCAAAAGAGGTGCCCGCACAGGTAGAAAACCATGATTACACTAAATAGTAAAATATATTAAAAACAAACACACCAGGTAATGTATGCAAGAAAATAATAATATACGAAGGTATAGCAGCATAAATATCTGAGAAATAAAAGTGTGACTGAAATAGTATAGTAAACATGTGTCAAAACAATTGTGAATATGTGCAGTAAAAAAGGAAAAGCACTGAAATATAAAACTTATATAACCGCAGAAAAAATATCTCTCTCAAAACTGCACATATAATGAGAAAGGGAGTATGAATACAGGACCAATCAAAACAATAATAAAAGTGAATTTGTGATTACAATGAATAGAATTAATAAATGCACTGAATCTCTCAAAGTGCATGTGCAAAGTGTAAGGTGGTATAGATGCAAGACAAATCAAAATAATAGGGTTAATTTGTGATAACCATGAATGGCATTAGATGGTCACACTGAATCAGCTGCCTATGAACAGAGCGAGTGCAACTGACCCCATGAAATAATCATATAGAACAGTGTTTCTCAACTCCAGTCCTCAAGACCCCACAACAGGACATGTTTTCAGGATTTCCTTAGTATTGCATAGGCGATGGAATTAATGCTTGAGCAGGTGATGAAATTATCACCTGTGCAATACTAAGGAAATCCTGAAAACATTACCTATTGTGGGGTTTTGAGGACTGGAGTTGAGAAACACTGATATAGAACCTATAGCTATAGATGGGGGATGCAATGCCTGTTAGATATCGATGGTAAGAATTAGGCTAAAGTACTGTGAGCTGGAAGACAATAAATTAAATTACCTGGGTGTATGGTGGTCAATTGTGCGGACCACACCCCGACGCGCGTTTTGGATCTTTTGCTTCCTACTGGTATGCAGAGGCTATATTATGGAAACTGTCAGTATAAAAATGCTTAATAATGCATTTTTAGGTGAAATGACTAATTAGTGGTGAAAGTATGGGGGTTCATATTATGTATACTTTAAAGGATGAGTTGCGTAGCTTATTTTACATTGAACTCAATTGTTTAATATTTACTTTAGATTAATAAACATGTTCTAACGTAATGAAAGATTATCACAGAATAATAAAAAAATTAAACTTCAACTTGTTCATAAAAAGTAGAAAAATGTAGCTTAGACACCTAGACCAGCAAAACTTATTATTTCACTGTATACTCCTCATCATGTTGCAGTCACAGTGTGGCTAAAATACTGTTCAATATTAAGGTGTTGGGAGTCAATTGACACATGGTGTATTTAAGTACTGCATAATTAGGAAGAGATGATTAAGGAGGTAGAAAGGAAACAGAGAATAAGTGGTTGGGTGTTGGGCAATAATGTTCACTACAAAATGCATATGAAGTGTTAGGAGGCAGAAAGGAATATGAAAACTTCAGTTAATTAACCTGTCTGATTGCAAAGATAATCCATTCATTTTAGAGTAGAAAGCCTAACTACATGGCAGAGATCAAGTTTAGCAGTGTGACACCTCTGTTCCATTCTTCCGCTGCAGCAGGAGGTGAGCAATGAGAGTGTGAAAGGCGATGCAGAGAGAAATTCTGCAAATCGGGGAAGACCTAACTCTAGAGCAGGGGAGTAGCTGTCCTTTCATCCATATTAGGAATAATGATGCTTGTTCTGCAATACAGCTGCAAGGTGTAATTCCGTCTTTAAAATCCATAACCCCTCGTAAAATGTTCAAGCTGTGCTTTCAGTAATGTCTAATCAACACAATCCAGTCTGATTGAAATACGCATTTAGAGCTTTATTGAAGGAAATAAATAATTTTGTAGAAGAAAATCCTTGGTGTTTATGATGAAATTTGTGTGTTAAAACTTGTTAGGAATTTTTTTATGGTGGTGTTAATATTCTCTCTTGTTACCAGTTACCATGTGTACCTATAAAAATATATAAACTTTATAATATATTTAATACATATTTAAAATCTCTAGTCCCTCTAAAGGGTAATTCCCTTCAAATTACTAGTACGGTATATATGGATAACTTTTCCGCTCATAATCTTGGGGAAAATAAGTTTCTATAAAGTATTTATTAAGGAGTTACTACTGTCACAAGTCTGTTGTCAGAGTACCTGGGGCCTGGAGCTCCTTCCCTGTTCCTAATACTGGGGGCGCTCTAGCTATCCATGCTCACCGGATTACTTCTGATGGCGAAGATGTCGGGGCCACATACTTTGCTGAACTCGTGAATCAGCCCTATATCTGTCCCCCTCCCCACCCTGGGAAGTGGGGAGTAATAGTGTAAGTATATACAGAAACCAGACTAACAAGGAAGGACGTACAGGGATAAATGAAATACCAGACATACAATTATGCACTCACAGACAGCAGAGAGGAACACCGGGCAGACGAAGACAGAAAACCAAATAGAGGATTAGGACTTGCCCACAGCCGAAATACCAAGCAACAGTCAAAAATCAACAGTCCAAATGCCTCTGCCAACAACCAACTCCCCCACTCCACATCAGTCAGTACGAGACTAATACTGGCAATTCAGATTGCCAGAGGTGAGTATATATAGGAGAAAGTAGTGGCCAATACTAAACAGCTAAGATCATCAAAACAGGAAAGCTTCACAGACTCTAAGCTGAACAGTTAAACCTTTGCACTGGTAGTAGGAGTATGTGAAATCAGAGGCTGCGGTCTTCTGGCTCCTCTCTGTCACGGTAAACCCGTAACAACTACTTTATGTAATTCCTTTTGTGAGCTATGGTCTCATAATTCACTAACAAAAATAAACCAGTATTCTGCTTTTTTTTCTAAATTATGCTTTGCTGATATAGCACCATCATTTTCTGCAGCGCTTTACAGACATCATCACTGTCCCTATCGGGCCTTACAATCTTAATTCCCTATCAGTATGTTTTTGGAGAGGAAACAAAGGATTTAATCCGGCACACCCATTCTGGTAAAATATGTGGGGATACTTTATTCAAACTAAAACATATTAAAAGAAACCTGTTGAGCCTCTGGCGCGAAAGTCGCTCCCCAGTCATAGGATGTCTGTCACACATCCCCCTCCGGCTCTTCACATACTTACCTGTCCCGGCGCGCCGCTGCTTCCGCTTCTGCTGGGTCTTCTTCCGGCTCCCGGCGTGCGTTTCCGGCTCTGCGCGCTCCCGGGGTGTTCGCGCGCCGCCTGGCCTCCTCTCTTCCTGCCTCCTCGCTGGATCCTGGTTCCCAATGCCGGCGCATGCGCACTTCACCTTTCTGCTCTGGCGACGCACGCGCACTCCCATAGGGCTGGTCTTCGTTTGCTCCGTTCCTCCCCTTTGTGATCCTGGAGGTTTCCTGACCCAGAAGTGCTGCGCTGCCCTTCCTATATCAGGTAGCCTCTCCCCCTGCTCCTTGCCTGATTGTCTATTGTGCTTCACGCTAGCTTCATGTCCCTTGCTTCCCTGAGTTTCCCTGTTTCTCTCCCACTCAGTCCTGTGTTTTTGCACTGTCTCGTATTTAGTGCTTTCCTGTCCTTGTACCCCTCAGTAGCCCTCTCCGTGTGCCTTCCTTCCGTCCCAGTCTGCTCCTTGTTTCCCAGTCTCTACTGAGTTTCCTCCCCTCGTCCTCCTCTGTTTTGTACTGTCCTTCTTGTATCTCCAGTCTCCTGCCTTTCGTGCTTCTCCTACGTCCTGTCCCCACGTATCAGCATCCGCGGCAGTAGTCTCTTTTGGGTCTGCCCCTGATGCTCCCTGTATAGGGGGTGGTTTACCAGGCCAGCTTGCCCTTGGGAGGTTCGTTGTCGCGGTTCTCCGGGTTCACCTTAGGAGTTCCCCAAATCCTACAATGTCAAAGAGAAAGGGATGTGTTCAAGCATATATAGAAAGAGTAACCAATCTCAGTGCAGGGGTAATCTTATAGGAAATTCATGCAGGTGGAAACAAAGACTGCTGATGACAACATTTAACCCTTTTGGACAAAAGAAAGAAAAAAAAATCAATAAATATAAAACAAATCGTTCCTGTAGTTCATTCCATTAGGGAATTTAGTGTTTAGGTGCAAAATCCAGTATGCCTCCCTGAGGGCAAGTTCCCTTTGCCAATTGCCACCCCGTTTGGGGTAAGGTACCTTTTCCAAACTTTTCCAAACCAAAGTGAGGCAAATCTCCTTTGTGAACAGTGACAGTGCTTGCATGCTCCTGAATAAGCACTATTTCTATTGTTAATATTGGCCAAATGCTCTGCAATTCTCTTTGATTTTTCTAGTTGAATGTAATGCGATAAACATACCTAGAATCACAATTGTTGAGAGGTAATGGCATAAGGAGTAGTAGGTGGAATGATAAACGTACGGTATGTGTTTTGTCAATAGGAAACTGACATGCATTGCATCTAGATCCTGTGCATTTATGAAAGCCTTTTGTGGTTAACCATGTGTAGGAAGGAGAAGGTGATTTCAGCCTACTATGCGATAACCTATTACCTAAGGTGAGGCCTCTCTTTAGCAACAACTCTACACCCATTATTCAGGACATCACGTAAGGTAGCATCCTGATCCATAACCGATAGGTACTGTAAAACAATCCTTTAGATAGCATTGAACTGAGGACTGAATGCTGTTGCCAATGTAATAGGAGAGTAGTCACTCTAACTGGAATGTCTCTTATATATAATAAATCAGATCTAGGTTTGCAAGACACTTTGGATAGGGCATATTTGACAGTTGAACTGTAACAACCACGGATGATTAGTCTCTTAGATATGATCGGAATCTTCCCGACGGAACGCATCATCAGTGGAGCATTTACGCCTGGTGCGTATGAATGGGTATAGACTGGGTGACATGGCGTGGATGAGAACTCGTAGGTAAACGGATAGTATTACCGGAGACATCCTTTCTAAAAGGATGTCTCCACTGTATGCGTAAGAGAATTACCTCTCGGGAATATCAATGAAGGAAAGCTGTGTAGACGGACTAACTAATTAATTGAGTTCAAATATAATGGAAACCCCTCAAATGTAGATAAAGGACCATCTCAAGGAAGGAGGAAGGCTTCCTGATATCTGCTGTACCGTTTAAAATGGGAGAGAAAAGGGTTATCATTGGTGAAGATAAATGTTTCCTCCCACCATGACATGTACAGTATTGCCAGAGAAGGGGAAAATTTTGAACCCAATAGGGTATCTATGGTGTAAAAAAATAAATAAATTCAAATTTAAACTAAAAAATTGTGTTTAAATAGTCCAACACAGCAAGAATGAAGGTTTTTAACAATAATTATCTAGATGAAGTTGAATGGCTATTAATGCTAAAGAATGGGGGATGGTAGAGTACACATCAAGCGTATCAATGAAAGGCATGAAAAACCTGTAGCGCTGTTGACGTAGCTTTTAAATAATCGGGGGTCCTAGCTGCCAAGGACTGGAAATGCTCATCTACCCTTTGGCTGAGATTCTCTTTAAGGGACTCCACGCCTGAGATTATCGGGCGTAACAGTGGAGGAAAAATGCCCTTGTGGGTTTTGGGTAACCCGTAAAAGATCGGGACGATAATCCGGCAATAAACATCTCTGGATTTTATTTGTAATAAGAACTGTACATAGGCTTTCATTTAATAATGCTGATAGAGCACATGTAAAAGTAGAGGTGGGGTCGGCTGTAAGTGATCTGTAATTGGAAGTATGAGTGAGGATATTATAAGCAAGTAGAATATACTGTTAAGCATCCATAACAATAATACAACCTGCCATATCCAAATGTCTCATGATCAGGCTCAACCTCAGGCTAAGTGTGATCTCCAGAACCCCAGCAGCAATTCTCAATAGCTCACATCTGCAGTTCCCAGTCCTCCCTCTGTGTCTTTGGAGTGTGAGATGAAAAACCACACAAACATGGGGAAAATAGATTAACTCCTTGCAGATGTTGTTATTGGGGGGATTTGAACCCAGGACTCTAGTGCTGCAAAGCCACAGTGCTAACCACTGAGCCCATGTGCTGCCCTTATAAACATACGGTATTAATCAAAATGTATCATGTCCCCAAACTCTATTAGCCTACAGATTTAGGGTTAGCTTGCAGGTTAATAGCATTCCAATACTGTCATTCCACCATATTGAAATTCCGGCTACTGAGGGGAAATTAACTTTATTCCTCCCAGAAGGCGCCAGCTTTCAGTAATTGAAGAGTGCATGGAGTGGCTACAGTCATCCAGCAGTGGATGGACAGCTTTGTTTTGCTTTTAACCTGCAGATTAACCCTATATCTTCAGGTTACTATTGTTTGGGGACATGACCGGTTCCTTTTTAAATGGGCACAGTTGCTTCAACAAACTTTGTATGAATCAGTAGTACAGCGAAATGTAAGATACTTTGATTGGCTAGCATATATATTACAGTCTGTTTCTTTCTCCACTTATGAGACTGGCCTCCCTCCCCTGTACTGTCCGGCTCCTGAACTAATCCACATTTAAAAAAAGCAAGCTCTCAACTGCCAGCACATTGTGGTGTCTAGTAAGCAGGGCATCTTCTACTCTATAGAGGTGAGAAGGGGCCGGTGATTGGAGTTAAGAGCTGAGTGAGAAAATAGTAATAATAATCTTTATATAGCGCCAACATATTCCACTGCGCTTTACACTTTAACAGTTTCAAACACAATAGTCATAGGTAACAATGTTAACAATACAATAAATAAGACGACCCTGCTCGTGAGAGCTTACAATCTACAATGAGGTGGGTAGATACAAAGCACAGGTGTGTATTTACAATGATGTATTTACAATGATGGTCCAGCCATCTTCAGGGGGTGAGGGATAGATGGAAGTAGTGAATGGGCTACACTCGCACACTTACACATAAAATGACTTTGATTAGGGAACATGATAGGCCGCTATGAACAAATGTGTTTTGAGGGAGCGCCTAAAACTGTGCAAATTGTGGATGGTCCTAATATCTTGGATTAGAGCATTCCAGAGCATTGGCGCAGCACGGGAGAAGTCTTGGTCGGGAGTGGGAGGTACGGATTAATGCCGAGGTTAGTCGAAAATTGTTTGCAGAGCGCAGCGATCGGCTAGGCCGATAGACAGAAATGAGGGAGGAGATGTAAGGGGGTGCCGCACTGTGGAGAGCCTTGTGGGTGAGAACAAGTAATTGGATCCTATAATGAATGGGCAGTCAGTGTAATGACTGGCAAAGAGCGGACACGTCTGAATACCGATTAGCTAGGTAGATGACCCTGGCTGCTGCATTAAGGATAGCCTGGAGAGGGGAAAGTCGAGTAACGGGAAGGCCAATTAATGGAGCGTTGCAGTAGTCCAGGCAGGAGTGGATCAAGGTGACAGTGCGGGTTTTTGTTGTTTCTGTGGTGAGAAAAGGACGGATTCTAGAGATGTTCTTTAGGTGTAAGCGGCAAGCGATTGTTTATGGGATGTGAAGGAGAGATTGGAGTCAAACATAACACCCAGACAGCGCGCCTGCTGCCGGGGTGTTATTAATGTTACCCACGGAGAGGGCAATGTCAGCTTTAGGGAGGTTAGTAGATGGCAGATGCAGAAGTTCAGTTTTGGAGAGGTTGAGTTTCAGATAGAGGGCGAACATGATGTTGGAGACTGTGGACAGACAGTCACTGGCATTCTGTAGTACAGCGGGGGTAAGGTCAGGGGATGATGTGTATAGTTGTGTCTCATCAGCATAAAGATGATACTGAAAGCCAAATCTTCTGATGTTCTGCCCAATTGGGGCCGTGTAGAGAGAGAAGAGAAGGGGGCCAAGGACTGAGCCCTGAGGTACCCCGACAACGAGTGGAATAGGAGATGAAGTGGAGCCAGTGAGATGAGACATGGATTATGATTTACTTAGCCCAGAGCTGGATTCACAGCCACACAGTTTAGTAATCGTCATCATGCTGCTGCTTTGAACATGTGTTTAACAGAGAAAGAACAGGAATCCATCTGTTGCTTCTGAATGCTGTGTATAAGGCCTCTTTCACATGTACATTAAAAGCTGGTACTGATTCTATCCGTATTTTCCGTCAGTGTCTCATCCGGGTGTCAGTGTTTACCCCCAGTGTTTTTCCAGTATGTTTAAAGAATTATTTAAATTACAAAGCCACTCCTATACTTTTCAAAATTAAGCCTGTACAGCATAAGGGTGCCATCCGAGTGCTGTACTTGTTTTTCACATACCCATAGACTTGTATTGGCCCTTGTCATCTGTGCTTCCAGGAAAAACTGACATGTCTCCTTGTGGTTTGTATGGACACACGGTCCGTGTAAAAAATGGATACAACATGTACTGGTAACATGGACCTATGAAAGAGGCCTTATAGATATTATATTATAGAGATATTGTAACAGCTGGTCTCCTACTTAATCAGAGACAACTGAAAATTGTCAATAGATACTGCAGAGATGAAAACGGCAGAATACAAACCATATAATGGGCAGAAACCATACAATGGCCAGAAAGTGTTAATTACTCTGAAATGCAGCAACAGATAAAATATCAAGGTGTCCATATATTTACATTTCAAAGACCTGCATGCCCATATATGGTATGGGGAAAGTGATCTTACTGGCAGATTCCTTTTAGATGCCAGCTGCATATTGTGAAACAGCAATTGATTTATCTGTATTTTTAATTGTTTTGTTTGAGTTATTTTTTAATTATGCCCTTAGAATTTGCTGTTCTGCATTTGCCCACTAGAATTTTTCTGTAGCAGCAACTTTAACAGTAAAATTAAATGTAAGAATTTGTATTTTTTCCCGGCAGCACATTTCTTGATCCCGGAACTCGAAGAGCTATGGGGGAACAAGCAGTAGCTCTTGCCAAAGCTGTGAAGTATTCTTCTGCAGGAACAGTAGAGTTTCTTGTTGATTCCAAGAAGAATTTTTACTTTTTGGAGATGAACACAAGACTTCAGGTAAAATGCTGGATAAATATGGTAAACACTTTTTCACATTTTAGCAAACAAAAATCACTGTAATCTTTCACATTGCATTGACGGTGTACATATACCGTATGCAGCTACATGCACAGTGCTGGTGCAATCAAAATTATTCCACCTCCCTCACTGAAAATCAGATTTAGTAGCAACATGTAAACATTCTTCTATAGAGAGGAGTGAGGAGCACTGAGAGATGGTGCTGATCTTTCTACAACAACCGCAATGTTTGATTGCCATCTACACAGCAAAGTACTGTTGTATAATATCCTCCATGCTGCTGCTTCTGTGAATGGCAGGAATCCTTCTGTTTATTATGCTTTGTAGGACAGATCTCATAGCAGCTAGTCTTCTCCCATCAGCGTAGCGTTATTTACAAATTAAGTAATAGAGTGTGAAGAATTAAAAAGTATGAAAATGCAAGATACAAGTCATGTAATGGCCAGAAATAGTGTTGTTCCTCATGGCACACACGATAGCCTGCCCTTAACTTATTTAAGGTTAATTGAAAGTATAATTGCCCTTAAAATTCCTCAACACAACTAATATACTGTAAAAAGTGGTCTCTCCAAATTCAACATAAAATGTCACCTTTAATGACTAATGCAATTGTTCAACTCCTTCATGGCGAGCATCTTTAATACTTAGAGCACCATTTGGATGATATGACTTGTTGCTGATGGGTTGCATAGTCAGACATTTGCTTTTGACAGCATTCTTGAGGAATCTAAGACCATTACTTATTGTCAGTAGCCTCCATATTCTTAGGATGTCAAGAAAGTAGTCCTAAAAATTGAGATCATTGCTTTGTACCAATAAGGAAAGGTGCAAAATATAGCGAAAGCATTGTATGTTCTTAGAGATACATTTGTAAGCCTAATTCGCAAATAAAAATTTGAAGGGACATGGCTACACTAAGTGGATGCGGCTGCCACTAGATTCCTAAGGCGGCTGCTGGTCATAAACCCTCGTACCATCACTGCTAAAGACCTGCAGCAAGATGGTTTCAACAGGCACTGAGGATAAAATGTGCACAGTAAGGCAAATAGTAAATGCTAAAGGTCTCCATTCCCAAACTACAAGGTATATACCTCTGTTGACCCAAAACCACAAGAAACTACAACTTTAAAATGCTGTAAACCATATGAATCGGGCTACTTTCACACTTCCGTCAAATTGCCTACGTCGCAATGCATCGTTTTGGAGAAAAAACGCATCCTGCAAAGTTGCCCGCAGGATGCGTTTTTTCTCCATAGACTTGCATTAGCGACGCATTGCGACGTATGACCACACGTCGCATCCATCGTGCGACGGATGCGTCGTGTTTTGGCGGACCGTCGGCACAAAAAAAGTTCCATGTAACTTTTTTTGTGCGACGTGTCCGCCATTTCCGACCGCGCATGCGCGGCCGGAACTCCACCCCCTCCTCCCCGGACATTACAATGGGGCAGCGGATGCGTTGAAAAACTGCATCCGCTGCCCCCGTTGTGCATTATTTCACAACGTCCGTCGGTACGTCAGGCTGACGCATGGCGACGGCACCGTACCGACGGAAGTGTGAAAGTACCCTAAGTCAGATGTTTGGGGAATCTGTTCTGTGGCTTGATGAAACAAATTGGAACTTTAGACCTATGGATCAATGTTATGGAGAAGAAAGAATGAAGCATAAGCTGAAAAGAACACCACGGTGCATGGCAGTGGCTTTGTGATGCTCTGGTCCGAGAAATCTGCAGCATGTAGAGGGCAAGATGGATTCAATCAAGTATCAGGAAGTCCTAGGAGAAATCATCAGGCTTTGCGTGAAGAAGATGAGCTTCTGCGTCAGTGGACCTCCCAACAGAACAGTGATCCCAAGGATAGCTCAAAGTCTGGTAAGGCTTGGTTTCAGAAAAAGTCCTGGTAGGCTTTGGATTGACCATAATACTCAATTGACTTGAACCCTAAAGAAAATCTTTGATATTGAGGATTTCTCAGGAATGTCGACTCTGGTGAAACTGTGGACGTTGCAGCTGATCAGTGGCTGCTGCTGGACTGTATCATTCAAGTGATATAAACATGGTCACTGTTGTGAATTCTGCTCTTGGGCTCCCTCCGGTGGTTGTAAGTGGTAGCGCTGCTGTCTCTGAATCACAGCATTTGTCAGGTGTGTTCACTTTTTGCAATTCTGACTGGGCTATTTAGTCTGGCTTCACCCTTTAGTCAGTGCCAGTTGTCCATTGTTCCTGGAGGATTCACATCTCTGCCTGGTCTCTCCTGCTTTGCAGTTCATTTCAACAAAGATAAGTTCTGGCCTTGATTTTTTGCTGTCCACATGCTGTGGCCTTATTGTTCAGTTCTTTTCCATGTTTTTGTCTTGTCCAGCTTGGTCTGTATAAGGATTTATTTAGCCAAGCTGGTATCTCTGGAGATGCAGATATACCCTCCATATCTTTAGTTAGCTGTGGAGATTTTGTATTTTCTGTGGTGGATATTTTCTAGTGTTTTAATACTGACCGCATAGTACTCTGTCCTATCCTTTCTATTTAGCTAGAAGTGGCCTCCTTTGCTAAATTCTGATTTCAGTCTGTGTATGTTTTTTCCCTCTCCTCTCACAGTCAATATTTGTGGGGGGCTGTCTATCCTTTGGGGATTTTCTCTGAGGCAAGATAGTTTTCCCTTTTCTATCTCTAGGGGTAATTAGTCCTCCGGGCTGTGTCGAGATGTCTAGGGAGCGCTAGGTACATTCCACGGCTACTTCTAGTTGCGGTGTTAAGTTCAGGGTTTGCGGTCAGTACAGGTTCCACCTTCTCCAGAGTACGTCTCATGCTGCTCTTAGGCCACCAGATCATAACAGGTCACACATTCTATAGGGAACACAGCATTCAGAAGGAGTGAAGCGAATGAGTAGCATCTGTCCCGTAGGTAAGTATGCTTTTTTTTTTTCTTTTTTTTTTACTTATTTTATTTAACATGTTGGCAAAATTTAGAATGGGTGTCATTTTATGTTAAATTGGAAGAAGCTACTTGTTATATTAGTTGTGTTGAGATATTTAAATTGTTCTTGTGTTAGTTTTTTTTGCAAACTGCACAAAGTTTGAAAACTTTGCTACCAATTTGCAATGGGGTTGAATAGTTTGTTACAACTGTATACTATGTTCATGAAGATGTCTCCTAACACATCCTTTTAAAACATGCATAGATTGTTTGCTCTCTTTACTCTCAATTACATCCACAAGGTCATTAATAAAGTGTCAGTGTTTGCTGATAGCACAAAATTGAGCTTTACAGCACAATATTACAAAACAATCTAGATAAGATGACTGAATGGGCAAACACTTGGCAAATGAGACTTAAGGTACCGTTACACTAAGCGCCGCTCCAGCGATATAGACAACGATCCGACCTAAACTAGATCGCTGGAGCGTCGCTGTTAGGTCGCTGTAGAGACGTCAAACACAGCAACTCCAGAACGATGCAGGAGCGATCCAGTGACGTAACGGCGACTCACTTATCGTTCACGCTCCATGTAAAAACATTGCTGACATTGTTGTTTTTGCTGTCAAACATGACGATACACGCCGATCTAGCGAACAAATAAAGTTCCAGACTTCTAGCTCCGACCAGCGATATAACAGCGGGATCCAGATCGCTGCTGCGTGTCAAACTCAACGAGATCGCTATCCAGGACGCTGCAATGTCACAGATTGTTGTCGTTCTCGTTGAAAAGTTGTTTAGTGTGAAGGTACCTTTAGTGCAGATAAGTGTAGCGTAATGTACCTAGGACTGAGTAATCCTATTGCTGCATATACATTAACCCCTTCCCGACCCATGACGCCTATGCGGCGTCATGGAATGATCGCATCCCTGCAGATCGGGTGAAAGGGTTAATTCCTATTTTACCCGATCTGCAGGGAGAGGGGGAGTTGTACTTCAGCCTAGGGGGGGTGGCTTTGCCCCCACGTGGCTACGATCGCTCTGATTGGCTGTTGAAAGTGCAACAGCCAATCAGAGCAATTTGCAATATTTCACCTATGAAAATGGTGAAATATTGCAATCCAGCCATGGCCGATGCTGCAATAGCATCTGCCATGGCTGGAAATCATGTACTGGCCCCCCCCACCGCCCCCGATCTCCTCCCCAGTCGTCCGTTCTGTCAGGTACCCCCCTCCGTCCCCCTGTTCGCTCCCCCGTGCTCCTGTCCGCTCCCCCGTGCTCCTGTCCGCTCCCCCCGTCCTCCGATCCCCCCCCCTGTGCTCCGATCCACCCCCCCACCACCCCCTCATACTTACCGAGCCTCCCGGTGTCCGGCCGTGTCCTCGCTGGGCGCCGCCATCTTGGAAAATGGCGGGCGCATGCTCAGTACGCCCGCCGAATCTGCAGGCTGGCAGATTCGTTACAGGTACATTTTGATCGCTGTGGTAGGTTCTATCACAGCGATCAAAATAAAAAAATAATAAATAAACCCCCCCCTTTATCACCCCCATAGGTAGGGACAATAATAAAATAAAGAAAATATTTTTTTTTCTTTTACCACTAGGGTTAGGGTTAGAACTAGGGTTAGAACTAGGGGTAGGGTTAGGGGTAGGGTTAGGGTTACGGGTAGGGTTAGGGGTAGGGTTATGGCATGTGCACACAGAGCGGATCGGCCACGTATCGGCCGCGGATCCGCAGCGGATCCGCAGCGGATCGGCAGCGGATCTGCAGCGGATTGGCAGCGGATCGGCCGCGGATCCGCAGCGGATCCGCAGCGGATCGGCAGCGGATCCGCAGCAGATTGGCCGCGGATCTGCAGCGGATCGGCAGTGGATCCGCAGCGGATTGGCCGCGGATCCGCAGCGGATCCGCAGCGGATTGGCCGCGGATCTGCAGCGGATTGGCCGCTGCGAATTCGAAGCAGTTTTCCATCAGGTTTACAGTACCATGTACACCTAAGGAAAACCAAATCTGCTGTGCCCATGGTGCGGAAAATTCCGTGCAGAAACGCTGCATTGTATTTTCCGCAGCATGTCAATTCTTTGTGCGGATTCCGCAGCGGTTTACACCTGTTCCTCAATAGGAATCCGCAGGTGAAATCCGCACAAAAAAACACTGGAAATCTGCTGTAAATCCGCAGGCAAAACGCAGTGCCTTTTACCTGCAGATTTTTCAAAAATCGTGCGGAAAAATCTCACACGAATCCGCAACGTGGGCACATACCCTTAGGGTTAGGGTTGGAATTAGGGCTAGGGTTGGAAATAGGGTTAAGAATAGGCTTGTGGTTAGGGTTACGGATAGGGTTAGGGGTGTGTTGGGGTTACAGTTGTGGTTAGGGTTGGGATTAGGGTTACGGTTGGGATTAGGGTTAGGATTAGGGTTGGAATTAGGGTTACGGTTGTGTTGCGGTTAGGGTTGTGGTTAGGGGTGTGTTGGGGTTAGGGTTGTGATTAGGGTTATGGCTACAGTTGGGATTAGGATTAGGGGTGTGTTGGGGTTAGTGTTGAAGTTAGAATTGAGGGGTTTCCACTGTTTTAGGCACATCAGGGGTCTCCAAACGCAACATGGCGCCACCATTGATTCCAGCCAATCTTGCGTTCAAAAAGTCAAATGGTGCTCCCGCCCTTCCAAGCCCCGACGTGCGCCCAAACAGTGGTTTACCCCCACATTTGGGGTACCAGCGTACTCAGGACAAACTGGGCAACAACTGTTGGGGTCCAATTTCTCCTGTTACCCTTGCAAAAATAAAAAATTACTTGCTAAAACATAATTTTTGAGGAAAGAACAATTATTTTTTATTTTCACGGCTCTGCGTTATAAACTTCTGTGAAGCACTTGGGGGTTGAAAGTGCTCACCACACATCTAGATAAGTTCCTTCGGGGGTCTAGTTTCCAAAATGGGGTCACTTGTGGGGTGTTTCTACTGTTTAGGCATATCAGGGGCTCTGCAAACGTAACATGATGCCCGCAGACCATTCCATCAAAGTCTGCATTCCAAAACGTCACTACTTCCCTTCCGAGCCCCGGCATGTACCCAAACAGTGGTTTACCCCCACATATGGGGTATCAGCGTACTCAGGAGAAACTGTACAACAACTTTTGGGGTCCAATTTCTCCTGTTACTCTTGCAAAAATAAAAAAATTCTGGGCTAAAAAAATATTTTTGAGGAAAGGAAACACATTTATTATTTTCACGGCTCTGCGTTATAAACTTCTGTGAAGCACTTGGGGGTTCAAAGTGCTCACCACACATCTAGATAAGTTCCCTTGGGGGTCTAGTTTCCAAAATGGAGTCACTTGTGGGGAGTTCCTACTGTTTAGGCACATCAGGGGCTCTGCAAACGCAACCTGATGCCCGCAGAGCATTCCATCAAAGTCTGCATTTCAAAACGTCACTACTTCCCTTCCGAACCCCGACGTGTGCCAAAACAGTGGTTTACCCCCACATATGGGGTATCAGCGTACTCAGGAGAAACTGGAAAACAACTTTTGGGGTCCAATTTCTCCTATTACCCTTGGGAAAATAAAAAATTGTGGGCTAAAAAATCATTTTTGAGAAAAGAAAAATTATTTTTTATTTTCATGGCTCTGCGTTATAAACTTCTGTGAAGCACTTGGGGGTTCAAAGTGCTCACCAGACATCTAGATTAGTTCCTTGGGAGGTCTAGTTTCCAAAATGGGGCCACTTGTGCGGGAGCTCCAATGTTTAGGCACACAGGGGCTCTCCAAACGCGACATGGTGTCCGCTAATGATTGGAGCTAATTTTCCATTCAAAAAGCCAAATGGCGTGCCTTCCCTTCCGAGCCCTGCCGTGCGCCCAAACAGTGGTTTACCCCCACATATGGGGTATCATCGTACTCAGGACAAACTGGACAACAACATTTGGGGTCCAATTTCTCCTATTACCCTTGGGAAAATAAAAAATTCTGGGCTAAAAATCATTTTTGAGGAAAGAAAAATTATTTTTTTATTTTCACGGCTCTGCGTTATAAACTTCTGTGAAGCACCTGGGGGTTATAAGTGCTCACTATGCATCTAGATAAGTTCCTTGGGGGGTCTAGTTTCCAAAATGGGGTCACTTGTGGGGTGTTTCTACTGTTTAGGCATATCAGGGGCTCTGCAAACGTAACATGATGCCCGCAGACCATTCCATCAAAGTCTGCATTCCAAAACGTCACTACTTCCCTTCCGAGCCCCGGCATGTACCCAAACAGTGGTTTACCCCCACATATGGGGTATCAGCGTACTCAGGAGAAACTGTACAACAACTTTTGGGGTCCAATTTCTCCTGTTACTCTTGCAAAAATAAAAAAATTCTGGGCTAAAAAAATATTTTTGAGGAAAGGAAACACATTTATTATTTTCACGGCTCTGCGTTATAAACTTCTGTGAAGCACTTGGGGGTTCAAAGTGCTCACCACACATCTAGATAAGTTCCCTTGGGGGTCTAGTTTCCAAAATGGAGTCACTTGTGGGGAGTTCCTACTGTTTAGGCACATCAGGGGCTCTGCAAACGCAACCTGATGCCCGCAGAGCATTCCATCAAAGTCTGCATTTCAAAACGTCACTACTTCCCTTCCGAACCCCGACGTGTGCCAAAACAGTGGTTTACCCCCACATATGGGGTATCAGCGTACTCAGGAGAAACTGGAAAACAACTTTTGGGGTCCAATTTCTCCTATTACCCTTGGGAAAATAAAAAATTGTGGGCTAAAAAATCATTTTTGAGAAAAGAAAAATTATTTTTTATTTTCATGGCTCTGCGTTATAAACTTCTGTGAAGCACTTGGGGGTTCAAAGTGCTCACCAGACATCTAGATTAGTTCCTTGGGAGGTCTAGTTTCCAAAATGGGGCCACTTGTGCGGGAGCTCCAATGTTTAGGCACACAGGGGCTCTCCAAACGCGACATGGTGTCCGCTAATGATTGGAGCTAATTTTCCATTCAAAAAGCCAAATGGCGTGCCTTCCCTTCCGAGCCCTGCCGTGCGCCCAAACAGTGGTTTACCCCCACATATGGGGTATCATCGTACTCAGGACAAACTGGACAACAACATTTGGGGTCCAATTTCTCCTATTACCCTTGGGAAAATAAAAAATTCTGGGCTAAAAATCATTTTTGAGGAAAGAAAAATTATTTTTTTATTTTCACGGCTCTGCGTTATAAACTTCTGTGAAGCACCTGGGGGTTATAAGTGCTCACTATGCATCTAGATAAGTTCCTTGGGGGGTCTAGTTTCCAAAATGGGGTCACTTGTAGGGGAGCTCCAATGTTTAGGCACACAGGGGCTCTCCAAACGCGACATGGTGTCCGCTAACGATTGGAGCTAATTTTCCATTCAAAAAGTCAAATGGCACGCCTCCCCTTCCGAGCCTTGCCGTGCACCCAAACAGTGGTTTACCCCCACATATGAGGT
This sequence comes from Ranitomeya variabilis, assembly GCF_051348905.1. NCBI lineage: Eukaryota > Metazoa > Chordata > Amphibia > Anura > Dendrobatidae > Ranitomeya > Ranitomeya variabilis. The sequence goes on from NC_135234.1 coordinate 539,737,737, forward strand.
ATCGGCATACTCAGGAGAAATTGCCCAACAAATTTTAGGATCCATTTTATCCTGTTGCCCATGTGAAAATGAAAGAATTGAGGCTAAAAGAAATTTTGTGTGAAAAAAAAGTACTTTTTCATTTTTGCGGATCAATTTGTGAAGCACCTGGGGGTTTAAAGTGCTCACTATGCCTCTAGATGAGTTCCTTGGGGGGTCTAGTTTCCAAAATGGGGTCACTTGTGGAGGAGCTCCAATGTTTAGGCACACAGGGGCTTTCCAAACGCGACATGGTGTCCGCTAACGATGGAGATAATTTTTCATTCAAAAAGTCAAATGGCGCTCCTTCCCTTCCGAGCCTTACCATGTGCCCAAACAGTGGTTTACCCCCACATGTGAGGTATTGGTGTACTCAGGAGAAATTGCCCAACAAAATTTAGGATCCATTTTATCCTGTTGCCCATGTGAAAATGAAAAAATTGAGGCTAAAATAATTTTTTCGTGAAAAAAAAGTACTTTTTCATTTTTACGGATCAATTTGTGAAGCACCTGGGGGTTTAAAGTGCTCACTATGCTTCTAGATAAGTTCCTTGGGGGGTCTAGTTTCCAAAATGGGGTCACTTTTGGGGGAGCTCCAATGTTTAGGCACACGGGGGCTCTCCAAACGCGACATGGTGTCCGCTAAAGATTGGAGCCAATTTTTCATTGAAAAAGTCAAATGGCGCTCCTTCCCTTCCGAGCCTTACCATGTGCCCAAACAGTGGTTTACCCCCACATATGAGGTATCAGCGTACTCAGGACAAATTGGACAACAACGTCCGTGGTCCAGTTTCTCCTTTTACCCTTGGGAAAATAAAAATTTTTTCGCTAAAATATCATTTTTGTGACTAAAAAGTTAAATGTTCATTTTTTACTTCCATGTTGCTTCTGCTGCTGTGAAACACCTGAAGGGTTAATAAACTTCTTGAATGTGGTTTTGAGCACCTTGAGGGGTGCAGTTTTTAGAATGGTGTCACTTTTGGGTATTTTCAGCCATATAGAACCCTCAAACTGACTTCAAATGTGAGGTGATCTCTAAAAAAAATGGTTTTGTAAATTTTGTTGTAAAAATGAGAAATCACTGGTCAAATTTTAACCCTTATAACTTCCTAGCAAAAAAAAAAAATTGTTTCCAAAATTGTGCTGATGTAAAGTAGACATGTGGGAAATGTTATTTATTAACTATTTTGTGTCACATAACTCTCTGGTTTAACAGAATAAAAATTCAAAATGTGAAAATTGCGAAATTTTCAAAATTTTTGCCAAATTTCCGTTTTTTTCACAAATAAACTCAGAAATTATCGACCTAAATTTACCACTAACATGAAGCCCAATATGTCACGAAAAAACAATCTCAGAATCGCTAGGATCCGTTGAAGCGTTCTGAGTTATTACCTCATAAAGGGACACTGGTCAGAATTGCAAAAAACGGCAAGGTCATGAAGGGGTTAAATAGGAGTATACTCGGGACTACTGAACAGAAGAACTTGGGTATTCTGGTAACAAGTAAGCTGTGCAGTAGTACTCAATGTCAAGGAGCAGCTGTAAAAGCAAACAAGATTTTAGGGTGTACAAAAAGAAAGAGAAAATCCTGTGATCCTAATTTATTGTTGCCCCTCTATAAATCACTTGTAAGGCCACATCTTGAATATGGAAGTCAGGTTTGGGTTCCACACTTTAAAAAGGATATTCGAAATATAACCACTTAAAAAACGGGAACTAGATTTGTACAAGTGATGGAAGGCCTCTCATATTAACGGCGCTGTGGAAAATGTGTATAGCGCCTCCCAGTTTCAGAATTTCTCCGGAGTCTCGGCTGCTGGGGGTAGCCGAGACCCCAGAGAACATGATTTGGGTTGGTTTTTACCGACCCCGGGGTTGCGATCGCTGTTATTAACCGTATAACGGCGACCGCAAAAAAAGTGCAATTTGACATTTAATTTCTCTCTCCTCTGATGTGATCGCACATCAGAGGAGAGAGAAATAGGGTCCCCGATTCCCCTACCCCCCAGTACCTCCGTTGTCCCTGGCGTTCCCCTGTGCTGTCCCCCGGGCCTCTGGCTTCTTACGGTAGAAAATGGTGGGCGCAGTGCGCCCGCCAACATCTGCCGACCAGCACCCGGCAACAATAGGGAGATTTTTCCTTTTGGTTCATTTTGGTCACTGTGATAGACCATATCACAGTGATCAAAATAAAAAAAAATGTAAATAAACCCCCTTTATCACTCCCTTAGTTAGAGAAAAATAATAAAATATAGAAAAACTATTTATTTTCATTTTCCTATTAGGGTTAGAGTTGGGCTAAAGTTAGGCTTAGGACTATGGTTAGGGTTGGGGCTAAAGTTAGGATTAGGGTTAGGGGTGTGTTAGGGTTAGGTTTGTGATTATGGTTGTGATTAGTGGTTGTGGTTAGGGTTGGGATTAGGGTTAGGGGTGTGTTGGGGTTAGGATTGGAATTAGGGTTAGGGTTAGAGTTAGAATTGGGGGGGTTTCCACTGTTTAGGTACATCAGGGAGTCTCCAAACGCGACATGGCACCACCATTGATTCCAGACAATTTTGCGTTCAAAAAGTAAAATGGTGCTCCTTCGCTTCCAAGCTCTGCCTTCGCCCAAAAAGTGGTTTACACCCACATATGGGGTATTGGCATACTGAGGACAAATTGCACAACAACTTTGGGGTTCTAATTTCTTCTGTTACCCTTCTGAAAATAAAAATTTTGGGGTGAAAATATCATTTTTGTGGCTCTACGTTATAAACTTCTGTGAAGCACTTGGGGTTCAAATTGCTCACCACACATCTAGATAAGCTCCTTGTGGGGTCTAGTTTCCAAAATGGTGTCACTTGTGGGGGGGTTCCACTGTTTAGGCACATCAGGGGCTCTCCGAACATGACATGGGGTCCGATCTCAATTCCAGCCAATTCTGCATTGAAAAAGTCAAATGGCGCTCCTTCCCTTCCGGGCTCGGCCATGCGCCCAAACATTAGTTTACCCCCACATTTTGGGTATCGGCGTATTTAGGAGAAATCACACAACAAATTTTGTGGTTCATTTTCTTTTTTTAAATTTGTGAAAATAAAGAAATCTGGTTCTGAAGTAAAATGTTTGCGGAAAAAAATTAAATGTTCATTTTTTCCTTCCACATTGCTTCAGTTCCTGTGAAGCATGTAAAGGGTTAATTAATAGTGATGAGGGTGTATACTCGTTGCTCAGGTTCTCCCGAGCGCGCTCGCTCAGGTGGTCTCCGAGTATTTGTGAGAGATTTAGTTTTGGTCTATGCAGCTGCATGATTTACGGCTGCTAGCCAGCCTGAGTACATGTGGGGGTTGCCTGGTTGCTAGGGAATCCCCACATGTATTTAAGCTATCTAGCAGCCGCAAATCATGCAGCTATGTCAACAAAAACTAAATCTCTGAGCACTCACCAATACTCAGAGACCACCTGTCACGCCGTTAACGGCGATAAAGGGGCAGGACGGCGTACTGGGACCCGCACCTGTCCCTGCCACTATAAAGGGGCCCTGGCTTACCCTTCTCTCAGGGGTACCTATAATGGTTAGGAGGCCTGAGCCGCCAGCGTATCCCTGTCTCCTGTGCAGGCCCGATCAGTGGCCCCCTCTCCCCCCCAGGGTGGAGGACTGCACCAGTGGATTAATATGACAAGTAAACAGGGTATGCAGACAAGGTAACTAAAATCTCAAACTCACCAAATGCTCACACAGCCACAGAGGAAACACAGAGAAGGGAAGAGGGGGGAAAAAACTAGGAAGGAAAACCGGGTTAACATGCAACCAAAATAGCAGACAACAATCTCTGTAGATAAACCTCCAAGCTCCTAACACCACGCTCCTTTCCACTACAAGCCAGGCAGCAGAACTGATCACTGGCAACAGCTGTAGTCAAAGCTGAGTCTATATAGGAGAGGAGATTACAAAAACCAATTCAGCTGAGAGACCAAGCTCTCAGCAACTTCAGCAACAAGGTTTAACTCCTGCCCTGCTGGCACAAGACAGCCAGGTCAGAATTCAGGAGAAAAGCTTCTGTTCACCGTGTGTGAACTAGGCCCAGAGCGCTGCGGTTCTCTGGAACCTCTCTGTCGCGGAAGCCCCGTGACACCACCCGAGCGTGCTCGTGAAAACTCGAGCAACAAGTATACGCGCTCATCACTATTAATTAACTTCTTGAATGTGGTTTTAAGCACCTTGACAGGTGCAGTTTTTAGGGCTGTCCCACACGTCCAGATAATTCCGGTACCGGAATAAATCGGTACCGGAGTTATCCGTGTCCGTGTGCCTGGGAACTCACGTAGGCCATACGTGCGGCACACGTGTGCCGCCCGTATGGCGAGTGGGTACCACACGGAGCGTGTGGTACCCACGCGTGTGGTACCCTGCATCGTGCTGAAGCCGCGATTCATATGTTCCCTGCAGCAGCGTTTGCTGCAGAGAAAATATGAATAATAGTGTTTAAAATAAAGATCTATGTGTGCGCCGCCCCCCCACCCCCTGTGCGCCCCCCCACCCCCTGTGCGCCCCCCCCGCTGTTCAGAAAATACTTACCCGCCTCCCTCGCTGCTTCCTGGTCTGGCCGCGGCTTCTAGTGTATGCGGTCACGTGGGGCCGATCATTTACAGTCATGAATATGTGGCTCCACCTCCCATAGGGGCGGAGCCGACTATTCATGATTGTAAATGAGCGGCCCCACGTGACCGCATACAGTAGGAGGCGCGGGGCAGAGAGGAAGGAGTGACAGCCAACGTGGGAGCGGGTGAGTATTTTCTGAACAGCGGCGGGGGGGGGGGGGGCGCACAGGGGGTGGGGGGGCGGTGGACACATAGATCTTTCTTTTAAACACTATTATTCATATTTTCTCTGCAGCAAACGCTGCTGCAGGGAACATATGAATCGCGGCTTCAGCACCATGTGGGGGGGACAGCGCTTACTGTAGCGCTGTCTCCTGCACGCACACGGACCCCAGACGGAGAACGTCCGTGTGAGGTCCGTGTTTTACACGGACCCATTGACTTTAATGGGTCCGTGTAATACGTGCGCTCCCACGAACACTGACATGTCTCCGTGTTTGGCACACGGAGACACGGTCCGCAAAAAATCAATGACATCTGAACAGATGCATTGATTTTTATGGGTCTACGTGTGTCAGTGTCTCCGGTACGTGAGGAAACTGTCACCTCACGTACCGGAGCCACTGACGTGTGAAACCGGCCTTAGAATGTTGTCACTTTTGGTTATTTTCTGTCATGTACACCCCTCAAAGTGACTTTAAATATGAGGTGGTCCCTAAAAAAATGGTTTTGTAAATTTTGTTGTAAAAATAAGAAAGCTCTGGTCAACTTTTAACTCTTATAACTTCCTAACAAAATAAAAATTGTTTCCCAAATTGTGCTGATGTAAAGTAGACATGTGGGAAATGTTATTTATTAAGTTTTTTTGTGTGACATATCTCTCTAATTTAAGGGCATAAAAATTAAGTTTTAAAATTGCAAAATTTTAATAATTTTCACCATATTGCTGTTTTTTTCATAAATTAACGCTAGTAATATCGAAGAAATTTTACCACTGACAAGAAGTACAATATGTCTTGAAAAAATACTCTCAGAATTAGTGGGATCCGTTAAAGCGTTCCAGAGTTATAACCTCATAAATTGACAATGGTCAGAATTGTAAAAATTGGCCCGGTCATTAAGCTGCAAATTGGCTGTCACTAAGGGGTTAACCCCTTCATGACCTTGGGATTTTCCGTTTTTCCGTGTTCGTTTTTTGCTCCCGTTCTTCCCAGAGCCATAACTTTTTTATTTTTCCATCAATTTGGCCATGTGAGGGCTTATTTTTTGTGAAACAAGTTGTACTTTTGAACGACATCATTGGTTTTACCATGTCTTGTACTAGAAAACGGGAAAAAAATTCCAAGTGCGGTGAAATTGCAAAAAAAGTGCAATCCCACACTTGTTTTTTGATTGGCTTCTTTACTAGGTTCACTAAATGCTAAAACTGACCAGCCATTATGATTCTCCAGGTCAGTACGAGTTCATAGACACCAAACATGCCTAGGTTCTCTTTTATCTAAGTGGTGAAAAAAAATTCCAAACTTTGCTTAAAAAAAAAAAAAAAAAAAAAAGTTTCGCCATTTTCCGATATCTGTAGCGTCTCTATTTTTCATGATCTGGGGTCGGGTGAGGGCTTATTTTTTGCGTGCTGAGCTGGCGTTTTTAATGATAGCATTTTGGTGCAGATATGTTCTATTGATCGCCCGTTAATGCATTTTAATGCAATGTCGCGGCGACCAAAAAACGTAATTCTGGAATTTCGAATTTTTTTTCTCGCTACGCTGTTTAGCGATCAGGTTAATCCTTTTTTTTTATATTGATCGGGCGATTCTGAACGCGGCGATACCAAATATGTGTAGGTTTGATTTTTTTTTTTTTTTTTAATTGATTTATTTTGAATGGGGCGAAAGGGGGGTGATTTAAACGTTTACATTTTTTTTTATTTTTTTCACATTTTTTTTCACTTTTTTTTTTACTTTTGCCATGCTTCAATAGCCTCCATGGGAGGCTAGAAGCTGGCACCACTCGATCGGCTCTGCTACATAGCAGCGATCATCAGATCGCTGCTATACAGCAGAAATGCAGGTGTGCTATGAGCGCCGACCATAGGGTGACGCTCACAGCAGGACGGGATCAGTAACCATAGAGGTCTCAAGGACCTCTATGCTTACAATTCTGACGCATCGCTGACCTCCGATCATGTGACGGGGGTCGGCGATGCGCTCATTTCCGCCCGCCCGGCCGGAAGCGCAGGTTAGATGCCGCTGTTAGCGTTTGACAGCAGCATTTAACTAGTTATTAGCGGCGGGTGAATCGCGATTTCACCCGCCGCTATTGCGGGCACATGTCAGCTGTTTAAAACAGCTGACATGTCCCGGCTTTGATGTGGGCTCACCGCCGGAGCCCTGCATCAAAGCGCGGTATCTGACCTCGGGAGTACTATCCCGTCCGAGGTCAGAAAGGTTTAAGTAGATCTCATTTAAATGCATAAACACATGTGTGGTCAAAACAAAGGACTGGCACATGACTTATTCCTTCCAAAGACCAGAGGATATTAATTATGTGTGGAGGAATGGCGATTCTGACAGTTAAATAGGATAGGGTTCTTTACAGTAAGAGCAGTCAGACTCTTGGAATGCAGATACTATAACAGCGTTTATTAAAAAGTACTTGATGCTTTTCTTACAACAGATAGTATTGTGGATTATAAATAGTCTATCAATAGAGAATGTACAATTGGTGGAGAACGGTTGAACTTTATGAACCTGTTTCTTTTTTCAACCTATGTAACTAAACATTTTTACTTTAAAACTTGATTGTAGCCCTTTAAAATCAATAAATCTGACCATGTGGCCCTCAGACCATAAAAGTTTGGTGCCACCATAGGTTCTACTTCATAATCAATAACAGTCGCGTTGCTCTTGTTGGGATGCCTTTTTTAACGTTTAAGAAAAAGAAGCCGGACTGCAAACATCATCTTCTGTCTCTGTTCCCATGGTGATGTCAATACAGAATGTCTGAAATAACTAGAACGTGTGTAAGCTACCTGCATGCTCCATATCCGGTTCACGTCTCCTGCTTTCTCATAAAACGAGAAGAGAAAATGTTCAGGGGCTGCATGAAAAGATATTCCGAAATGTTATGCTTCAAATCTAAAGATCGTGAATGTTGTGGTTGGAAATGACGTTAAAACTCCTGCCTTTTCACTGCAAAGACTGATGTCTGTTTTTGATCTTGTTTTTTTTAGAGAAATTAAAACTCAATACCCAACTACAGTATGTAATTCTGTGTTAATTCCTACAGCCATAGCGCTCATCTATTGAAAATGGAGAACTGCCACAAAGGCCAATCACAGTATGAATTCAGCCTTACTTGGGCAAGCCATTGATGTAAATGTGACCTGTATACTACTTACTGCCAGGTCTTTCATGGATTACATTTGATCCTTTCTGGTTGCCCATTAGCTGATCAAATTTTCATTTTGGATACCTTCTTTCAGGGAATTGTCCATAGTACCTTTTTCAAGAATTCTAATATTGGGGAAATCGCACTCCACCATCACTGTGCTGGTAAGGCCATATTGCTAGAATGGTACAAGATCTCATCATAATAATCCATCATAAATAACATATGAAAGGAGTTTTTTCTTTCCTTGCAATGGTTTTTCCCTGCCCCACCTGGTTAAAAAAAGCATTATAGACCTACATAATTGTTTTGGTCTTTTGTACTCCATGGCATGAGTTTTTTTTTGTAATGAGTTGTATTGTTTCTGGTTAAAGGGATTGTCCACTAGTTATATATTGATGATGGTCTCTTAGATGGGTCATCAATATTAGATCCACATGGTCCAACACGTGGCGCCCCCTCCATCCAGATGTTTTCATTTCCGCTAGCAGCTGAATGTATGGAGTGGATCCCCACACCTCCTCAACAGAAGGTGATCTACGATACCTGCCAGCTGCAACAGAAGAGTCTGCTTAGCCGTGGTCTTCCACTTCATTCACCGTTTATAACAGATCATTGCTAGAGACTTTGACTGCTGTCTAGAGATAACTTAGGGGTATGTGCACATGGTATCGTTTAGACGAATTGGTACCCGAATTGGTTTTGAAGCAGAAGTTGCTTTAGGAAAATGCCAGCGATGGTCTTCATGAAGGGTGTTCTCTGAACTTTACATAATTTGTGTTGTATTTGGTGCTGCCCACTTTTTTTTTTTCCAGGAAGTCATCGTTTTTATTCTTTTTCCCCTTGGCATCATAGCCAGTTTTCATATTGGCTAGCTGTTTGTTTTTTTTTTTCTTTGATTTTCTATTGTCATAGTCCAAGAGCCATAATGTTTTCCTTTATTTTTTTCCTCTGACATAGTCATATGAAGCATGTTTTTCAGGAGATGCGTTGTATTTGATAAGGTATGATTTTGTTGTACGTATAAATTACTAACTTTTATCAACTCTTAATGGGAAAGAATATAAACATGACCGTTCAACTACTGTTTTTTTGTTTTTTTTTCGATCAGTGGAGCTGTATTAGGCTTTATTTTATTGGTATAATTTAGTGTTACAACTTTTTCATCACTTTATAACACTCTGTGAGATGCAAAATTATCAAAGTGTTTTTTTCTTTTCAACACTGTTCAGCGTAGAATGTAAGTCCGCAAGGACAGGGTCCTCTCTCCTCTGTACCAGTTTGTCATTGCAAATTCGTACTGTAAACGATATCTATAACTCTGTATGTAACCCCTTCTCATGTACAGCAACATGGAATTAATGGTGCTATATAAATAAATAAATAATAACATAATTGTTATGATATCTTTATTCTACAGATCAGTACAATCGTGCTAATGCTAAATTTAGTTTTTTTTGGTCACTATATTCTGATACCCATAACTATTTCTCAACTAGATGGTGGCCCGATTCTAATGCATCGGGTATTCTAGAATATGTATGTATGTATGTATATAGCAGCCACATAGTATATAGCACAGGCCACGTAGTATATAGGAGCCATGTAGTATATAGCAGACAAATACTACGTGGCCTGTGCTATATACTATGTGGCTGCTATATACATACATACAACATACATACATATTGTAGAATACCCGATGTGTTAATACAGGCCACGCAATATATAACAGTGGCCACGCAGTATATAACACAGCCCAAATAGTATATAACACAGCCCACGCAGTATATAACACAGGCGACGTAGTATATAACACAGGCAATGCAGTATATAACAGTGGCCACGTAATATATAGCACAGGCCACACAGTACATAACACAGCCCACATAGTATCTAACACTGGCCACGTAGTATATAGCAGCCACGTGGTATATAACACAGCCCACGCGGTATATAACGCAGCCCACGCGGTATATAACGCAGCCCACGCGGTATATAACGCAGCCCACGCGGTATATAACGCAGCCCACGCGGTATATAACGCAGCCCACGCGGTATATAACGCAGCCCACGCGATATATAACGCAGCCCACGCGGTATATAACGCAGCCCACGCGGTATATAACGCAGCCCACGCGGTATATAACGCAGCCCACGCGGTATATAACGCAGCCCACGTAGTATATAGCAGTGTGGGCACATATCTGTATTAAAAAAAAGATAATTAAAACAAAAAATAGTTATATACTCACCCCCTGGGATCCAGCGAAGCTGTCCCTATGTGCGCGGCTGCCGCCATCTTCCGTTCCCAGGATGCATTGCGAAATTACCCAGATGACTTAGCGGTCTCGCGAGACCGCTAAGTCTTCTGGGTAATTTTGCAAAGCATCTCTGGTAATGGAAGATGGCGGCCTGCGTGAGCACATCGTTGGACTACGGAGGGTGGGTATAGCAGGTTTTTTGTTTTTTTATTATTTTTAACATTAGATCTTTTTACTATTGACGCTGCATAGGCAGCATCAATAGTAAAAACTTGGTCACACAGGGTTAATAGCAGCGGTAACGTTACCCGCGGCATAGCGTGGTACGTTACCGCTGGCATTAACCCTGTGTGAGCGGTGAGGGGAGTATGGAGTGGGCGCCGGGCACTGACTGCGGGGAGTATGGAGCGGGTGCCGGGCACTGACTGCGGGGGAGTAGGGGAGGGACTAATCAGACTGTGCCCGTCGCTGATTGGTCGCGGCAGCCATGACAGGCAGCTGGCGAGACCAATCAGCGACACGGGATTTCCGTGATGGAAGTTGCAGACAGAAAGACGGAAGTACCCCTTAGACAATTATATATATAGATTGATACAAAGAAAAATACAAAAATTGAGCTTGGATTAAGTTGGTATACATGCAGCACATAAACGCATGTTCACATTGGCCATAAAGCGCACAATACCTACAAGAAACAAAATGAGCAAAACATTTTTTTAGTGTTTTTCTTTGTATTTTTGCATTTTGTGCAAGCCATTGTGTGGCATCCCTTTTCTGAGCTGGTAATTACATTTAAAAGCTTCCTCAGACTGGTGTCTATAGATTGGGACCCGGTCCTTTTGTCTGCCCTTATTCACCATATGGTAAGGTTTTTAATATTAGACAGTGTAGGACCCGTCCTGATTAGGGCACCTTGACGATGGTGAGATGGCTATTATGCTATTTTTGATCAAAAACAGTATTACTAAGAACCCTGTGTTATTTAAATGCACTTTTGCTTTTTATTTATTTAGTTACAGCAGGGTTTTTTGCTCATTTTGTTTCTTGTAGGTTTTGTGCGCTTTATGGCCAATGTGAACATATTTTTCAATAAATGTTGTATGGCCTTGTTTTTCTTGTGAGACAAGTTGCAGTTTTTACTAGTACCATTTTAGGTACCATAGAACTTTTTGCACACTTTCTTGGTTCATTTTTTGGTAGGAGTCATGAACGGAAAACAATAAATGTAAAATTGTGTTTTATTTTCATGATGTGCACCGTGCAGTATAATTGATGTTATCTGTATTTTGCATGTTACATCTGATGTGCTTTTCAATTACGGTGATGCCCAATTTAATTATTATTAAGTTTTACTACTTTTGCACAAGAATATTACCATTTAAAAAATAGTCGTTTTTTTCCATTATCATATTAAAAAAGTCCTTACTTCTCTAACTTTTTCATTTTCCTGAATACAGGGCTTATTTTTTTTTATGGAACGAGTTGTAGATTTTATTGGTACCAATTTAGGATGCACACTTTTTTTTTTTTTTTTATAATTAAAAAAAATAATTGTGACGCAAGATAAACCAAAACAGCATTTCTGGCAGAGTTTTTCATCTTTTATTTTTTTAATGATATTCACAGTACAATATATATATATAAAATTTATTTGTCTACGGGGTACTTCCGTCTGTCTAATGGAAATCCCGCGTCGCTGACCAATCAGCGACGGGCACAGTCCGGCCGAGAATTAGTCCCTCCCTACTTCCGTCCAGTCAGTGCCCGGCGCCCGCTCCATACTTCCCTCCAGTCAGCGCTGACACAGGGTTAATGGCAGCGTTAACGGACCGCGTTATGCCACGGGTAACGCACTCCGTTAACGCTGCTATTAACCCTGTGTGACCAACTTTTTACTATTGATGCTGCCTATGCAGCATCAATAGTAAAAAGATCTAATGTTAAAAATAATAAAAAAACAAAAAACCTGCTATTCTCACCTTCCGTAGTCCGCCGAGGAGCGCGCTGCTGCCGCCAGCTTCCGTTCCCAGAGATGCATTGTGAAATTAACCAGAAGACTTAGCGGTCTCACGAGACCGCTAAGTCATCTGGGTAATTTCGCAATGCATCGCTGGGAACGGAAGCTGGCGGCAGCAGCGCGCGCATCGGAACAACTTCTCTAGATTCCAGCGGGTGAGTATTTAACTATTTTTTATTTTAAATAATTTTTTTTTTAACAGGGATATGGTGCCCACACTGCTATATACTACGTGGCCAGTGTTATATTCTGCGTGGGCTGTGTTATATACTATGTGGGCTGTGTTATATACTATGTGGGCTGTGTTATATACTATGTGGGCTGTGTTATATACTATGTGGGCTGTGTTATATACTGCGTGGGCTGTGCTATATATTATGTGGGATGTGCTATATATTACGTTGGCTGTGTTATATACTGCGTGGCTGCTATATACTACGTGGGCTGTTTTATATACTGCGTGGCCTGTGTTATATACTGCGTGGCCTGTGTTATATACTGCGTGGCCTGTGTTATATACTGCGTGGGCTGTGTTATATACTGCGTGGGCTGTGCTATATATTACGTGGGCTATATTATATACTACGTGAATGTGTTATATACTGCATGTCTGCTATATACTACATGGCTCCTATATACTACGTAGCCTGTGCTATATACTATGTGGCTGCTATATACATACATACATACATATGCTAGAATACCCGATGTGTTAGAATCGGGCCACCATCTAGTAATACATAGATATGTGTGTGTATGTATATGTACATACAGTACAGACCAAAAGTTTGGACACACCTTCTCATTTAAAGATTTTTCTGTATTTTCATGACTATGAAAGTTGTAAATTCACACTGAAGGCATCAAAACTATGAATTAACACATGTGGAATTATATACTTACCAAAAAAGTGTGAAACAGCTGAAAATATGTCTTACATTCTAGATTCTTCAAAGTAGCCACCTTTTGCTTTGATGACTGCTTTGCACACTCTTGGCATTCTCTTGATGAGCTTCAAGAGGTAGTCACCGAGAATGGTTTTCACTTCACTGGTGTGCCCTGTCAGATTTAATAAGTGGGATTTCTTGCCTTATAAATGGGGTTGGGACCATCAGTTGTGTTGTGCAGAAGTCTGGTGGATACACAGCTGATAGTCCTACTGAATAGACTGTAAGAATTTGTTTTATGGCAAGAAAAATGCAGCTAAGTAAAGAAATACGAGTGGCCATCATTACTTTAAGAAATGAAGGTCAGTCAGTCTGAAAAATTGGGAAAACTTTGAAAGTGTCCCCAAGTGCAGTGGCAAAAACCATCAAGCGCTACAAAGAAACTGGCTCACATGAGGACCGCCCCAGGAAAGGAATACCAAGAGTCACCTCTGCTTCTGAGGATAAGTTTATCTGAGTCACCAGCCTCAGAAATCACAGGTTAACAGCAGCTCAGATTAGAAACCAGGTCAATGCCACACAGAGTTCTAGCAGCCGGCACATCTCTACAACAACTGTTAAGAGGAGACTTTGTGCAGCAGGCCTTCATGGTAAAAAAGCTGCTAGGTAACCACTGCTAAGGACTGGCAACAAGCAGAAGAGACTTGTTTGGGCTAAAGAACACAAGGAATGGACATTAGACCAGTGGAAATCTGTGCTTTGGTCTGATGAGTCCAAATTTGAGATCTTTGGTTCCAACCAACGTGTCTTTGTGCGACGCAGAAAAAGTGAATGGATGGACTCAACATGTCTGATTCCCACCGTGAAGCATGGAGGATGAGGAGGTGTGATGGTGTGGGGGAGCTTTGCTGGTGATACTGTTGGGGATTTATTCAAAGTTGAAGGCATACTGAACCAGCATGGCTACCACAGCATCTTGCAGCAGCATGCTATTCCATCCGGTTTGCGTTTAGTTTGACCATCATTTATTTTTCAACAGGACAATGACCCTAAACACACCTCCAGGCTGTGTAAGGGCTATTTGACCAAGAAGGAGAGTGATGGGGTGCTACGCCAGATGACCTGGCCTCCACAGTCGCATGACCTGAACCCAATCGAGATGGTTTGGGGTGAGCTGGACCGCAGAGTGAAGGCAAAAGGGCCAACAAGTGCTAAGCGTCTCTGGGAACTCCTTCAAGATTGTTGGAAGATTGTTGCTCATCAAGAGAATGCCAAGAGTGTGCAAAGCAGTCATCAAAGCAAAAGGTGGCTACTTTGTAGAACCTAGAATATAAGACATATTTTCAGTTGTTTCACACTTTTTTGTTAAGTATATCATTCCACGTGTTAATTCATAGTTTTGATGCCTTCAGTGTGAATTTACAATTTTCATAGTCATGAATATACAGAATAATCTTTAAATGAGAAGGTCTGTACTGTGTGTGTGTGTGTGTGTGTGTGTGTGTGTGTGTGTGTGTGTGTGTGTACATACATATACATACACATATACATAAAATATATATTAATATATATATACAGTTATATGAAAAAGTTTGGGCACCCCTATTAATCTTAAGCTTAATGTTTTATAAAAATTGTTTTTTTTGCAACAGCTATTTCCGTTTCAGAAATCTAGTAACTGTTGGACACAGTAATGTTTCTGCCTTTAAATGAGGTTTATTGTACTAACAGAAAGTGTGCAATCTGCATTCAAACAAAATTTGACAGAACCTGGAATATAAGACATATTTTCAGTTGTTTCACACTTTTTTGTTAAGTATATAATTCCACGTGTTAATTCATAGTTTTTATGTCTTCAGTGTGAATTTACAATTTTCATAGTCATGAAAATACAGAAAATTTATTAAATGAGAAGGTGTCCAAACTTTTGGTCTGTACTGTGTGTGTGTATATATATATATATATATATATATATATATATATATATATATATATATATATATATATATATATATATATATATATATACACACACACACCGTATTTTCCGGCATATAAGACGACTGGGCGTATAAGACGACCCCCCAACTTTTCCAGTTAAAATATAAAATCTTCTTAAAAGTCGGGGGTCTTCTTATAAGCCGTATGTCATCTTATAGGGCCGGTGAATATGTGCCTTTTGGCGTGGGGAGTGGTCCCGATGACTAAGACAGGGGGCGTCTCACAGTAAAGTGTGAGTGGAGTATATCCCCCTATTACCTCAATGCGGCAGCGTGGGGGTCTCTGTGCTGGGAGCGGCAGCTCCTCTTCGTGCCGTGGGTGCTCTGTGCCGTGGTTGCTCTGTGCCGTGGGTGCTCTGTGCTGTGGGGCGGCGGCGGCACATCTTCTTGCAGCGTCGGGGCTTCTCCGACATCTCCAGGCCCGGAGGCAGTCCGGCAGCCCCATTGCTGTGATGCGGTGGCCTCCGGGAAAATGGCCGCTGCTCAGATTCAGATCTCGTCTCCCGAGATCTCGGGAGACGAGATCTGGATCTGAGCAGCGGCCATTTTCCCGGAGGCTGCGATGCGGTGGCCTCCGGGAAAATGGCCGCTGGGGGCGGCGCATGCTCAGATTCAGATCTCGTCTCCCGAGACCTCGGGAGACGAGATCTGAATCTGAGCAGCGGCCATTTTCCCGGAGGCCACCGCATCAAAGCAATGGGGCTGCCGGTGCCTCCGGGCCTGGAGGAGATGCCGGAGAAGCCCCGACGCTGCAAGAAGATGCATCGCCGCCGCCGCCCCACAACACGAAGATGCGCCGCCGCCCCACAGCACAGAGCACCCACGGCACGAAGAGGAGCTGCCGCTCCCAGCACAGAGACCCCCAGGCTGCCGCAATGAGGTAATGGGGGATATACTCAACTCACACTTTACTGTGAGACGCCCCCTGTCTTAGTCATCGTGACCACTCCCCCCCCCCCCCACCCACCATATGCACATTTTATCTGTACCCGGCGTATAAGACGACCCCCGACTTTTAAGAAGATTTTGAGGGGTTAAAAAGTCATCTTATACGCTGGAAAATACGGTATATATATATATATATAGGGGTTGGACAAAATGATGGAAACACCTGGAAACATCAACAAAAGTTAGTTTAATATGGTGTAGGTCCACCTTTTGCGGCAATTACAGCCTCAATTCTCCGAGGTGTGGATTCAAACAAGGTGTGAATTGTTTCCAAAGGAATTTTAGCCCATTCTGCAGTTAAAACGCCCTCCAGTTCTTTGAGCGACGATGGCGGTGGAAATCGACGTCTAACTTGAATCTCTAAAATCGATCCTAAATGCTCAATAATGTTGAGGTCTGGGGATTGTGGGGGCCAGATGAGATGCTCAACTTCATTAGAATGTTCTTCGTGCCATTATCATCCTGAAAGATGGCGTTCCCCTCCGGGAACAGTGCTTGAACCATTGGATGCACTTGGTCGCCCAAAATGCCGAAATAATCTCGGCTGTTAATGCTTCCATGAAGGGATATCATTGGCCCGGCGGATCTCCACGAAATAGCACCCCAGATCATCACAGAACCTCCGCCATGTTTTACGGTTGGGAGAAGGCAGTCTGGATGGAATGCATCTTTCGGCTGTCTCCAAACGTACACTCGGCCAGAGGTCGGAAATAGGGTAAACGATGATTCGTCTGAGAATATCACATGTTTCCACTGCTCGAGGGACCAATTCTGGAGGTTTCTACACCACTCTAAACGCTTGGAAACATTTGTCATTGAGAGCAGCGGTTTACTAATTGCAGCTCTTCCGTGGAGTCCAGATTTGTGCAGCTCCCGATGAACAGTTGTCGTGGAAACTGGGTTCTGTAGGTGTTCAATGAGCTCAGCAGTGATTTTCAGAGGCGTGGTCTTGCGATCAACTCTCACAATTTGCTTGAGAGTCCGACGGTCTCTCTCAGTCAACTTTGACTTTCGGCCGGACCTGTGCTTTGCTGCGGACGTTTTTCCTTCTCTTTCAAACGCAGTCATTACTTTGGAGACAGTACCTCTTGACACGCCAAGCATTCGGGCACTTTCTGTTACACTAGCGCCTGCCATACGAGCACCAACAATTTGGCCTCTTTGAAAATCCGAGAGGTCTGCCATTGGTATCAGGTTCTCATCAATGTTCTTACAATATATATACACCGTAGAGACCAAAAGTTTGGACACACCTCATTTAAAGATTTTTCTGTATTTTCATGACTATGAAAATTGTATATTCACACTGAAGGCATCAAAACTATGAATTCACACATGTGGAATTATTTACTTAACAAAAAAGTGTGAAACAACTGAAAATATGTCTTATATTCTAGGTTCTACAAAGTAGCCACCTTTTGCTTTGATGACTGCTTTGCACACTCTTGGCATTCTCTTGATGAGCTTCAAGAGGTAGTCACCGAGTCACCGGGAATGGTTTTCACTTCACAGGTGTGCCCTGTCAGGTTTAATGAGTGGGATTTCTTGCCTTATAGATGAGGTTGGGACCATCAGTTGTGTTGAGCAGAAGTCTGGTGGATACACAGCTGATAGTCCTACTGAATAGACAGTTAGCTGCTTTTTTCTTGCCATAATACAAATCCTAAGAAAAATGAGTGGCCATCATTACTTTAAGAAATGAAGGTCAGTCAGTCCGAAAAATTGGGAAAACTTTGAAAGTGTCCCCAAGTGCAGTTGCAAAAACCATCAAGCACTACAAAGAAATTGGCTCACATGAGGACCGCCCCAGGAAAGGAAGACCAAGAGTCACCTTAGCTTCTGAGGATAAGTTTATCCGAGTCACCAGCCTCAGAAATCGCAGGTTAATAGCCGCTCAGATTAGAGACCAGGTCAATGCCACACAGAGTTCTAGCAGCAGACACATCTCTGCAACAACTGTTAAGAGGAGACTTTGTGCAGCAGGCCTTCATGGTAAAATAGCTGCTAGGAAACCACTGCTAAGGACTGGCAACAAGCAGAAAAAACTTGTTTGGGCTAAGGAACAAAAGGAATGGACATCAGACCAAAGCACAGATTTCCACTGGTCTAATAAGTCCAAATTTGAGATCTTTGGTTCCTACCACCGTGTCTTTGTGCGACGCAGAAAAGGACTCTACATTCCTGGTTCCCACTGTGAAGCATGGAGGAGCAGGTGTGATGGTGTGGGGGGGCTTTGCTGGTGACACTGTTGGAGATTTATTCAAAATTGAAGGCATACTGAACCAGCATGGCTATCACAGCATCTTGCAGCGGCATGCTATTCCATCCGGTTTGAGTTTAGTTGGACCATCATTAATTTTTCAACAGGACAATGACCCCAAACACACCTCCGGGCTGTGTAAGGGCTATTTGACCAAGAAGGAGAATGATTGGGTGCCACGCCAGATGACCTGCCCTCCAGTTACCAGACCTGAACACAATCAAGATGGTTTTGGGTGAGCTGGACCGCAGAGTGAAGGCAAAAGGGCCAACAAGTGCTAAGCATCTCTGGGAACTCCTTCAAGATTGTTGGAAGACCATTTCCAGTGACTACCTCTTGAAGCTCATCAAGAGAATGCCAAGAGTGTGCAAAGCAGTCATCAAAGCAAAAGGTGGCTACTTTGAAGAACCTAGAATATAAGAAATAATTTTAGTTGGTTCACACTTTTTTGTTAAGTATATATTTCCACATGTGTTATTTCATAGTTTTGTTGCCTTCAGTGTGAATGTACAATTTTCATAGTCATGAAAATACAGCAAAATCTTTAAATGGGAAGGTGTGTCCAAACTTTTGGTCTGTAGTGTGTGTGTGTGTATAGATAGAGATAATTAGAGCAGCACAAAGAAAAGGTCCGAGTGCAAAGCCCTCCAGGCAAATACCAAACCTCAATTATAAAAAAGAAAAATTGGAGGCAGCACACACTTTGTAGTGAAAAAGAGCTTAGTTAATCAGCCCAGAAAGCGATGTTTCGGTCCTATCAGGAACCATTCTCAAGCCGCTTGAGAAAGGTTCCTGTTGGGACCGAAACGTCGCTTTCTGGGCTGATTAAATAAGCTCTTTTTCACTACAAAGTGTGTGCTGCCTCCAATTTATATATACACTCACCGGCCACTTTATTAGGTACACCTGTCCAACTTCTTGTTAACACTTAATTTCTAATCAGCCAATCACATGGCGGCAACTCAGTGCATTTAGGCATGTAGACATGGTCAAGACAATCTCCTGCAGTTCAAACCGAGCATCAGTATGGGGAAGAAAGGTGATTTGAGCGCCTTTGAACGTGGCATGGTTGTTGGTGCCAGAAGGGCTGGTCTGAGTATTTCAGAAACTGCTGATCTACTGGGATTTTCACGCACAACCATCTCTAGGGTTTACAGAGAATGGTCCGAAAAAGAAAAAAAATCCAGTGAGCGGCAGTTCTGTGGGCGGAAATGCCTTGTTGATGCCAGAGGTCAGAGGAGAATGGGCAGACTGGTTCGAGCTGATAGAAAGGCAACAGTGACTCAAATCGCCACCCGTTACAACCAAGGTAGGCCTAAGAGCATCTCTGAACGCACAGTGCGTCGAACTTTGAGGCAGATGGGCTACAGCAGCAGAAGACCACACCGGGTACCACTCCTTTCAGCTAAGAACAGGAAACTGAGGCTACAATTTGTACAAGCTCATCGAAATTGGACAGTAGAAGATTGGAAAAACGTTGCTTGGTCTGATGAGTCTCGATTTCTGCTGCGACATTCGGATGGTAGGGTCAGAATTTGGCGTAAACAACATGAAAGCATGGATCCATCCTGCCTTGTATGGAGCATCTTTGGGATGTGCAGCTGACAAATCTGCGGCAACTGTGTGATGCCATCATGTCAATATGGACCAAAATCTCTGAGGAATGCTTCCAGCACCTTGTTGAATCTATGCCACGAAGAATTGAGGCAGTTCTGAAGGCAAAAGGGGGTCCAACCCGTTACTAGCATGGTGTACCTAATAAAGTGGTCGGTGAGTGTGTGTGTATATATATATATATATATATATATATATATATATATATATATATATATATATATATATATATAGTGTGTATGTATATGTGTGTGTATTTATATATATGTATATATATATAATGTAATGGCTGAAAGTGTTGACACCCTTGAAATTGTTCAAGTAAAGTGAAAATGAACAATTTCTCCCAGAAAATTATTGCAAATACACTGGTTTGTTATACACATGTTTATTTCCTTTGGATGTATTGAAACAACACAGAAAAGCAGAGGAAAAACCGGCAAATTGGACATAATTTCACACACAAGCCCAAAAATAGGCCGGACAAAATTGTTGGAACCCTACACTTATTATTTGGTTGCACACCCTTTGGAATAAATAACTACAATCAATGGCTTCCAATAACCATTACAAGCTTCTTAAACTTCTCAACTGGAATTTTGGCCTACTGTTCTAATGCAAACTGCTCCAGGTCACTCATACTTGAACGGTGCCCTTTCCCAACAGCAATTTTAAGATCTCTGCACAGGTGACTATGGGATTTAGATCCAGACTCATTGCTGGCCACTTCAGAAATTTCCATTGGTTTGTTTTCATCTGTTTCTGGGTGAACCTTGAAGTATGTTTGGGGTCATTGTCCCGCTGGAAGACCCAGGACCTAGAACACAAATCCAGCTTTAACACTTGGCACTACACTGTGACCCAAAATCCTTCGGTAACCTTCAGAAATAATGATGCCTTGCACACATTCAAGGCACCCAGTGCCTGAAGCTTTTCTTTGTGGGCCTTCTTCTGTTTTTGGTAAATGGTAGAATGTGCTTTACTTGAAAAGCTTTATCTTGGTCTCATCTGTCCACAAAATGCTTTCACAGAAGGATTTTTTCTTTCTCGTATACATTTTGGCAAACTGTAGTGTAGTTTTTATGTATGTTTGTGAGCAGTGGGGTCATCCTGGGTCTTCTGCCATAACATTTCATTCAAATGTCGGTGGATAGTTCTCGCTGACACTGATGCACCCTCAGCCTGCAGGGCATCTTGAATTTCTTTGAAACTCTATTGGGGCTTATTATCCACCATCCAGACTATCCTGCGTTGCAATCATTCATCAATTTTTCTTTACCGTCTATGTCCAGGGATATTGGCTACAGTGCCATAGGTTGTAAACTTCTTGGTTATGTGGCGCACCGTGGACAAAGGAAAATCAAGATCTCTGGAGATGGACTTGTAGCTGTCACGGGAGTACTGGGTAGACTAAGGCTGGTTACCCGGGCCCCTACGATATCCCTCAGGCTAGGGAAACCCTGTCTGACCCTTTCCCAGAAGTTACACTAAAGGTGTGCATGTCTGGGCTGCCAGGCCTGACCCTGTCTCCTGTTTCAGCCCTAAGCTGAAACCACCACCCGCCACCCAGTGAAGAGACCACACACCGATCCCCACAGAAAGCACAGACAGGGAAAACTGAAAAACGCACCACGCCGCAGACACACAGGAATACACTATAATGTGCACAGGGCAAAACAAATACAAATATAGGAAGGAGGAATATGACAAAGGATAATACACCACCAGATACGATATTCCTACAACAAGACCACCACTCCAGACCAGA
The DNA here is from genome assembly GCF_051348905.1 of Ranitomeya variabilis. Classification (NCBI taxonomy): domain Eukaryota; kingdom Metazoa; phylum Chordata; class Amphibia; order Anura; family Dendrobatidae; genus Ranitomeya; species Ranitomeya variabilis. The sequence goes on from NC_135234.1 coordinate 539,759,481, forward strand.
ATCGCTAGGCACAAAGCACAAGCTATAATCGGCGACACCCAAAGTTCAGCACGACTATTTAATGGCCGTGGGCGTGACCCAGCCTCCAACCAAATTACCAGCTAGATTAACCCCGAGCAAGCTGGATAAAGTCTAGCCGACGCCACTGAGCGTGTAGTGGACGTATGTGGAATTACCGCTGTCTGTCGGACGCCATAGTGTGAACAGCGTCCGACATGACAGTAGCCCTGAGATTATTGATATTTTTCAACAATTTTGGTTCTTAAGTGCTCAGACAGTTCTCTTCTCTTTCTTTTCTCTAAGCTTAGTGTGGCGCACACACACACACACACACTATGCAAAGATTGAGTCAACTTCTCCCCTTTTTATCTGGTTTCGGGTGTGATGTTACTTGTCGCGGGTGAGTTGGAACGAGCATCACATGCTTGAAACTGTTATTAACCCACACTTTTGGAAAGGTGTCAACAATTTTTTCCGTCCTATTTTTCAGGTTTTATGTGAAATTATGTACAGTTTGTCTTTTTTCTCTGTTTAATTGTTGTTTTCCAATGCAGACAAAGGAAATAAACATGGAAATTTACTTACGCTACATAATATTATAGTACAGGTCATTATGAACATGGTTATACCAATTTTTTTTTTCCCGGAGGTTTGATGTCTTGTCTACAATTAAATAATTTTTACTACTGGGGCAGCATGGTGGCTCAGTGTTTGTTTTTTTTTTTTTTTTTTTAGCAGTTCTGGGGTCCTGGGTTCAATTCCCGCATAGGACAACATCTGCAAGGAGTTTGTAAAAAAAATTGTATGTTCTCCCTGTGTTTGTGTGGGTTTCCTCCCTGTCACGATAGTGTAAAAATGTCATATTGTGAGTTTAATTTCAGAAGTTTATATGGCTTTCCAGACATTCTGTGGCCATTCCGATCCCCCCTCTTCTCTCTCTGCTTGCTGCTTGTCTGTGTGTAATTCAAAACCATCACTAGACTCACTGAAGTTTTATGGTTTAGCTGAAAATACCAGACTCTGTGAAAACTACTCATTCCCTCCTCCCAACCAATACCAGCCAAAACTGGTATAGGTACTTCCATGCTGTAGGCATTTCTTTGTTCTATTAACGTGTTATATATGGGCACTGATCCAGGCTAGAAATATAAGAATTATATATTCCGGATGTTCATCGATAGCTCTATCACTCACTGAAAGCGCTAGCAGCTAAATGCAATGAGTGCAAAGCGTGGATTTCTCCTTAAGTGGTTCTTGTAAGTACGCCGTGCTTACACGTAAAAGAATTGCCCTGACTTGGCGCACCTCGGGAACCTGGTGTATTTCGTATACGAGATTCATACAGCGAGATATAGTTTTCATATTCTAAGTAAAGGGGAGGTTTCAGCCCCTAAGTGATGTCACCACAGGGGGAGTGCCTGGGTTTTGGGCTAAGCATAGCTTAAAGAGGCAGCATTCTTGCAGTGTCTTTGTGTCCAGGGTCTAGCTGCTATATAGATGTGACATGCATCTACACTGCGTGCAGAATTATTAGGCAAGTTGTATTTTGATCACATGATACTTTTTATACATGTTGTCCTACTCCAAGCTGTTCAGCCTTGAGAGCCAACTTCCAATTAAGTAAATCAGATGTTGTCTAATGACATCAAAACCCTATATAAGGTCTGCGTAATTATTAGGCAACTTCCTTTCCTTTGGCAAAATTGATCGGAAGAGAAATTTGTCGGGCTCTCAAAAGTCCAAAATTGTGAGATGTCTTGCAGAGGGATGCAGCAGTCTTGAAATTTCCAAACTTTTGAAGCATGGTCACCGAACAATCAAGTGCTTCATGGCAAATAGCCAACAGAGTCACAAGAAGCGTGTTGGGCAAAAAAGGCGCAAAATAACTGCCCATGAATTGAGGAAAATCAAGCGTGAAGCTGCCAAGATGCCATTTGCCACCAGTTTTGCCATATTTCAGAGCTGCAATGTTACTGGAGTAACAAAAAGCACAAGATGTGTGATACTCAGGGACATGGGCAAAGTAAGGAAGGCTGAAAAACGACCACCTTTGAACAAGAAACGTAAAGTAAAACAACAAGACTGGGCCAAGAAATATCTTAAGACTGACTTTTCAAAGGTTTTATGGACTGTTGAAATGAGAGTGACTCTTGATGGGCCAGAGGCTGGATCAGTAAAGGGCAGAGAGCACCACTCCGACTCAGACGCCAGCAAGGTGGAGGTGGAGTATTGGTATGGGCTGGTATCATCAAAGATGAACTTGTGGGTTCTTTTCGGGTTGAGGATGGAGTGAAGCTCAACTCCCAGACCTACTACCAGTTTCTGGAAGACAACTTCTTCAAGCAGTGGTACAGGAAGAAGTCTGTATCGTTCAAGAAAAACATGATTTTTATGCAGGACAATGCTCCATCACATGCCTCCAACTACTCCACAGCATGGCTGGCCAGTAAAGGTCTCAAAGAAGAAAAAATATTGACATGGCCCCCTTATTCACCTGATCTGAACCCCAGAGAGAACCTGTGGTCCTTCATAAAATGTGAGATCTACAGGGAGGGAAAACAGTACATCTCTCGGAGCAGTGTCTAGGAGACTGTGGTGGCTGCTGCACGCAATGTTGATCGTTAACAGATCAAGCAACTGACAGAATCTATGGATGGAAGGCTGTTGAGTGTCATCAAAGAAAGGTGGCTATATTGGTCACTAATTTTTGGGGGTTTTGTTTTTTTTTGTTTTTTAAATTTGTTTATTAATTCCAGAATAAACAAACAATGCACACATTTGCATTTATCATTATCAATTATACCACCGGATACAAATAATTACAGAATATCATCATATCCAAAGTTTACAGGGGTAAATTACTGTGCATGTTTAATCACTAGTACCTATAAAATACCTACTATACAACTTTAACAACTTTAACCGTTAATAGTAAGTCGCCAAAAGGAAAAACAGATTTAAATCCTGCTCCGCAAACGATGACCCAAAACCACAAGCCCATCCTCCTGTGTATGTATCTATTCAGCGCAGACTACAGAGTATGATAAGAGGAGTTCCATCTACCCCAGATTTTTTCGAATTTACCTGGGCATCCTCTATTTTGGTACAGTGTTCTTTCATATGGAATGACCGAGTTCACCAAGTCAATCCAAGCTCTGAGAGACGGGGAGGAACCACCCATCCACCTTAACGCCAGTACCTTCCGTGCTAAGAAGAGCGTCTCTCGAAGAAAGATCCCAGTATGGTGATCCCAGGCCTCTGTATCCCACACCCCAAATAAGCAGGTCAATGGCTCAAGTGGGACAGGGATTGACAATAAAGATGTTAATAATGTCGTGACCTCTTTCCAATAGTGAAAAATTACCGGGCACCTCCATATCATATGGATAAAATCCGCTTCACGTGTATAATATCGTAAGCAGTCTGACGAGTGGAGGCGACCCATTTTAAAGAGTCGTGTCGGGGTCAAATAAGTCTGATATATAATAGATAGCTGGGTCATCCTGTTATTAACTGAAGGAGAAACTTTAGTTGGAGACTCTAGAATATCTTCCCACTCCTCTCCCAGTGTATCGGGAAGAAGTCCCTCCCACTTCCTTTTGAGAGAGTTAATAGTAGACCCATCTCCCACGGATAATAGATACATATATAAAGAGGAAATGAGTCCCTGAGGACCCTGTGATTTGAGAATGCCTATCAGAGGTAGAGATGAGATCGCTCGACCTGCACCCACGGGGGTTTTGTTTTTGCATGTCAGAAATGTTTATTTCTAAATTTTGTGCAGTTATATTGGTTTACCTGGTGAAAATAAACAAGTGAGATGGGAATATATTTGGTTTTTATTAGGTAGCCTAATAATTCTGCACAGTAATAGTTACCTGCACATACAGATATCCTCCTAAGAGAGCCAAATCTAAAAAACCCACTCCAACTTCCAAAAATATTAAGCTTTGATATTTGAGTCTTTTGGGTTGATTGAGAACATAGTTGTTGATCAATAATAAAAATAATCCTCTAAAATACCGCTTGCCTAATAATTCTGCACACAGTGTAGATGTGTGCATCCTACAAAGCCCACAGGCCAGCCGTGATGATATGAAATGATCTGAACGCTATGTAATTGTTTTTTCAATTTTAATCCTTCTTTTATTTGTAATTGTATTGTACACATGATTTGTCTTCTTTATAATATATTTTTATACTTTGTAAACACTGCCTACCTTTTACTAGCTTGTCTCTCCATGCTCTAAACCAGTGATTTTCAACCTTTTTTGAGCCGCGGCACACTTTTTATACTTAAAAAATCCCGGGGCACACCACCAACCAAAATGGCACAAAATGACACTAAAACAGTACATATTCTACATATAGTTAATAATATAGATTCTAAATGTATTTATACTCACTCAGTGTGAAACCTGGGCCTTTTTCGATAAACACAAAAGGGATATCCTGGCAGGAATGGTGGAAAGACACACACAAAGCTCTTCCTCAACAGTTCTCAGTCTCTCCCTGTTTTTAGTTTTTATCGCAGTCAAGCTTGAGAAGCCCAGCTCACATAGATATGTGGTCGAAAATGGGAGCAATGTCAAAATAGCTTTGTTGGCCAGAATGGGGAACTCCTTGGAGTGGTACTGTGCAGTGTATATATACAGAGGAGAGGTACTGTGCGGTGTATATATACAGGGGAGAGGTGCTGTGCAGTGTATATATACAGGAGGAGAGATACTGTGTGGTATATATACAGGGGAGAGGTACTGTGCGGTGTATATATACAGGAGGAGAGGTACTGTGCAGTGTATATATACAGGGGAGAGGTACTGTGCAGTGTATATATACAGGGGAGAGGTACTGTGCGGTGTATATATACAGGGGAGAGGTACTGTGCGGTGTATATATACAGGGGGAGAGGTATTGTGCGGTGTATATATACAGGGGAGAGGTACTGTGCGGTATATATATACAGGGGAGAGGTACTGTGCAGTGTATATATACAGGGGGAGAGGTACTGTGCAGTGTATATATACAGGACAGGAGGAGTGGTACTGTGCAGTGTATATATACAGGAGGAGTGGTACTGTGCGGTGTATATATACAGGAGGAGTGGTACTGTGCAGTGTATATATACAGGAGGAGTGGTACTGTGCGGTGTATATATACAGGAGGAGAGGTACTGTGCGGTGTATATATACAGGACAGGAGGAGTGGTACTGTGCAGTGTATATATACAGGAGGAGTGGTACTGTGCGGTGTATATATACAGGAGGAGTGGTACTGTGCAGTGTATATATACAGGAGGAGTGGTACTGTGCGGTGTATATATACAGGAGGAGTGGTACTGTGCGGTGTATATATACAGGAGGAGTGGTACTGTGCAGTGTATATATACAGGACAGGAGGAGTGGTACTGTGCAGTGTATATATACAGGAGGAGTGGTACTGTGCGGTGTATATATACAGGAGGAGTGGTACTGTGCGGTGTATATATACAGGAGGAGAGGTACTGTGCGGTGTATATATACAGGAGGAGTGGTACTGTGCAGTGTATATATACAGGAGGAGTGGTACTGTGTGGTGTATATATACAGGGGAGATGTGCTGTGCAGTGTATATATACAGGAGGAGTGGTACTGTGCAGTGTATATATACAGGGCAGGAGGAGTGGTACTGTGCAGTGTATATATACAGGACAGGAGGAGTGGTACTGTGCAGTGTATATATACAGGACAGGAGGAGTGGTACTGTGCAGTGTATATATACAGGAGGAGTGGTACTGTGCAGTGTATATATACAGGGGAGAGGTACTGTGCAGTGTATATACTTCAACAGCCGCCCAGCCCAGGCCCCCAGCACCTGTCCTGTATATATATTATATACACTGTATCTATACAGGCTGTGCTGGGGGCCTGGGCTGGGCGGCTGCTGTAGTATATATATATATGCCAGCTGCAGCCGCCCAGCCCATGGCCGCCCCAGGTCACCCAGAGTAGACTGTCAGAACATACAACGATAATGATAGCATGGCACTCACTCAGGTGCCGGTAGCAGCTCCGGGAATCTGCCTGTGCCTGATAAGTTCAGCACTGCTTGCAGCCAGGAGAGTAGAGCAGGAGAACTCTCCGCCCACAATGTCACGCTGGCTGGCTGTGTCCTTAACCCCTATGTGTGCCTGGCCCTGCACTGACTGAGATGCTTGTGCCAGGCAGCGCAAATTGAAAGGGTAGAAAGGGTTAAAGCATAGTTTGGGGAACTTTCCCCACGGCACACCCGACCATGTGTCCCGGCACACTAGTGTGCCGCGGAACACTGGTTGAAAATCACTGCTCTAAACTAACTGTCGTGTCCTCTGAAGTGAATTAAGCTACTCATTTGGGTTGGCTCCGGACCCGTTAATCCTAAGAGAATCGGAGCTAGTGGAAGCTTTCTTTGTTCCGTGCATTTGGGAGGCTTTGTAGTGATGGCAGCATTGAATGGGAGTAGTTACTGTATATCGCCCTCGCTGCAGCGAGCCCAATAGCCAGTACTTAGCAGGCAGCCTTTCTGGTGACTAATTACCCTCGATGCAGTACCCTGACTGACCTAAGGGTAAGTCAGAGATTTGCAAGTTCCAAACCGGAACTGGGAAGTGGGATGTGAAGAAACTAGATTGTATCTTAATTTCCCAGACAACCATGTTTTTGTAAAAACCAAAAGAACTGGCTTTTTATCTGTATATTGGCTTGTGAATTTAAGTGTTTGTCTGGTGGGTCAAGAAGACAGACTTGCCAACTGATATACTATCTAACATACTGTGTAAAGGTACCTTCACACTAAGCGACTTTACAACGATAACGATAGCGATCCGTGACGTTGCAGCGTCCTGGATAGCGATATCGTTGTGTTTGACACGCAGCAGCGATCAGGATCCCGCTGTGAGATCGCTGGTCGTTGCTGAAAGTCCAGAACTTTATTTCGTCGCTGGATCTCCCGCTGACATCGCTGAATCGGTGTGTGTGACACCGATCCAGCGATGTCTTCACTGGTAACCAGGGTAAACATCGGGTTACTAAGCGCAGGGCCGCGCTTAGTAACCCGATGTTTACCCTGGTTACCATTGTAAAAGTAAAAAAAAACCATACTCACATTCCGGTGCCCGGCGTCCGCTTCCCTGCACTCCTCCTGCATCCTGTGTAAGTGCCGGCCGTAAAGCAGAGCGGTGACGTCACCGCTCTGCTCTGTGGGAGATGCCGGAGATGTTCGGCCCTGACACAGGATGCAGGAGGAGTGCAGGGAAGCGGACGCCGGGCACCGGAATGTGAGTGTGTTTTTTTTTTTTTACTTTTACAATGGTAACCAGGGTAAACATCGGGTTACTAAGCGCGGCCCTGCGCTTAGTAACCCGATGTTCACCCTGGTTACCAGGGAACTAAAGCATCGTTGGTCGCTGGAGAGCCGTCTGTGTGACAGCTCTCCAGCAACCACACAACGACTAAACAGCGACGCTGCAGCGATCGGCATCGTTGTCTGTATCGCTGCAGCGTAGCTTAGGGTACTGTCACACAGTGCCATTTTGATCGCTACGACGGTACGATTCGTGACGTTCTAGCGATATCGTTACGATATCGCAGTGTCTGACACGCAGCAGCGATCAGGGACCCTGCTGAGAATCGTACGTCGTAGCAGATCGTTTGGAACTTTCTTTCGTCGCTTGATCACCCGCTGACATCGCTGGATCGTTGTGTGTGACAGCGATCCAGCGATGTGTTCGCTTGTAACCAGGGTAAACATCGGGTAACTAAGCGCAGGGCCGCGCTTAGTAACCCGATGTTTACCGTGGTTACCAGCGTAAACGTAAAAAAAACAAACAGTACATACATTCCGGTGTCTGTCCTCCGGCGTCTCAGCTTCTCTGCACTGTGAGCGCCGGCCAGCCAGAAAGCGAGCACAGCGGTGACGTCTGACGTCACCGCTGTGCTTTCCGGCCGCTGTGCTTACACAGTGCAGAGGAGCTGAGACGCCGGGGGACAGACACCGGAATGTAACTATGTACTGTTTGGTTTTTTTACGTTTACGCTGGTAACCAGGGTAAACATCGGGTTACTAAGCACGGCCCTGCGCTTAGTAACCCGATGTTTACCCTGGTTACCCGGGGACTTCGGCATCGCTCCAGCGCCGTGATTGCAACGCGTGACCGCAGTCTACGACGCTGGAGCGATAATCATACGATCGCTGCGACGTCACGGATCGTGCCGTCGTAGCGATCAAAATGGCACTGTGTGACAGTACCCTTAGTGTGAAGGTACCTTAAGTCTGTAATAGTGACTGTACATTGTGTGTGAAGCTTTGTTTATTGATGTGTGCTTATATGCTAATAGTGCTATTTAATCCCATCACCATTGTTTACCTTATCTTGATGTTGGACTAAAAGACCCTGGGCAATTCTAAAAATAGCTTACATGCCTTGGGTATAAAAAGACTCAGAGATCACATCCTGGGAGTCTGAAGTAATACAGAGCTACCAGCCAGACATTCTGCAAACCACCCAACAGACAAGAGAAAGGACTGCAGCCAATTCATCATGGCACCATCACGAGGGACACTGATCTAGGATTCTATAGGATACAACCTAGGGGTTTTCGGCTCCGGTTGGAAGGACACAGATCTGATCCAGTGACCATCTCTGAACCATGGATATGTTTGGAGAAAGCCAGGGTTGGGACCCGCTGGTCGCCTGGTTCCAATGAGATGGTCAGAAAAGCCAGGTGGTGACTCTCGTGTCAACTGGCTTTGGACCTTGTATGGACTCTTTGGACAGTTCTTGGTCATCTCCCTATGCTTGTCGTTACCCCTTCTCTGTGCGTTCATCCACAGATGGAGTAGCGACCCTGGGAGCTCTGACATCATGTCAACTGGCTTTGGACCTTGTATGGAGTCTATGGACAGTTCTTGGTCATCTCCCTATGCTTGTCATTACCCCTTCTCTGTGCGTTCATCCACAGATGGAGTAGCGACCCTGGGAACTCTGACATCATGTCATACTGGAAATACATGGAGACGCAGTGATCTTTTATATGCACCCATGTGGCCCTGGGAGCTCTGACATCGTGTCATACTGGAAATACATGGAGACGCAGTGATCTTTTATATGCACCCATGTGGCCCTGGGAGCTCTGACATCGTGTCATACTGGAAATACATGGAGACGCAGTGATCTTTTATATGCGCCCATGTAACCAAACAATTCCAGCCATGGTGGGATTGTTCTGTTTGCTATTGTGTGTTGTGGTTCAATAAAGTATTGCCACACTGTTTTACCTTAACCCTGTGTTGTCTGTGTAGTGTATTGCCCACGGGGAGATAGAGCGGGCGTTCAGTGGTATGAGCCGTGGTCCATGCAGTCTTGCTAAAGACAGCCGGGCCAGCGGACGAGAGCACCCACTAAACCCGTTTCTCCACAATTGGTGGCAGCGGTGGGACACTACTCAGCCCGGCGGAACCAGGGGAGCTGCAGGGGACTGGTGTTCTCACACATCATCCAGGGCTCCACAACAAGGGAGGTATACAGACAGACCCAGCAGACCATTGATGAGGCATGCACAGCAGGTTTTGGATGCCACTATATTCAGCCCCACCAAATCGGCCTTGGGAAGAGGACCAGAGTGGCTATATGACCTCAACAAGAAATGGAAACTACAGGAGATGTTCCAGCTTCAACAGAATTTAATGCAGGAACTACGGAATGTGGAGGAAGCCATGCGTGGACCCAATGGATACCAGTAGTTACTCTTCAATTATGTATGGAGTTTATTTTCGTAAGGAGCATATGGAATATGCTCTAGGGAAACTGGATGATCGGAAGCCTACCATGTCTGGTTAATTAAGATGGGGGAGGAATGGGAAATTAAGATACAATCTGGTTTCTTCACAGACAACCATGTTTTTGCAAAAACCAAAAGAACTGGCTTTTTATCTGTATATTGGCTTGTGAATTTAAGTGTTTGTCTGGTGGGTCAAGAAGACAGACTTGCCAACTGATATACTATGTAACATACTGTGTAAGGGTACCGTCACATTAAGCGACGCTGCAGCGATAGCGACAGCAATGCCGATCGCTGCAGCGTCGCTGTGTGGTCGCTGGAGAGCTGTCACACAGACCGCTCTCCAGCGACCAGCGATGCCGAGGTCCCCGGGTAACCAGGGTAAACATCGGGTTGCTAAGCGCAGGGCCGCGCTTAGTAACCCGATGTTTACCCTGGTTACCAGCGTAAAAGTTAAAAAAACAAACAGTACATGCTCACCTGCGCGTCCCCCAGCCTCTGCATCCTGACGCTGACTGAGCTCCGGCCCTAACAGCAGAGCGGTGACGTCACCGCTGTGCTTTCACTTTCAGTTTAGGGCCGGCGCTTTAGTTTCAGGAAGCAGAGGCTGGGAGACGCGCTGGTGAGTATGTGCTGTTTGTTTTTTTAACTTTTACGCTGGTAACCAGGGTAAACATCGGGTTACTAAGCGCGGCCCTGCGCTTAGTAACCCGATGTTTACCCTGGTTACCAGTGTAAAATATCGCTGGTATCGTCGCTTTTGCTGTCAAACACGGCGATACACGGCGACCTAGCGACCAAATAATGTGCAGACCTTCTAGCAGCGACCAGCAATTTCACAGCGGGATCCAGATCGCTGCTGCGTGTCAAATACAGCGATATCGCCATCCAGGTCGCTGCAACGTCACGGATTGCTGGCGATATCGCCTAGTGTGACGGTACCTTAAGTCTGTAATAGTGACTGTATATTGAGTGTGTGACGCTTTGTTTATTGATGTGTGCTTATATGCTAATAGTGCTACTTCATCCCATCACCATTGTTTACCTTATCTTGATGTTGGACTAAAAGACCCTGGGTAATTCTAAAAATAGCTTACATGCCTTGGGTACAAAAAGACTCAGAGATCACATCCTGGGAGTCTGAAGTAATACAGAGCTACCAGCCAGACATTCTGCAAACCACCCAACAGACAAGAGAAAGGACTGCAGCCAATTCATCATGGCACCATCACGAGGGACACTGATCTAGGATTCTATAGGATACAACAGATGGAGTAGCGACCCTGGGAGCTCTGACATCATGTCATACTGGAAATACATGGAGACGCAGTGATCTTTTATATGCGCCCATGTGACCCTGGGAGCTCTGACATCGTGTCATACTGGAAATACATGGAGACGCAGTGATCTTTTATATGCGCCCATGTAACTAAACAATTCCAGCCATGGTGGGATTGTTCTGTTTGCTATTGTGTGTTGTGGTTCAATAAAGTATTGCCACACTGTTTTACCTTAACCCTGTGTTGTCTGTGTAGTGTATTGCCCACGGGGAGATAGAGCGGGCGTTCAGTGGTATGAGCCGTGGTCCATGCAGTCTTGCTAAAGACAGCCGGGCCAGCGGACGAGAGCACCCACTGAACTCGTTTCTCCACATTGGATATAGATAAATCCCCTTCAGAAGGAACCAGGGGCAACCAAACAACCCCGGTTCGTGACAAATTGGTGTGAGTGGTGGGGATGATAAAGGTATCTTCCCCGTGAACCCGTGACATAGTGGTGGGATCCCTGACATATCTGGTGGGATCCGTGACATATTGGTGGCAGCACAGTGGGATCCGTAACACTCCCACTCTCCAAAGACATGCAGATAGGGAATTTAGATTGTGAGACTCAATGGAGACAGAGATGTAAAGTGCTGTGGAATTAGTGGCTCTATAAAAGCTAATAAAAGAAGATAAACTATTTCATTATTTGGGTTATATTTTGCCAAGAGCAACAATCGTCTCTGCGGAGAGTTTTGATGGGCTGAGAAAGGAAGGGATCTCCCTTTGACAGATTCCTTACATGTCGCTGTGACTACTGAGCTGCAAGGGATTGACCCCTTTACCCCCAAGGGTGGTTTGCATGTTAATGACCGGGCCAATTTTTACAATTCTGACCACAGAGGATATAACTCTGGAACGCTTCAACGGATCCTGATGATTCTGACAGTTTTCTCGTGACATATTGTACTTCATGATAGTGGTAAAAAAAAATTCTGAGTTTATTTCTGAAAAAAACGGAAATTTGGCGAAAATTCTGAAAATGTTGCAATTTTCCAACTTTGAATTTTTATGCTCTTAAATCACAGAAATATGTCACACAAGATACTTAATAAGTAACATTTCCCACATGTCTACATTACATCAGCACAATTTTGGAACCAAAATTTTTTTTTGTTAGGGAGTTATAGGGGTTAAAAGTTGACCTGCAATTTCTCATTTTTGCAACACCATTTTTTTTTTTAGGAACCACATCACATTTGAAGTCACTTTGAGGGGTCTATATGATAGAAAATACCCAAATGTGACACCATTCTAAAAACTGCACATCTCAAGGTGCTCAAAACCACATTCAAGAAGTTTATTAACTCTTCAGGTGTTTCACAGAATTTTTGGAGTGTTAAAAAAAAAATAAAATAAATAAAAATGAACATTTAACTTTTTTTTCACGAAAAAATTAAAAAATTACTTCAGCTCCTATTTGTTTTGTTTTACCAAGGGTAACAGGAGAAATTTGACCCCAAAAGTTGTTGTAAAATTTGTCCTGAGTACGCGAATACCCCATATGTGTCGGTAAACCACTGTTTGGGCGCATGGCAGAGCTCGGAAGGGAAGGAGCGCCGTTTGACTTTTCAATGCAAAATTGACTGGAATTGAGATAGGATGCCATGTCGTGTTTGGAGAGCCCCTAATATGCCTAAACATTGAAACCCCCCACAAGTGACACCATTTTGGAAACTAGACCCCCTAGTGAACTTATCTAGATGTGTGGTGAACACTTTGACCCACCAAGTGCTTTACAGAAGTTTATAATGTAGAGCCGTAAAAATATAAAATCATATTTTTTCACAAAATGATCTTTTCGCCCCCAATTTTTTTTTCTCAAAGTTGAGAAGAAACTGGACCCCAAAAGTTGCTGTGCAATTTGTCCTGAGTTCGCTGATACCCCATATGTGGGAGTAAACCACTGTTTGGGCGCATGGCAGAGCTCGGAAGGGAAGGTGCGCCATTTGACTTTTCAATGCAAAATTAACTGGAATTGAGATGGGACGCCATGTCATGTTTGGAGAGCCCCTGATGTGCCTAAACATTGAAACCCCCCACAAGTGACACCATTTTGGAAAGAAGATCCCCTAAGGAACTTATCTAGATATGTTGTGAGATCTTTGAACCTCCAAGTGTTTCACTACAGTTTATAACGCAGATCCGTGAAAATAAAAAAAAAAAATTTCCACAAAAATTATTTTTTAGCCCCTGGTTTTGTATTTTCCCAAGGGTAACAGGAGAAATTGGACCCCAAAAGTTGTCCAATTTGTCCTGAGTACGCTGATACCCCATATGTTGGGGTAAACCCCTGTTTGGGCGCACAAGAGAGCTCGGAAGGGAAGGAGCACTATTTTACTTTTTCAACGCAGAATTGGCTGTAATTGAGATCGGATGCCATGTCGCGTTTGGAGAGCCCCTGATGTGCCTAAACAGTGGAAACCCCCCAATTCTAACTGAAACCCTAACCCAAACACACCCTTAAACCTAATCTCAACCATAACCCTAACCACACCCCTAACCCTAATCTGTTGTGAATTTGCTTTTTGCTCCCTCTAGTGGTTCTAGTTTTTTGACTCTGGTTTTTCTGTCATTCCTTTTATCCGCACCTGGGTCGTTAGTTAGGGGTGTTGCTATATAAGCTCCCTGGACCTTCAGTTCAATGCCTGGCAACGTAGTTATCAGAGCTAGTCTGCTGTGCTCTTGTCTACTGATCCTGGTTCCAGTTATATCAGCTAAGTCTGCCTTTTGCTTTTTGCTATTTGTTTTGGTTTTGTATTTTTGTCCAGCTTGTTCCAAATCTATATCCTGACCTTTGCTGGAAGCTCTAGGGGCTGGTGTTCTCCCCCCGGACCGTTAGACGGTTCGGGGGTTCTTGAATTTCCAGTGTGGATTTTGATAGGGTTTTTGTTGACCATATAAGTTACCTTTCTTTATTCTGCTATCAGTAAGCGGGCCTCTCTGTGCTAAACCTGGTTCATTTCTGTGTTTGTCATTTCTTCTTACCTCACCGTCATTATTTGTGGGGGGCTTCTATCCAGCTTTGGGGTCCCCTTCTCTGGAGGCAAGAAAGGTCTTTGTTTTCCTCTACTAGGGGTAGCTAGATTCTCCGGCTGGCGCGTGTCATCTAGAATCAACGTAGGAATGATCCCCGGCTACTTCTAGTGTTGGCGTTAGGAGTAGATATATGGTCAACCCAGTTACCACTGCCCTATGAGCTGGATTTTTGTATTCTGCAGACTTCCACGTTCCTCTGAGACCCTCGCCATTGGGGTCATAACAGTTTGCCAGGCCAGTATTAAATGTTTAATGCATTGCAGAAGAGGGATTATAAGAAAGAAGATTCTGAGTTTTTTTTTTTTTTTCTCCTTCCCCTTTACCTCAGAGTGGCTATGCTTGCTGCAGACATGAATGTCCAGACCTTGATTACAAGTGTGGACCAGCTGGCTACTCGTGTGCAGGGCATACAAGACTACAAGACAAGAAATCCTAGGTCAGAACCTAAAATACCGATTCCTGAACTGTTTTCCGGAGACAGGTTTAAGTTTAGGAATTTCGTGAATAATTGTAAATTGTTTTTGTCCCTGAGACCCTGTTCATCAGGAGATTCTGCTCAGCAAGTAAAAATTGTTATTTCGTTCTTACGGGGCGACCCTCAGGATTGGGCTTTTTCGCTGGCGCCAGGAGATCCGGCATTGGCTGATCTTGATGCGTTTTTTCTGGCGCTCGGTTTACTTTATGAGGAACCCAATCTTGAGATTCAGGCAGAAAAGGCCTTGCTGTCTATGTCTCAGGGGCAGGACGAGGCTGAAGTGTATTGCCAAAAATTTCGGAAATGGTCCGTGCTGACACATTGGAACGAGTGTGCACTTGCCGCTAATTTTAGAAATGGCCTTTCTGAAGCCATTAAGAATGTTATGGTGGGTTTTCCCATTCCCACAGGTCTGAATGATACTATGGCACTGGCTATTCAAATTGACCGGCGGTTGCGGGAGCGCAAAACCGCAAATTCCCTCATGGTGTTGTCTGAACAGACACCTAATTCGGTGCAATGTGATAGAAAAACCGCAAATTCCCTCATGGTGTTGTCTGAACAGACACCTGATTTAATGCAATGTGATAGAATCCTGACTAGAAATGAGCGGAAAATTCATAGACGCCGGAATGGCTTGTGCTACTACTGTGGTGATTCTACACATGTTATCTCAGCATGCTCTAAACGTATAGCTAAGGTTGTTAGTCCTGTCACCGTTGGTAATTTGCAGCCTAAATTTATTCTGTCTGTAACTTTGATTTGCTCACTGTCATCTTATCCTGTCATGGCGTTTGTAGATTCAGGTGCTGCCCTGAGTCTCATGGATCTCTCATTTGCTAAGCGCTGTGGTTTTACTCTTGAACCATTAGAAAATCCTATTCCTCTTAGGGGTATTGATGCTACACCATTGGCAGCAAATAAACCGCAGTATTGGACTCAGGTTACCATGTGCATGACTCCTGAACACCGCGAGGTGATACGTTTCCTGGTTTTACATAAAATGCATGATTTGGTCGTTTTAGGGCTGCCATGGTTACAGACCCATAATCCAGTCCTGGACTGGAAGGCTATGTCAGTCTCAAGTTGGGGCTGTCGTGGTATTCATGAGGATTCCCTGCCTGTGTCTATTGCTTCTTCTACGCCTTCGGAAGTTCCGGAGTATTTGTCTGATTATCAGGATGTCTTCAGTGAGTCTGAGTCCAGTGCACTGCCTCCTCATAGGGACTGTGACTGTGCTATAGATTTGATCCCAGGCAGTAAATTTCCTAAGGGAAGACTGTTTAATCTGTCGGTACCTGAACATACCGCTATGCGTTCATATATCAAGGAGTCTCTGGAAAAAGGACATATTCGTCCGTCTTCTTCCCCTCTTGGTGCGGGATTCTTTTTTGTGGCAAAAAAGGACGGATCTTTGAGACCTTGTATTGATTATCGGCTTTTAAATAAGATCACTGTCAAATTTCAGTATCCTTTACCGCTGTTGTCTGACTTGTTTGCCCGGATTAAGGGTGCCAAGTGGTTCACCAAGATAGACCTTCGTGGTGCGTACAACCTTGTGCGCATTAAGCAAGGTGATGAATGGAAAACCGCATTCAATACGCCCGAAGGTCATTTTGAGTACTTGGTGATGCCTTTTGGGCTCTCCAATGCGCCTTCAGTTTTTCAGTCCTTTATGCATGACATTTTCCGGAAGTATCTGGATAAATTTTTGATTGTTTATCTGGATGATATTTTGTTTTTTTCTGATGATTGGGATTCGCATGTGGAGCAGGTCAGGTTGGTCTTTGAAATTTTGCGTGAAAATTCTTTGTTTGTCAAGGGCTCAAAGTGTCTCTTTGGTGTACAGAAGGTTCCCTTTTTGGGGTTCATTTTTTCCCCTTCTGCTGTGGAGATGGACCCAGTCAAGGTCCGAGCTATTCTTGATTGGACTCAGCCCTCGTCAGTTAAGAGTCTTCAGAAGTTCTTGGGCTTCGCTAACTTCTACCGTCGTTTTATCGCTAATTTTTCTAGCATTGTGAAACCTTTGACGGATATGACCAAGAAGGGCTCCGATGTAGCTAACTGGGCTCCTGCTGCCGTGGAGGCTTTCCAGGAGTTGAAACGCCGGTTTACTTCGGCGCCTGTTTTGTGCCAGCCTGACGTCTCACTTCCCTTTCAGGTTGAGGTGGATGCTTCGGAGATTGGGGCAGGGGCCGTTTTGTCGCAGAGAGGCCCTGGTTGCTCTGTTATGAAACCTTGTGCCTTTTTCTCTAGGAAGTTTTCGCCTGCCGAGCGAAATTATGATGTGGGCAATCGGGAGTTGTTGGCCATGAAATGGGCATTTGAGGAGTGGCGTCATTGGCTCGAGGGTGCTAAGCATCGTGTGGTGGTCTTGACTGATCACAAAAATCTGATGTATCTCGAGTCTGCTAAACGCCTTAATCCGAGACAGGCCCGCTGGTCATTGTTTTTCTCCCGCTTTGATTTTGTTGTCTCGTATTTACCAGGTTCAAAGAATGTGAAGGCCGATGCTCTTTCTAGGAGCTTTGTGCCTGATGCTCCTGGAGTCGCTGATCCTGTTGGTATTCTTAAAGATGGAGTTATCTTGTCAGCTATTTCTCCGGATCTGCGACGTGTGTTGCAGAGATTTCAGGCGGATAGGCCTGAGTCTTGTCCACCTGACAGACTGTTTGTCCCGGATAAGTGGACCAGCAGAGTCATTTCCGAGGTTCATTCCTCGGTGTTGGCAGGTCACCCGGGAATTTTTGGCACCAGAGATCTGGTGGCCAGGTCCTTTTGGTGGCCTTCCTTGTCAAGGGATGTGCGGTCATTTGTGCAGTCCTGTGGGACTTGTGCTCGAGCTAAGCCTTGCTGTTCTCGTGCCAGCGGTTTGCTCTTGCCCTTGCCTGTCCCGAAGAGACCTTGGACACATATCTCCATGGATTTCATTTCTGATCTTCCGCTATCTCAGGGCATGTCCGTTATCTGGGTGATATGTGATCGCTTCTCCAAGATGGTCCATTTGGTTCCTTTGCCTAAGCTGCCTTCCTCTTCCGATCTGGTTCCTGTGTTTTTCCAGAACGTGGTTCGTTTGCACGGCATCCCTGAGAATATTGTGTCAGACAGAGGATCCCAGTTCGTTTCCAGGTTCTGGCGATCCTTTTGTAGTAGGATGGGCATTGATTTGTCGTTTTCGTCTGCTTTCCATCCTCAGACTAATGGACAGACGGAGCGAACCAATCAGACTTTGGAGGCTTATTTGAGGTGTTTTGTCTCTGCTGATCAGGACGATTGGGTGACATTCTTGCCGTTGGCTGAGTTTGCCCTTAATAATCGGGCTAGTTCCGCCACCTTGGTTTCGCCTTTTTTCTGCAACTCTGGTTTCCATCCTCGCTTTTCTTCGGGTCATGTGGAGCCTTCTGACTGTCCTGGGGTGGATTCTGTGGTGGATAGGTTGCAGCGGATCTGGAATCATGTGGTGGACAACTTGAAGTTGTCACAGGAGAAGGCTCAGCGCTTTGCCAACCGCCGCCGCGGTGTGGGTCCCCGACTACGCGTTGGGGATTTGGTGTGGCTTTCTTCCCGCTTTGTTCCTATGAAGGTCTCCTCTCCCAAATTTAAACCTCGTTTTATTGGGCCTTACAAGATATTGGAAATCCTTAATCCTGTATCTTTTCGTCTGGATCTTCCTGTGTCGTTTGCTATTCACAATGTATTTCATAGGTCCTTGTTGCGGCGGTACATTGTGCCTGTAGTTCCTTCTGCTGAGCCTCCTGCTCCGGTGTTGGTTGAGGGCGAGTTGGAGTACGTGGTGGAGAAGATCTTGGATTCTCGCCTCTCCAGGCGGAGGCTTCAGTACCTGGTCAAGTGGAAGGGCTATGGTCAGGAGGATAATTCCTGGGTGGTCGCCTCTGATGTTCATGCGGCCGATTTAGTACGTGCCTTTCATGCCGCTCATCCTGATCGCCCTGGTGGTCGTGGTGAGGGTTCGGTGACCCCTCACTAAGGGGGGGGGTACTGTTGTGAATTTGCTTTTTGCTCCCTCTAGTGGTTCTAGTTTTTTGACTCTGGTTTTTCTGTCATTCCTTTTATCCGCACCTGGGTCGTTAGTTAGGGGTGTTGCTATATAAGCTCCCTGGACCTTCAGTTCAATGCCTGGCAACGTAGTTATCAGAGCTAGTCTGCTGTGCTCTTGTCTACTGATCCTGGTTCCAGTTATATCAGCTAAGTCTGCCTTTTGCTTTTTGCTATTTGTTTTGGTTTTGTATTTTTGTCCAGCTTGTTCCAAATCTATATCCTGACCTTTGCTGGAAGCTCTAGGGGCTGGTGTTCTCCCCCCGGACCGTTAGACGGTTCGGGGGTTCTTGAATTTCCAGTGTGGATTTTGATAGGGTTTTTGTTGACCATATAAGTTACCTTTCTTTATTCTGCTATCAGTAAGCGGGCCTCTTTGTGCTAAACCTGGTTCATTTCTGTGTTTGTCATTTCTTCTTACCTCACCGTCATTATTTGTGGGGGGCTTCTATCCAGCTTTGGGGTCCCCTTCTCTGGAGGCAAGAAAGGTCTTTGTTTTCCTCTACTAGGGGTAGCTAGATTCTCCGGCTGGCGCGTGTCATCTAGAATCAACGTAGGAATGATCCCCGGCTACTTCTAGTGTTGGCGTTAGGAGTAGATATATGGTCAACCCAGTTACCACTGCCCTATGAGCTGGATTTTTGTATTCTGCAGACTTCCACGTTCCTCTGAGACCCTCGCCATTGGGGTCATAACACTAATCCCAACCCTAATCCCAACCGTAAATGTAATCCAAACCCTAACTTTAGCCCCAACCCTAACTTTAGCCCCAACCCTAACTGTAGCCCTAACCCTAACTTTAGCCCCAACCTTAACCCTACTGGGAAAATGGAAATAAATACATTTTTTAAAATTTTATTATTTTTCCCTAACTAAGGGGGTGATGAAGGGGGGTTTAATTTACTTTTATAGCGGGTTTTTTAGAGGATTTTTATGATTGGCAGCCGTCACACACTAAAATACGCTTTTTATTGCAAAAAATAGTTTTTGCGTCTCCACAATTTGAGAGCTATAATTTTTCCATATTTTGGTCCACAGAGTCATGTGTGGTCATGTTTTTTGCGGGACGAGTTGATGTTTTTATCAGGGCTGTGGAGTCGGTAAGCCACAGTTGCGACTCCGACTCCTGGATTTTATCAGGTTCCGACTCCGACTCCTTCATAAATGGCCAATTCGTAACAATAAATTTACTGTTGTAAAATATTAACATCGTGCTTATTCAGTTTTTCACCATCATATAAGTAATCAGACCACTTAGAGCAAAAACTATATTTATTAGAATACAAATAGAATATAGCAAATAACGTTTATAAACTTTTCTAAACTCGTGTAAGTAAATATGCAATAAACACTGTTATGCAGAAATCTATAAATTTGTCCTCAGAAAAAGTATTGCCTCTGTCAGATCCTCCTTCATGGATGCCCTCAAATCTGATCTAATTATTTTGAGAACAGAGGACAACCTCTCTACACTAACTTGGGTTGGTGGCAAAGCAGTAACCACTCGGGCAACATCTCTGACAATGTCAGGATACAGAGGAATCACTTGTTGCACTGCTATTTTTGATGAACGGTCAAATTTCTCAATTTCTTTTAGTGCACATGAAAAATTCTGCTGAAATGTACTGGCTGTGTTGTTTGATGGGGATGACTTCTTCTTCTATGCGGGAACGCTTTGCACGGTCCTTGTGATCCAAATATTTTTCTAAATTAAATTCTTCATCAGTTGATGAGGGTGAAGATGTGGCAGGACGACCAAATTATTCTTGTTCCTCCTGACTGTTTTGCAACCCTTTCATCCTTACTGCTATTTCAAACAGAGCTTCTTTTCCTTTAGTTAGCTGTTGATCATCTAGAAGAATCCGATGCATTGGGTCTACATAAACAGCTGCCAAAAGAATGTTATTTTGTAATAGTAGCTCCTCTCTCCGTTTCATTGATGTAGCAATGCCACTTGCAATTAACCCTCCTCTTTGGGACAGGCGAAACATCAGGTTCTTCCACTCCTTTAAGAAAATACCTGGAGTTCAGTCCTCTGCTTGTAATTTTTTAGTCACTAAATGGGTGCTCTAGCAATTTTTCCAGCTCAGTCACCTGATTCCACTGACTTTCATTTAGCGTCAGTTGAGGGTTAGCCATGTCTACAAGAAAGGTTTTCAGTTCAACCAAGCGCTGAATCATTAAGTAAGTACTGCCCCATCGTGTGGCTTGATCAATAATTGCCCCTTTTCCAGCACGTCTCTTCAAAATTGAGTCAACTTTAGGGGTTCTGGCAACAGTAGCCAATTTTCTCACCTTGCCAATCAGTGCAGCAGCATGTCCATCTTGCAGACTGTCTCTTATAGCCAGCTGTAGCGTATGCACAACACGGCGCATGTGATGAATGAAAGAACGTATTGACACAGTTTCAACAAGATCATCTAAACTATCATGTTGCTGTTCATCTGAAGCAACTTCAGTTTGCTCCTCTGTTACAATACTGTGTTCCTCTATTTCAAACATTTCTGTGTCTGTGGACCCAGAATTTTCTTCTAGCTGCTGGTCACCATCATTACTCTCATTCATTAGCTTAATAGTACTCATCATATTTGAAACATTGTCAGTTACGACAGAAAGAACTTGCTCTTTTTTTAAGTTCATAGTCTTGCAGAACCTTTTTCACCAAGACCTGGTGAAACTCACTGGTGTGATGAGCTTTGGTGTCTTTTACTGCCAATGTCTTGGTAACTATTTCATATTTGTCACAAACAAATCGGACATTGATGGCAAAATAGTTCATTCTGTGACGTGTGCAGGCATCCATTTTAAGAAACAGAAAGCGTCCCTTGAGAGTTTTTTAAGTTCTTCCTTTTGTTTAAAAGCTTCTTCGATTACTAATTTTCTAATACTCTCTCTCTCTCCAGAGAAATACCAAGCTTGCGGGCCATTTCCCCATTCAGACACATAAAAGCTGGTCATGAAAATAATGAAATAGGCACACTATCCTTTACAACAAGCTCTATGATCTGTTTTTTTTAAATGTATCTACTGTCATTGTGGCAGTAACTTTGTCACTGACAAAGCAAACTGATCTTGCAACTGATGGCTGCAAAGTTCTCTGCTCCTTTGTTTGGCTGGAAGAGCTGGGCACTGGTTCATTGGTTTGGATACAGTCTTTCTCATCCACTGCTTTCAGTACTTCTGGATGAAAGCGCTGTAAATGTCTCTTTAGATTAGAAGCTCTGGTAGGAGCATTTTTATCTTTGCCTGAATATGCACTGATCTTGGCTTCACAGCATTTGTTTTCGTCTGGATCATTTGTCATACACTGACTGACATAATGTTTTCTATCTTGAGTGATGGTGAAATGTTCAAATACAGCTGATTTAATGTGACGCTTCTTTGACATTCTCAGGTTTTTAATTCTGCATTCACAATCCAAATGACAATTGTTTTTCCTAAAAACAATTGTACAAAATTATTGCCAGGTGGTACAACTGATATAGTGATCAGTAATACTGTTATTCCTCATGTACTCACAGTTAACTGATGCAAAGTTTGTTGAAAGGATAATACTTCTTACAGTCTTCCTCTTCTGAGTAGCAGCTGTGAGATGCTTGGAAGACGCACACCTAGTAAACATCTAGTCTAGAGGAGGAGCTTTACTACTAAGAATTTGCAACACATTTTCACTTTCAGTTTCATACATTGTAAGTAGGGGGGTTGGGGCAGCATGAGGTTAACCAAGTATAAGATTAGATAAGGGCAGTGGAGAACAGTGACACACAAGAAGTAAGAAATGTCTCTATCTCCAGCAGAACTGCTTATCACTGTTGTTCATAGTTTGATAGAAGATATATATATGAGTAACATTTATAAAATTCATATGAAAGTTAAATTATGAAATAATACATTTTTTTTAAAGCGGAGTCGGTACATTTCTACCGACTCCGACTCCAACCAAAACTAACTCCGACTCCGACTCCACAGCCCTGGTTTTTATTGGTACCATGTTCGGGCACGTGACATTTTTTGATCGCTTTTTATTCTGATTTTTGTGAGGCAGAATGACCAAAAACCAGCTATTTATGAATTTCTTTTGTGAGGGGGGGCGCTTATACCGTTCCACATTTGGTAAAATTGATAAAGCAGTTTTATTCTTCGGGTCAGAACGATTACAGCGATACCTCATTTATATCATTTTTTTTTGTTTTGGCGCTTTTATACGATAAAAACTATTTTATATAAAAAAAATTATTTTTGCATCGCTTTATTCAGAGGACTATAACTTTTTGATTTTTTCGTTGATGATGCTGTATGGCGGCTCGTTTTTTGCGGGACAAGATGTCGTTTTCAGCGGTATCATGGTTATTTATCTCCGTCTTTTTGATCATATGTTATTCCACTATTTGTTTGGCGGTATGATAATAAAGCGTTGTTTGCCCCGGTTTTTTTTTTTACAGTGTTCACTGAAGGGGTTAACTAGTGGGACTGTTTTTTAGGTCAGGTCGTTAACGGACACGGCAATACTAAATATGTGCTCTTTTATTGTTTTTTTTTTAATTTAGATAAAGAAATGTATTTATTGGAACAATATATATAATTTTTTTTTCTTTGTCTAGGATTTTTTTTTTTTTTTTACACATATAAATATATATTTTTTTTTTACATTGCCCCAGGGGGTACATCACAGTAAAGTGACAGCGATCTGACAGGCACTGCAGGGAGGCTTCCCGGCGCCTGCTCTGAGCAGGCGCTTGAAAGCCACCTCCCTGCAGGACCCGGAAGGCCCCCCGCAGCCATTTTGGATCCGGGACTGCAGGGAGGAGGAGGTAGGAGACCCTCGAAGCAACACGATCACATCGCGTTGCTCCGCGGGTCTCAGGGAAGCACACAGGGAGCCCCCTCACTGCGCGATGCTTCCCTATGCCGACGGAACGCTGCGATCATATGTGATGGCAGTGTGCCGGGGGTTCATGTGCCAGGAGCGGTCCGTGACCAGCTGCAACAGTCAGCTGACACCCAGCCGCGATCGGCCGCGCTCCCCCCGTGAGCGCTGCTGATCGCGTTAGACATACTATCCCGTCGGTGGTCATACGGGCCCATACCACCTCGACGGGATAGTACGTCTAATGTCAGAAAGGGGTTAAAGTGCTGAGATCCACACTGTCTAGTCCCAGCACACACAGGAGGAACCTGGCTTGGTGCAACTGACAGCTCCTGCTGTGGATGGCTCCTGCACAACTCTTGAGCAGTGGCATCTCTCATGTTGTTGTATGTATGTTGTATGTATTGCAGGAAATCACGTATATTTACATCATTTAGCGGAGGGGGTTAATTGTGTCCCAGTGCCTGACTGATGCTTTACTACGAGAGAAAACCCAGCAATTATGCGAATGGATTAATGTTCCTGGTTTCCTATTCGTAATATATGAGTGTATACCATTACTAAACCTAAATTTTTTTATGTTTTAGTTTAAAAAAAAAAAAAAAAAAATTCTGTTACATGTTAAAGCCAGAAATGCTTTGCTTACGTAACTAGTGTAAAACCTGAACCAAGAATAGATACTTTCATGCATTATCTGCTTGTAGAGTACTATTTAAAACTTATTTATTCATTTGTTTTATTTTAAAGGGAATCTGCCACCATTTTTTTTGCCATTTACTGATAAAATAAAGTGAACCTACGGCCATGTAGTTCTCCACATTGATGAGCTCTGTATACCCCGCCCACAACACTGATTGGCAAATTTTTGCCCATGCACAAGGTATGCAGAAAGCTGCCAATCAGTGGTGTGGGCGGGGTTATACAGAGCTCAGCATTCAGAGAACTGCTAGATCTGCAGTAAGTACCGTAAAAATGTGATTATCAAAAATGTAACCTGCATTCCAGTAAGTGATAGATCACTAGTATCAGGTTCTGTGCCCGTACATAATGCTGCTCGCAGATGGGTATCAAAATCCTGATGACAGATACTCTTTAACATAATCTCGTGCGCAGACAAGACTTTTCTGAATACCACAGTGTTTTCTAACGCTTTTCATGCACCAGTGGGCACTTTGTCAAGAAAAATCCATTGTCTGCCATAATTGGTTTCCACACATAATTGTCACTAGTATGTAATTGCACTGCAACAATTACCTTGGACTTCAGCTTTGTCTTGACATTTTCTGAATTATATGTCTACTAGCAAATTACAATGCTCTATAAAAAAAAAAAAATATATTTTCTGAATCAATATCAATTCTAGAGTGGATAAGGTGGGATTATATGCTGATGATCTAGTACTCTTTCTAGATAAAGTAGAGCAATCTCTTCCAAGGGCAGTTGATCCTATTAATTATTTGGGGGAACTATCTGGTCTTAAGATTAACTGGAGTAAGTGTGGAATTATGCCATTAATAGATAACATAACTGAAACCGTGCTATGTGGTTTAAGGCTGAGTCACACATAACGATATCGTTAACGATATCGTTGCAACGTCACGCTTTTGGTGACGTAGCAACGATCCCGCTAACGATCTCTTTATGTGTGACAGCGACCAACGATCAGGCCCCTGCTGGGAGATCGTTGGTCGATGGGAATGATCAGGACCATTTTTTGGTCGCTGATCACCCGCTGTCATCGCTGGATCGGCGTGTGTGACGCCGATCCAGCGATGTGTTCACTTGTAACCAGGGTAAATATCGGGTTACTAAGCGCAGGGCCGCGCTTAGTAACCCGATATTTACCCTGGTTACCATTGTAAAAGTTAAAAAAAAAAAAAAACAGTACATACTCACATTCTGATGTCTGTCACGTCCCCCGGCGTCCACAGGGTTGACTGTGTCAGCGCCGGCCGTAAAGCAGAGCACAGCGGTGACGTCACCGCTGTTACTGCCGGCGCTGAGACATTCAGTGCAGGGAAGCTCTCGGCAGCAGCACGTGCATATTAGCAGCGCTCCTGCCGAAAGCAGTTTTAACCCTGTGGACGCCGGGGGACGTGACAGACATCAGAATGTGACTATGTACTGTTTTTTTTTTTTACTTTTACAATGGTAGCCAGGGTAAATATCGGGTTACTAAGCGCGGCCCTGCACTTAGTAACCCGATGTTACCCTGGTTACCCGGGTGCTGCAGGGGGACTTCGGCATCGTTGAAGACAGTTTCAACGATGCCGAAGTCGTTCCCCTGATCGTTGGTCGCTGGAGAGAGCTGTCTGTGTGACAGCTCCCCAGCGACCACACAACGACTTACCAACGATCACGGCCAGGTCGTATCGCTGGTCGTGATCGTTGGTAAGTCGTTTAGTGTAACGGTAACTTTAAAGGTAGCACAAAAAATTAAATATTTGGGCATTGTAATTAATCAAAATCCGATCAGAGACCTTAAAGATAATATATACTGATGAGGAATAAGTTTGGGATATGGTCCCGACTTCCCTTATCTGTTGCGAGAAGAATCGGATTAATTAAAATAATTCTTCCTAAATGCTTATATATTCTGGAACACACATCATTAAGGGTTCCTAAAAGTTTCTTCAGGAAATTGCATACCCATTTATATGGGGCCCTTCAAGGCCTAAATTGAGTATTGGATCCCTGCAGAGGCCCAGAAACCAAGGTGGATATGCTGTCCCTGACTTATATTTGTATTATCTGGCTGTTCAGCTGCGTTACTTAAAATATTGAGTAACCCTACGTTCACATTAGCGGCGGGCGCCGCAGCGGCGGGTGCCGCAGCGGCGCCGCATGCGTCATGCGCCCCTATATTTAACATGGGGGCGCATGGACATGCGTCACACTTGCGTTTTGCGCCGCATGCGTCGCTGCGGCGCCCGCGTCCGGGCGCAGAGGACGCAGCAAGTTGCGTTTTTGCTGCGTCCAAAATCAATTAAAAAAAGGACGCATGCGGCGCAAAACGCAGCGTTGTGCATGCGTTTTGCTGCGTTTATGTTTGCGTTGTGCGCTGCGGCGCTGACGCTGCGGCGCACAACGCAAATGTGAACGTACCATAACTCAGGGTTATCTTAACAATGCAGAAGCCCATCTCGTACATTTTTTGGGTGGAAATACTCCGTGGGCAATATTGGAGGGTTCATACAGATCACCCCAGGGTTTGATATTTGCACATAACTTAGCAATACAGGTTTGGCGAGAAAGTACCGTATTTTCCGGCGTATAAGACGACTGGGCGTATAAGACGACCCCCCAACTTTACCAGTTAAAAAATAAAATCTTCTTAAAAGTCGGGGGTCTTCTTATACACCCTATGTCGTCTTATAGGGCCGGTGAATATGTGCCTTTTGGGGGGGGGGGGAGTGATCCTGATGAGGACGAGGGGGCGTCTCACAGGAAAGTGAGTATCCCCCATTACCTTATCATAGCGCTGCAGCGTGGGGTCTCTGTGCTGGGAGCGGCGGCTGCTGTGCTGTGCTGTGCTGTGCTGTGCTGTGGCGGCTCCTCTTCTGCAGTGTGGGGCCTCTGGTGCTGTGGGGCGGTGGCGGCGGCGTATCTTCATACAGTCGGGGCTCCTCCGGCATCTCAAAGACTGGAAGCCCCGCCGGCAACTCCATGGGTACAATGCGGTCAGGTGGCCTCCGGGAAAATGGCCGCTGCTCAGATTCAGATCTCGTCCCGAGATCTCGGGAGACGAGATCTGAATCTGAGCAGTGGCCATTTTCCCGGAGGCAGCTCAATAGGTGCGATGCGGTGGCCCGGCCGCTGGGGGCTGCGCATGCTCAGATTCAGATCTCAACGAGATCTGAATCTAAGCAGCGGCCATTTTCCCGGAGGCCAGCGCATTGTACCGATGGAGTTGCCGGCGGGGCTTCCAGGCTGAGATGCCGGAGGAGCCCCGACTGCATGAAGATACGCCGCCGCCGCCACCGCCCCACAGGCCCCACACTGCAGAAGAGGAGCCGCCACAGCACAGCAGCCGCCGCCGCTCCCAGCACAGAGACCCCACGCTGCAGCGCTATGATAAGGTAATGGGGGATACTCACTTTTCTGTGAGACGCCCCCTCGTCGTCATCAGGATCACTCCCCCCCCCACCCACCATATACACCCGGCGTACAAGGCGATTCCCGGCGTACAAGACGACCCCCGACTTTTAAGAAGATTTTCAGGGGTTAAAAAGTCGTCTTGTACGCCGGAAAATACGGTAAACACATTTTGTAATTTACTGATCAAATTGGGGAAATTTAGATATGGGATAATCCCGAATTCCCGCACCTTCAGAATTTACAGGATCCGGTTTTCTGGAAACAAAATGGAATGACATCACTTACTCAGTTTTTTTAAAATGAAATTTTATTATCGTTCGAACAAATCCATGTCAGGTTTGGAATTCCTCACAGAGATTTTTTATACATATCTGCAATTAAGACATGCCATAATGTACCAGTTCCCGTATCCTAGAATGAGAATATCTAAATACCACTGATAGGAATACTATCGACCCAAGGACCCACAGGAGTAATATCCTCCCTTTATACCTTTTCGTTAAACTCTAAAATCGCATCCACTCAGCTTGCTGTGGAGAGTAAGTGGCGACACATCTATCTTTGATGATCAGTGGAGCGATATCCTAGAAGCACATACGATGGTGTCACCTGCTGCAAATAATAAATTAATACAGTTGAATATTCTTCACCAATCCTTTCTGACCCCAAGTAGACCAAATAAATTTGGTAGAGGGGTGACTGATGACTGTTACAGATGTGGGGAATCCGGGGCTGATTTCTGGCACCTTATTTGGAACTGTAGGATTATACGGAGATATTGGAGTGAGGTCGTAGATACATTGGAACGGATAATGGGGATACCGATCGAATGTGGACCGGAATTGTGCATTCTGGGGGTTGTGGATGAGGAGATGTGTGTCCACCATGATAGAATATTTCTTAGGGAAGCTCTATTTATGGCTAGGAAAGCGATAGTATTGAGGTGGATGGGGGGGAAATCTCCTTCAATTAACCAATGGAAGAAACTTATGAATGATGTAATTTCTTATGAAAACATACTATATAGGAACAGAGGATGTCCCCAGAAATTTCAGAAGATTTGGGAAAGGTGGTGTGACTCGCCATTGACACATTTAGCTCCTGGTGCCATGGTCTCTTCGATCTTGCGATATAGTCCCTGAAGTGTATATCTGTTCTAGATTATGAATGTGATGATCTGTGTAGGATTAATAATATGTGTCTATTATCACCTGATCTGATATGAGCTTTACAACATTCATAAAAACTCCATTGATTAGGAAGTGCAATGCTTGGTAGAATGTATTATACTGAATGTTATGTTTTGTTTGTTTGTATATTTTATTATTGAAGGTATTTTGTTATATCTGTCAATATTAATGTTGACATATGGATTATTTTGACGTTATGCTATGATATCATGTTTATCTTATTTTGTGAAAACCTTCAATAAAGAGTTTAAAAAAAAATATATATATATATATATTTTCTGGTCAGTGGAGAAAAAACACATTAGCTCGAAGGCTAATTTATAACTTCAGTAATGTGTTTTTGGACACAATTTGGATTCGGTAAGTTGGGATACATACGTTGTAAAAAAAAAACGTAGTTTGTGTAATGACCGATAACCAACCATCTTTCATACCGTCTATAAGTCATTTTTAACCAGAAGTTATTGTAAGGCTGGTGATCTGATACAGTCATGGCCAAAAGTATTCACGCCCCTGCAATTCTGTCAGATAATTCTCAGTTTCTTCCTGAAAATGATTGCAAACACAAATTCTTTGGTATTATTATCTTCATTTAATTTGTCTTAAATGAAAAAAACACAAAAAGAATTGTCCTAAAGCCAAATTGGATATAATTCCACACCAAACATAAAAAAGGGGGTGGACAAAAGTATTGGCACTGTTCGAAAAATCATGTGATGCTTCTCTGATTTGTGTAATTAACAGCACCTGTAACTTACCTGTGGCACCTAACAGGTGTTGGCAATAACTAAATCACACTTGCAGCCAGTTGACATGGATTAAAGTTGACTCAACCTCTGTCCTGTGTCCTTGTGTGTACCACACTGAGCATGGAGAAAAGAAAGAAGACCAAAGAACTGTCTGAGGACTTGAGGAACCAAATTGTGAGGAAGCATGAGCAATCTCAAGGCTACAAGTCCATCTCCAAAGACCTGAATGTTCCTGTGTCTACCGTGCGCCGTGTCATCAAGAAGTTTAAAGCCCATGGCACCGTGGCTAACCTCCCTAGATGTGGACAGAAAAGAAAAATTGACAAGAGATTTCAACGCAAGATTGTGCGGATGTTGGATAAAGAACCTCGACTAACATCCAAACAAGTTCAAGCTGCCCTGCAGTCCGAGGGTACAACAGTGTCAACCCGTACTATCCGTCGGCGTCTGAATGAAAAGGGACTGTATGGTAGGAGACCCAGGAAGACCCCACTTCTTACCCCGAGACATAAAAAAGACAGGCTGGAGTTTGCCAAAACTTACCTGAAAAAGCCTAAAACGTTTTGGAAGAATGTTCTCTGGTCAGATGAGATAAAAGTAGAGCTTTTTGGGCAAAGGCATCAACATAGAGTTTACAGGAGAAAAAAAGAGGCATTCAAAGAAAAGAACACGGTCCCTACAGTCAAACATGGTGGAGGTTCCCTGATGTTTTGGGGTTGCATTGCTGCCTCTGGCACTGGACTGCTTGACCGTGTGCATGGCATTATGAAGTCTGAAGACTACCAACAAATTTTGCAGCATAATGTAGGGCCCAGTATGAGAAAGCTGGGTCTCCTTCAGAGGTCATGGGTCTTCCAGCAGGACAATGACCCAAAACACACTTCAAAAAGCACTAGAAAATGGTTTGAGAGAAAGCACTGGAGACTTCTAAGGTGGCCAGCAATGAGTCCAGACCTGAATCCCATAGAACACCTGTGGAGAGATCTAAAAATGGCAGTTTGGAGAAGGCACCCTTCAAATATCAGGGACCTGGAGCAGTTTGCCAAAGAAGAATGGTCTAAAATTCCAGCAGAGTATTGTAAGAAACTCATTGATGGTTACCGGAAGCGGTTGGTCGCAGTTATTTTGGCTAAGGGTTGTTCAACCAAGTATTAAGCTGAGGGTGCCAATACTTTTGTCGCCCATTTTTGGAGTTTTGTGTGAAATGATCAATGTTTTGCTTTTTGCTTCATTCTCTTTTGTGTTTTTTCATTTAAGACAAATTAAGTGAAGATAATAATACCAAATAATTTGTGATTGCAATCATTTTCAGGAAGAAACTGAGTATTATCTGACAGAATTGCAGGGGTGTCAATACTTTTGGCCATGACTGTATACACGGTCTTAGACTGTGTGTGGCTGTGAACATTTGTAGTGATGTTTGCAAAAAGTATGGCTGCACAACAAGTCTATCTTGCATGATTGAAATCTTACAATATAGCTTTATGGAATATAGCTTTATGGAATAAATGCACACAAAAAGTGGCCTTGAAGCAAAGGTTCAACAGAAATCGGTACACAGCTAATATAAAAGTTGACTGCTTTGCTACCGAGTACAGCAAAAAGCAGATAGCATATGTATGGCAAAGCATAATTGCTTGTGCGTGTATGTGTGTGTATGCATGTGTGTGTATATGTGTATATATATATATATATAAAGTAGTAAAGTAGCCAACTTTTGCTTTGATGACTGCTTTGCACACTCTTGGCATTCTCTTGATGAGCTTCAAGAGGTAGTCACCGGGAATGGTTTTCACTTCACAGGTGTGCCCTGTCAGGTTTAATAAGTGGGATTTCTTGCCTTATAAATGGTGTTGGGACCATCAGTTGTGTTGTGCAGAGGTCCGGTGTATACACAGCTGATAGTACTACTGAATAGACTTAGAATTATTTGTATTATGGCAAGAAAAAAGCAGCTAAGTAAAGAAAAACGAGTGGCCATCATTACTTTAAGAAGTGAAGGTCAGTCAGTCCGAAAAATTTGGAAAACTTTAAGTGTCCCCAAGTGCAGTGGCAAAAACCATCAAGCGCTACAAAGAAACTGGCTCTCATAAGGACTGGCCCAGGAAAGGAAGACCAAGAGTCACCTCTGCTTCTGAGGATAAGCTTATCCGAGTCACCAGCCTCAAAAATCGCAGGTTAACAGCAGCTCAGATTAGAGACCAGGTCAATGCCACACAGAGTTCTAGCAGCAGACACATCTCTACAACAACTGTTAAGAGGAGACTTTGTGCAGCAGGCCTTCATTGTAAAATAGCTGCTAGGAAACCACTGCTAAGGACAGCCAACATGCAGAAGAGACTTGTTTGGGCTAAAGAACACAAGAAATGGATATTAGACCAGTGGAAATCTGTGCTTTGGTCTGATGAGTCCAAATTTGAGATCTTTGGTTCCAACCAACGTGTCTTTGTGCGACGCAGAAAAGGTGAACGGATGGACTCTACATGCCTGGTTCCCACCGTGAAGCATGGAGGAGGAGGTGTGATGGTGTGGGGGTGCTTTGCTGGTGACACTGTTGGGGATTTATTCAAAATTGAAGGCTTACCGAACCAGCATTTCTACCACAGCATCTTGCAGCGGCATGCTATTCCATCCGGTTTGCGTTTAGTTGGACCATCATTTATTTTTCAACAGGACAATGACCCCAAACACACCTCCAGGCTGTGTAAGGGCTATTTGACCAAGAAGGAGAGTGATGGGGTGCTACGCCAGATGACCTGGCCTCCACAGTCACCAGACCTGAACCCAATCGAGATGGTTTGGGGTGAGCTGGACCGCAGAGTGAAGGCAAAAGGGCCAACAAGTGCTAAGCATCTCTGGGAACTCCTTCAAGATTGCTGGAAGACCATTCCCGGTGACTACCTCTTGAAGCTCATCAACAGAATGCCAAGAGTGTGCAAAGCAGCCATCAAAGCAAAAGGTGGCTACTTTGAAGAACCTAGAATATAAGACATATTTTCAGTTGTCTCACACTTTTTTGTTAAGTATATAATTCCACATGTGTTAATTCATAGTTTTGATGCCTTCAGTGTGAATGTACAATTTTCATAGTCATGAAAGTACAGAAAAATCTTTAAATGAGAAGGTGTCCAAACTTTTGGTCTGTACTGTATGTATATCTTATATATGTGTGTGTGTGTGTGTGTGTGTGTGTGTGTGTGTGTATATATATATATATATATATATATATATATATATATATATATATATATATATACACACATATATATTTACTTTTGAAATATGATTCTTTTGTCAAACTATCTTGCTACAGGTTTGCTGTTGATTTTACTTTACTTGATTTGTATTCAAAACAGAAATCTATTTTTTTTTAATTTAGCATAATGTAATTTAGATTGTGAGCCCCACTGGGGACAGTAATGATGACTGTAAAGTGATGTGGAATTAATGGCACTATATAAGTGAGTAAAATAAATAGCCTAGCTAGATAGTATACTTATTATATTGGGCATTCTGCTACTTTTTATCTAAAATACATTTTAATGGCTTGAGGTTGCTCCAAGCCACCATATTTGGTGGCCACAGCTGACAAGCTAATTTATGTAGGGTCCTCCTGACTGCCGTGACGACAAATCAGGAAAGAGAGGAGGACCGGGCATGCTGTATTTCAACCTACCTTATGTCGTGTTTCCTTCCCCCCATTGTAACATACATTATACACTTTCATGTGTATGGTCCACTTTAAAAAGCAAAGAATACGCTTATTTGAACTTCTTAAAGTTTTAACTCTGGCTGCTATAGGGATGTAAACAAATGGAATAACTAAGGGAAATAAAGGAGTTTGTTTTATTTGGCATCTTATAAATCCCACCACCATGCACCAGACCTTTTCTGCTTCAGAAAAGAGAAATAGATGTAATATTACAGCCACCTCACCACCTTTTTGTGGAACGTGGAAGCCATGAGATTTATTGGCAGATTGGCATGTTCCTGAATTGAAGTTTCTGTACTACTCCAAGCGAACCACATGAATTAAATGTTGTCTTCCCACTACCACATATGCTTCTCCCGACTGCGCAAAATCTACGTTGCTAAAACATTTGTTCAGTGGGTGTGCACCCTGCAGAGAGCTAAAACTTGAAACTCCTTTTTTGCCCTTCCTGGCGCTTCCAACAGATGCTGTGAATTTTCAAAGATGCCTCCTTTTGCATCCTGTTATTAAATAGGTTGTCTCATGATACATTTTAAGATATTCCGTCTGTCCAAAAAAGCAATATTTGCATTGTCTACATTGCTTCATCTTACTCATTTTTTTCCCTCTGCACTTTTCAGTGACCTTGCCTTAACTGACAATTCCCATGCAGGTCTTAAATTTAATTCCTCCTTGATAGCATGTCTGGTAGGTACTTCGTCAGTCAGTTTTGCCAGTTATTATTCTTCCCTATGCCACTCAACCTGGTTACAGACACTTGTAATGCACCATCTGTTGCTAATTTAACCGTCACGTCTAAAAGTAGCATATATTGCAACACTTAATCAGGTTCATGTATTCTGTACTAGTGTATGATAGAAAATTAAATCTAAATCTTTATTTTTATGCAGTTGTTCTAGTATCATATACCAATATACGGTACTCAAAATAATTATGTCAAGATGTATGTTTTGTCAGTAGTCTTGTGTATTTCTACAAGCAGTAGCGTAGCTACAAGGTGGAAAAGGGGGCGGTCGCACCGGGCCCCGCACTCAGAGGGGTCCACCTGGAGCCACCGCTACCCTTATCTATATCGGCATGCGCAGCGTGCCAAATCCGTTAAGCACTGCGTTTGAACAGGGAGGCTGTCTCTCTTCAATGCCACTCTCTGTTCTGTAGACCGCTTGTCGCTTTAAGTCTGCTGTCTATAGAATGGCCTTGGTGGGGCGCAATCTCAGGACGTCAGAGTCGCGATGCCGGGGAACACTGTGTGGATGACGTAGGATGCTTACCTAGTGAGCCTAGCAGAATTCCAAGATCATGTATCCCAAATATGCAGCAACAACAATATCATTGCTGTGATATACGAATAACTTACCTGCAGTTGTATTGCAACTTGCTGGAAGTCAACATGGTAGTCCTTGTCCATGCTGTGCTTGACCTCACAGCCCATGTGGACACTGTGTCCCAGATTGCTGCAACTTCAACACCTTCAGCAGCCTAATGCTCATCTGCACCACTCTGCCTGGGAGACATCTCCACATTTACCTACTTCTGCACGTTTTGGTGACATTGAGGCCTGCAGGGTTTTGTGAATTAGTGCACCGTACACTTTGAGCTGTGTCCTCAGCAAAAGTGACCTACATTTTTTTTCTTTGGTGATGCTATGGCATGGGCCACGCCACTGTGGGAACAGGGCAATCCCATCATGCATTCTCTTCCATCTTTCTGGTCTGCCTTCTGGAGAGCATTTGATGAACTGGGTTGTATTCACTCCACTGCTGATTTAATTCTCCTGCTCAGACAAGAAGCTTTCTCTGTGGGACGTCACGCCATCCAATTCTGGATGTCTGCTGAGTTGACATGGAACAATGATGCTCTCCTGGCCGTTTTCTATGCCGGCCTATCCAGTTGTGTCAAGGATGAATTTGTGGGTACAGACTTGCCATCTTCACTTTAATGAGTTTCCCTCGCTACTCGTGTGGACTTATGAATACACATATATACCAAAAGAAATATATAAAAACATAACACAATACATGGTACAAGGGAAAACAAAAACAGATGGATTAAAGTACGAGATGTCACAGGGACTATCACAATGTATACTGTTCATAATGACCCATATTTAAAATCTGCCATAAATATTAATAGTGAAAAAATATATATTAAAGGGACACTAGAACATGTAAGATTCCTATGTATAAGTACCCACATATATATAATTGGAGGGCGACGTGGCACATAAATTAGTTATTACTGTCCAAAAACTAATGTGCGAAAATCGCAATATAGGATGGGTTTATATAGGTCAATAGTACCACATAATATATATGTAAAAATGTTAGGGGTTAGACCTATAAACCAAAAGTGTCATAGTGCAATAAAGTGACAAATAGCTATAAAACAAAAATAACCATAATATGCATATATGTGCCCAATATAGGGATAAGCTAAAGGATAGAAAGTATCACCATATCAAAATGCACAAGTAAAATATAAAATATATTGTTAGTGAAATACCCCAATGTGCCCATATATGTCTATATCTCTCAATAATAAACATGAATTCTAAAGAGACAGTGTCATAATGTCAAAAGGAGATGAAATCCAGTGGGATACTAACCATAGAAGAAGCCCTGTGGCAGCCAGGGACGCCGGAAGCAGGTGAGTATTACATATTTACCTGTCCACGTTCCACACGCCGGGCGCCGCTCCGTCTTCCCGTCCACTAGCTCTGACTGTTCAGGTCAGAGGGCGCGATGACGTACTAATCTGCGCGCCGCCCTCTGCCTGAACAGTCAGTGCGGAGAGACGCCGAGACGGGACGCTGAGGAGCTGCGGGCAGCAAGAGAGGTGAGTATGTCATTTTTTTTTTATTGCAGCAGCAGCATTATATATTACACAGCTTTATATGGAGCATCTATGGGGCCATAATGAACGGTGCAGAGCATTCTATATGGCACAGTTATATATGGATCATCTATGGGGCAATAATCAACGGTATGGAGCATTATATATGGCACAGCTTTATATGGAGCATCTTATGGGGCAATAATGAACAGTATGGAGCATTATATGTGGCACAGTTTTATGTGGAGCATCTATGGGGCCATAATGAAATGTATGGAGCATTATATGTGGCACAGTTTTATATGGAGCATCTTATGGGGCCATAATGAAATTTATGGAGCATTATATTTGGCACAGCTTTATATGGAGCATCTTATGGGGCAATAATGAACGGTATGGAGCATCTATTTTTATTTTTGAAATTCACCGGTAGCTGCTGCATTTTCCACCCTAGGCTTATACTCGAGTCAATAAGTTTTCCCAGTTTTTTGTGGCAAAATTAGGGGGGTCGGCTTATATTCGGGTCGGCTTATACTCGAGTATATACGGTGTATGTATGTATGTATGTGTATGTATGTATATATATATATATATATATATATATATATATATATATATATATATATATATTATATATATATTGTCTATTTTATGTGGGTACTTATACATAGGAATCTTACATGTTCTAGTGTCCTTTTATATATATTTTTTCACTATTAATCTTTATGGCAGATTTTAAATATGGGTCATTATGAACAGTATACATTGTGATAGTCCCTGTGACATCTCGTACTTTAATCCATCTGTTTTTGTTTTCCCTTGTACCATGTATTGTGTTATGTTGTTATGATTAAATAAAATTACGTTTATTATATTTGCTGGAGCCGTGCATTATATTGTAGGTATATATCGTGTGGACTTATGTATTAAAGAGCAGTCTGTGGAGAAAACTCTGGATTCTTGCATCTCTTCTCCAAGAGCGTCCTTCCAGACCGGCTGCATTGAAACCTATGGAGGTTGGTCAGTGCAGATTAACGCCGACTGAAAGATCCCATTTACTTTCTAAGGGACTTTTTTGTCTTGTGGTGAATGGGATCATTATTGCTCCAACTGTTCTAAACTGAATGCTAAACAGGGAGAACCATCTACCCAAGGCGAAGAGGAAGGTATCGCTCTAGGATTAAATCTTTCCTGCACTACAAATAAATTACTCATACATATGACTATTTCTTACAGTTTCTCAGTGTTCTAGAGACAAACACTTCTTGATTCCCGGAGCATCTGAGAATTTTATGGACTTCTTTCTGTCCAAAATCCCTTTATTTTCTTTGCATTCACACCATAGGCTAACCTCCATGGTTCTACAATTCTTGGTGGTCGTATCCAATCCTGGAAAGTGAAGACATCTCTCCAGATTGGTTCATTACATGTAGAGGACTTTTTTTTTGTCTTTTTGATGCATCGGTGCTTTTAGGATCTCCATGGCTACGGCTTGATGCTTCGGTTATTGACTAGTTGTCCAACCGGGTTGCCCAGTGGCGTCCATATTGTTTTGCAATTGTCTCAAAACTACCCCAACTTCCGCCTGTGAAACTCTGCCCAGCATCTGCTGTGTCCATAGCTCTCAATGTTCTTGCTTCCTTTCAGGACTCCGCAGGTGTTTTTTCTGGGAATCGGGCCAAGGAGAATCACAAAGAAGATGTGACAGTCTGAGTGTGTCCATGTTTCCATGGTTATGGATTCATTTGAAAGGGGCCTTAAAAGGGCGGTTACCTGTCCTGGATTCGTGCTTTGCTTCCCTTAACCCAGTCCGCTAAACTCTGTGGTGCTCTGTGTTGATATTTGCAGATGACCCGACATGATTCAAGGTGAACATCAGCCCAGGCCTAGATAAGGCTCGCTGAGACACACCCTTGTGTATTAGTATTGCATTAAGACATTAAGTATTGCTGGACCATGGTTTGCAACACACCATTTTCTGATGACCTCCAGCTACCTGCGGTTTCCAGACTTCCTCTTCCACCTGCCTGTGTTTTTTTTGACCCTTGGCTGTCCGTGTTCCACATGCTCCATCTAGCTGCTGCACCGACACCTGTGTTCCCACCCAGACCTTGGGTTATGTGCATCCATCTCACCTAGTGAGCCTAGCACCATTCAATACAATATACAGGGTTCTAGTGAACTCAAATACTGTTATGCGTTATTAAAAATAAACTTGTGAAGGCATTATTATTAAAACCCTTCCCTAATGCTATGTGCACACGGTGCATTTTTTATGCATTTTCGCGGTGGTCTTTCCGCGCTGAATGGGCCAAAAACGCTATGGAAATCTTAAGCAAGCTAATTCAATGACAATCCTGAAGTGTTATGCACATGATCAGTAAATTTCCTTTGAGTATTTGCATTCCTTTTTTTCTGCAGCATTTCAATTCTTTGTGCGGATTTTTAGCTTTTCCCACACATTGACTTCAATTGAGTCAGTCAAATACACAGCAAAAACGCAGGTATAAAAATGTATGTGGATTTTTGTTTGCGTTTTTATGGTCTTACCATGCTGTTTTCCACGCTGTCATCTGCGTGGCAGCTAGGGAAACACCGGCGCGGTGGTTCTTAGCGGTGGAAACGTTACCGCCTGTAAGACCGTCAGCGGTGCGGGGTCATGCTGGCTCATGTCAGTGTGATTCGTGCAGAGATACTGTGACCTGCAGTAAAAAGCTTACTGCAGGTCAGCAGGTGTGGGCTGATGACACTACTCCTTCCATCAGGCTATATCTGCTGTCACTGATAACAATGATAGCAGGAGCTACTGATGAGAGAAGTAGTCTCTCGACAGCTTCTTATAGATGTGCCTTTTCTGGGGCAGCTGAGAGTTGATATTTTAGTCTGTCAGGGGGCCAGTATCCATGGCTTCTCCTAGACTATTAATATCAGCTTGCAGCTGTCTGCCTAGCCTTTGCTGGTTAGATTTTATAGGGGGACCCGATGTTAATTTTTTTCTTGGGTCCCCCTATAAACTAGACAGTAAAAGCTAAGGCAACAGCTGTGAGCTGATATTAATAGCCTGGGAAACTTCATGGCTATTTGTTCCTTCCAAGAATATTAACATCAGCCGTCTTAGTTGCTGTCTGGTTACAGCCTATGTAGGTTCATTGTGTTAACGTTCTTACATAGGCTGGTAACAATATGTGTTTGTGTTTACTTAGTCTTGGTCATGAGGGTGTCTGGCTGTACTAAACCTAGAGCTTGGTGTCAATGATAGCTGCTGACAACGAGCCCTAATCCCATTACTCTGATGCTTCCGCATCAGAATGAAAAAGGTGGTGTTGAACTAAAAAATTACATTGCAAAACTTTTTTTTTTAAATATCCTTGTTTAGCTCAAAGAAGCCTTAATTTCTGTACAAAAACACATGCAAAAAACGCATACAAAACCACGGCAAAACGCACATTTTTGCCTCAGTATTTTTGCTGCCAAGAGATGCAGAAACCTTGCAGAAATTTCTGCAAGCAAATACTCAAAGATCACTCATCACACATTGGGTATGGCACAAGTTCCTAACAACAGTGATTACAGTTTGCTCTGATTTCTGATGTTTTACATTTAGGATGCCATTGTCAATCTCTGTGGTAGTTTGACACTGGAGGGTAGGGGTCTATTCCCCATTACATAATTGCTGGGTGCTGATGGGCTAACATGGCAGCCAGAGGTTTTCTGGAGGCATCTGTAATCACCATCTTGTGACTGCTTGAAGCCCTACATGCTGGGCTTTAGAAGAGATTTGGCAATTCTTACAGTATGTAGTGCACGGGAGACTAAAAAAT
The DNA here is from genome assembly GCF_051348905.1 of Ranitomeya variabilis. Classification (NCBI taxonomy): domain Eukaryota; kingdom Metazoa; phylum Chordata; class Amphibia; order Anura; family Dendrobatidae; genus Ranitomeya; species Ranitomeya variabilis. The sequence goes on from NC_135234.1 coordinate 539,799,439, forward strand.
ATGTAAAGTGCTAAAATATATTAAAATAAAAACATTTTTTTCTTTACTACAACTCTGAATTTCTTAACCCCTTAGTGACCGAGCCAATTTTGACCTTAATGTCCAAGCCGATTTTTAAATTTCTGACTTCTGTAACATTTGAAGTGATGGTTGGTGTCTTTTGTGTTATAATAAAATATTTTTGGTTTTACTAAGTTGTCAATCTGTATTTTCTCAAGTAGTGGTTCTTGGTTAAACATTTGAAGTGAGTTTTGGGAGGTCAATATGACAGAAAATACCCAAAAGTGACACCATTCTAAACACTGCACCCTCTCAAGGTGCTTAAAACCACATTCAAGAGGTTTATTAACCCTTCAGGTGCTTCATGAGAACTAAAACTTTAACTGTTAATTTTTTTTTTTTTAAGTTTACACCCAAACCTTTCGCTGGGGTCAATGTTGCATGTTCCTTAATTCTAACCCCAACCACAGCACCACGTCAATCAACACCACAACCCTAGCCCCAACCCTAACCTTAACTGCAAAGAATGGAAAACAAATGTTTTTATTTTATCATTTTTACCTAACTAAGGGGGTGATAAAAGGGGGGTTGGTTTACTTCATTTTTTATTTTGCTCACTATTGGCAGATCTCGGGAGGTGCACTGTGCATTCTCCTTCCATTTTCTTCCAGGAAGAAGACGTGGTTTGCCAGGGGACGGAGCATGAGGGTCTGGGGATGGTGGAGGTACCAGGGGGCTCTGGTGGACCCCATCTCTCTCTCCTCTGGTATGGTAGATCTGATCAGAGGAAAGAGAAATGAATGGGAATCGGACTCTTTTATTGAGTGATCGCCGTTATTCAGAGAATAATGGCGATCATAAGACTGGGGACGGTAAAAAACTGACCCAAATCATGTTCTCTGGGGTCTTAGCTACCCCCGGGAGCTGAGACTTTGGAGATTTTCCAATGCTATACCCTTATTTGTCATCGCCGTTGAAAAGCGGCGCTGAGGAATAATTACCCTTAACTGCCGCCGTTAAAAAGGCGTATCGGCGGTCATTAAGGGGTTAAACTAATTAATGTGAAAAGTTATAAAAGTTTGGTATCGACGTGATAGAACTGACCTGGAGAGTTAGGAGGCTACGTCATTCTGCATAGTCTAAAAATAAAACCTAAAAATGTTTGTAATGTCAAGGTTTATTTCACCACTTAAAACCACTTTTCTCCTCCACGTTTCTCAATCCAATATATGGTAAAATTAATGATGTCATACGAAACTACTTGTTCCACAAAGACAGTCATACACCCAAGATTAAAGAAAAAAAATTAAAAAATGACTCTTGTGCTACAAGCAGGTGAAAAGTGGTGTCAAAGTTTTGCAACATTTTCAGTGTTTAGTATTTCAAAATTTATCTAAATGATGTAAATTGTGCCTGGTTTTCTTCACACTTTTCAGTTTTGTCATGTGTGGTCAAAAGTTGCCTTTTTCTGCTTCAATTTGCAACTACCGTATTTGAGGCACAGTTTGCATCTAATTTTGGCATAAATAAGATAATTTCTCTGTTAATTCATCTCATTACTTATTGCAGAACATATATGATAAAAATGTTTCTTATCTGATAATTTTCACTGTTTAACATAATTTTCCTTTTTTAGGCTGTTAAATTTGTGTACTTAGTCAGATCCAGGTATTGTAATTGCATTTGTATTTTTGTGGCGTCTGCTACATTTATACATATGTGGAAAACCTATCAGTATTTATTAGGTTCATATTTTTGCTATAGCGTGATCCCTTTTAAATAATGGATGGGATAGAAACTCTAAGGATGCCGCCACACTAGCAGTATTTGGTCAGTATTTTACATCAGTATTTGTAAGGTTAGTTTCACATTTGCGTTCGAATCTGCAGCGTTTAATCAGCATCTGCAAGTGCAGGAAAAACGCATAGAAACACGTACAAATGCAGCGTTTTCTAGACGCAAGCGGGAACGCCTGCGGTTAATAAAACGCCGCATTTTCACGCTTTTCCATGCGTTTTGTAATGCGTTTACGTTTTTTGTGCGCATGGTGGAAAATTTTACAGGAGAAAAATCTAGATAACCAGACACCGCCAATGGGACTACAGAGGGCGTGTTTTATAGGATATCTATATATAGACCCTAGGACTGCTGAAAGCTTAACAGTGTGCTACTGTATCCTGTGTCATGATGGATCTTCGCATGGAGAGCTTTTATTTCAACCTGGATTTAAGCATCAAGCTGTTTCTTCCCTGTGCGTTTGCTTGGGAGCAACACAGAAATTGTGAAAGATGGAGAAGGAGATACCCCATTATCGAACTACGTGAGAGCCTATCACACGCTGTATGGCGAGCTTAATGCCAACCTGGACAAATTCCCAGAATATACAAGGATGCTCGTGTCCAAGGAGCCATCCGGAGACAGGACACCCAGCTCCGTAGAGCGATTCCACCAGAGGAACGTCTGCTGGTTACATTAAGGTACGTAACAAATCTAAACAAATCGCAGTTCTAATTTTGGGTGTTCTGACATGAATTTATTTTCCTTTATGTCTTTAGCATAACAACACCATAAATAGAATTGATTGTAATTTTTTTTTAAATTTATTTTCTTCCAGATTTCTGGCAACCGGAGAGAGTTTATCATCCCTCCACTTCCAATACCGGCTTGGAATTTCCACCCTGTCCGGAATAGTTGCGGTCACCTGCCGGGTTTTGTGGAATGCTCTCCGGTTTGAGTTTATACCCCTACCACGGACATGTGGATTGAAATTGCTGAAAAATTCTGGAGTGTGTGTGATTTCCCCATCTGTTTGGGACCGGTGAATGGAAAGCACACCCACATTATCAAACCGGCCAGAACAGGATCGCAGTACTTCAATTATAAAAAATATTTTTCTGTTGTGCTCATTACAATAGCCGATGTGGACTGTCGCTTCAGCGCCGTGGACATTGGAGCTTTTGGCCGTGGCAACTATTCCCAGACTTTCAAGAACTCGGATATAGGGCGCCGTGTGTATGGCAAAAATTTTAATTTTCCACGGCCATGACCTCTCCCCAACACTCAAGGTCCACCGATGCCATTTGTTATGGTTGGGGATGAGGCCTTTCAGATGTGTGAAAACCTACTGAAGCCATATTCCAGTCGGGACTTGAGCCACACTAAAAGGATCTTTAACTACAGACTGACCAGGGCCCGAAGAACAGTAGATTGTACCTTTGGGATTCTAGTCTCAAAATGGTTCATTCTTGCAAAAGCCATTAATCTAAAAATGGAGACAGTCGACGAGGTGGTCAAAGCCTGTGTGGTTCTCCACAATTACATAATGGCTAAGGAGCGACCCAACATTAAACTGGATGAACCTGCTGAAACTGCTGAAGTTGGCCACATGCGGGACCAATTTGCTGCCTTTTTTTATTCAGATATTGGACGTGTGTCATGGCAGGACAATGTTGTGTAAATGTCCTGTTGGGATTTGGTCTGTACCAGTTATTTTTTAAAATTTTACTAATATTTGTTGTTAATAAACTTTATGTTTTGGTATCTTGACCGTGTCTCCTGTGTATTTCTTCTACAAACCAAGGCTGCCCTCACACTAGCAGTATTTGGTCAGTATGTTATATCAGTATTTGTAAGCCAAAACCAGGAGTGGGTAATAAATGCAGAAGTGCTAAATATGTAAATATAATACTTTTCCTCTAATTGTTCCACTCCTGGTTTTGGCTTACAAATACTGATTTAAATTACTGACCACATACTGCTAGTGTGACGGCAGTCAGGTTGTTAGTGGTAAGTTTGTTGATGTCAATGCGTCCTGATTCTGTTCTGCAGTATCCATTGGACGCAGACTGAAGAGACAATGGCTGTTTAATACAAAAAAGATCTATACTCACCAAGTCAGGTGTCAGAACTAATGAATTCATGATGCACATATAACAGCCTCATGAATTCACTATTTCTGACACATGTCCAGGTGATCATAGATATGCCTTGCATGACCGCCATCGTCCCTTCACTTTGTGTGAAATAGATTACGTACACAGAAGAGAACATGGAGGTTATACAAGGCAGTTCTCTACTCACCAGGTCAGGTGTCCTAACTAATGAGTTTTTGGACACCTGACCTGTTGAGTATAGTTCTGCATTGTATTACCGCCATTTTCTCTTCAGTCTGCAACACTAGTCATAGACTAAGCTGAAGGAAAAGGTTATAGAGAAAATAAAAGTATACATTTTTTGGCCCACCTCATATTTCTATACTAAAGACACACAAAACTGCAGTGTTGTACTTGCTAACTACTGGAGCTATGATGTGGGCAAAAAATAAAGCAGTTTTTTATTTGGCGCACGGTGTGTGTTGCCGGCGGCGAAATACACAATTAACCAAACCTTTTTGGGGGGCAAAAAACATTCTTATTTATTTTGTTAACAAATAAAAAAAAAATTAACTGCGCCTGCTTGGGGTAGAGTGCTGTAAACGGGGGGTATGTAGCTGTGAAGGTTGACGCACTGTGGACGACGCAGGGGTGGCAGGAGAAGGGGCAAGTAAATTACTGGGGTCTGGCAGATCGGGAATGGGGCTCGACGCATGAGAGGGCTGAGACACACTGGAAGGGTGAGACAAACCTGACATAACAGACACATTGGGAGGTGATATAGAAACAGGCGTCAGATAATCACTTAACATACGGCGACTCAATCATAAGTAATTTAGATCGGAGAAACACGAGTCAAAATTGGCCCAGGTAAATATAAAAATATTATTTATTGAAAATTAATAATTACCACTAAAACATACACACAATGTACAATAAGTAGTAATTCACAAAATTGTGTAAGGTGACTAATCAATAGGTGCAACCAATGTTCCAGGTATACAGAAAAGGACACTAATACCTTAAATAAAGGGTATCTAGCACGTACCTATAAATAGTAGTGAGCCCGGTATATGGCACATGGAATAAATGACAGTGTTACGTGGCTGTACAAGCTAAGCCAATAGTACCACCATGCACCATATCTGTGCTGACCATAGCATGTAAACTAAAAAAGGTAGACGCATTAATTACCCATGTCTAACGGAGTGTCTAATCTGGATCCTGGTCCCGTACCCCAACGCGCGTTTCGCGTTCCTGTGTTGCCGCTTCCACAAAAATGATTTTTTTAGCCCCCTAATTTTTATTTTCCAAAGGGTAACAAGAGAAATTGGACCCCAAAGTTGTCCCATTTATCCTGAGTACGCTGATACTCCACATGTTGGGGTAAACCCCTGTTTGGGTGCACCGGAGAGCTTGGAAGGGAAGGAGCACTGTTTTTTACTTTTTCAATGCAGAATTGGCTGTAATTGAGATCGGACGCCACTTCACATTTGGAGAGCCCCTAATGTGCCTAAACAGTGGAAACTTCCCAATTCTAACTGAAACCCTAACCCAAACACACCCCCTAACCCTAATCCCAACCCTAACCATAGCCCTAACCGCACCCCTAACCCCAACACACTCCTAACCCTAATCCCAACCCTAACCACACCCGTAACCCTGACACACCCCTAATCCCACCGTAAATGTAATACTGACCCGAACTTTAGTCCCAACCCTAACTTTAGCCCCAATCCTAACCCTAACTGGAAAATGGAAATAAATACCTTTTTTTAATTTTATTATTTTTCCCCTTACTAAAGGGGTGATGAAGGGGGTTTGATTTACTATTTATAGTGGGGGGTTTTAGCTGATTTTTATGATTGGCAGCTGTCACACACTAATAGACGCTTTTTATTGCAAAAAATAGTTTTTGCGTCTCCACATTTTGAGAGCTATAATTTTTCCATGTTTTGGTCCACAGTCATGTGAGGTCTTGTTTTTTTCGGGACGAGTTGACGTTTTTATTGGTACCAGTTTTGGGCATGTGACATATTTTGATCGCTTTTTATTCCGATTTTTGTGAGGCAGAATTACCAAAAACCAGCTATTCATGAATTTCTTTTCGGGGCGCCGTTTATACCATTCCACGTTTGGTAAAATTGATAAAGCAGTTTTATTCTTTGGGTCAGTACGATTACAAGCGATGCCTCATTTTTTTTTTTTATGTTTTGGCGCTTTTATACTACAAAAACTATTTAATGTAAAAAAAATATTAATTTTGCATCGCTTTAGACTATAACTTTTTTATTTTTTCACTGATGACTCTGTATGGCTGCTCGTTTTTTTCGGAAAAAGATGTCGTTTTCAGCGTTACCATGTTTTTTTTATATCCATCTGTTTGATCGCGTGTTATTCCACTTTTTGTTTGGCGGTATGATAATAAAGCGTTGTTTTTTTGCCTCGTTTTTTTTTACGGTGTTCACTGAAGGGGTTAACTAGTGGGACCGTTTTATAGGTCGGGTTGTTACGGACGCGGCGATATTAAATATGTGTACTTTTATTGTTTTTTTTTATTAAAAGAAATTTATTTATTGGAACAAAAAAAATTTTTTTTTTATTTAGGAATTTTTATTTTTATTTTTATTTTTACACATGTAAATATTTTTTTTTTTCTTTGTCCACCCTGTGTAAAAAGCACTGTGTCAGATAAGTGATCTGACAGGCAGTGCTGCAGGCTTGCCAGCAAGAGCAGGTGCTTGCAAGCCACCTCCCTGCAGGACCCGGAAGGAGCCCCGCGGTCATTTTGGATTTGGGGCCTGTTCCGAGGGTCTCAGGGAAACACGCAGGGAGCCCCCTCCCTGCGCGATGCTTCCCTATGCCGCCGGAACGCTGCGATCATGTGACCGCTCCTGGCATATAGATGTCAGCTGTGATAGTCAGCTGACACTCGGCCGTGAGCGTGACTGATCGGTATGACGTAGTATCCCGTCGGTGGTCATATGGCCCCAGACCACCTCAACCGGATAGTACGTCGGATGTCATAAAGGAGTTAAATTATATTTTTTAGAGAATACTTTTAAGATTTTGCCTTATATACAAGACATTATACAGGAAAAAAATGTTTAACATTTTTTTTTCCTGAAAGCTCCAATTTCTTTTCGATTTTGAATGTTTTATTGTCAGTCCTTAAAGTAGAGTAAAAGTGTGACACCATTGTTTTCATCAGCAATTTGGGAGTTAGAGATGCTTCCAGAGTCTTCCCTATGCTGTTCTCCTTCCATTCAGCTATTTTTCCATCCATTTCAACATTTTCACTGCCCCCAAATCTCCTTGTCGAGTCCTGATTGCTCATTGACTCCCATTATACTCGTTTCTTGAAATGAGCATCCAAGAATTGATCAGTTTGTGTAACAAGCATCCGAGCATTTTAGTGCTCGCTCATCCAACCGATGACTGGTGAGAGAAGGATCTGGCTTGTTAGATTTCCAATAGATTTTCTTTTACTTCTGCCTTTTCTTCCCAGAGATAAACCACTGCCTGAAGAATCTAGCACTGGTTTTCTCATACAGAACACAGAAGCACTCGTCCAAGTGAAGTATACCTGTGTATGGGGTAGTTGGTAGAGAGATCTGTCAGCTGAACAATTGATTGAATGTGTATAAGGGTCCTAAGAAGAATAATTTGGTATGGAGGTGGGAGTAGAGCTGGTTTAAATTTTCATATGATAAAGTATGAATGCCTCTCCAATGAGATAATAGTTGAGAATGGGAGTTCAATGTTGTTTTTGATAGATGAATAAATAAATCCGTTCTTCTAAGTGATAGATTTAAGCAAAATTAAAATGTCCATTAAGCATGAGTTATTTCTTTAAGTTATGTTAATTTGATTTTCTTTCTGTACTGCGCAGAATAACCTACGGTAGTTTAATTTCCATGTTGTCCAACAGTTGAAGTAGAAGTGGGAGACAATTTACCATTTTGATTGTAAACCTTTCAGTTTTATTTTTTTTTAGCACAACATGTGTAAAGGTTATGGTGTGAAATTTAATATGCAAAGCTGACTGTGAGATAGAAATACTTGTATTGACAAGATTGTGCTCCTGCTGTGATCACTAGAAAAAATGTTTTGCCTTATTATAAAGGGTACATTTTGGAGAATAAGTAATTTTAGTTCCTTTGTATAACCCATAGGTTCTGTTTTATTTCACTTGTGTTTTAAATTCTTTAGCTTTCTATGACTAAGTGACATGATTTGCATAGGCTCACATTCTATGTTGTTGGATTTTACATGAATTGTAATAAATTGAGTTACTGATTAGCCATTGGTGACCCCTCCTTATATAAGACAGTGTTGACAGCAGTAGTGATTAGTTCAGTTATTTGATCCCATTTATGATTTAAAGGTGGATTAGTTCCTGTCACACTCACGCCCTGACTGGTGTGCGTGAACCAAGGGGTTTGTGGACCCAATGTGCCACAAACCAGACTACCCTGGAAGGGGCATGACTAGGCTGCCTTGGTGTTCGCTGGAGCCTCTGTTGGTGAGGTCAAGCTTGTGTGGCAGGCAGCTGCCAGGTACCACTCCAGGGCGGTGTCTGGCTGTGGCTGCTGATCCCACTTGGGAGACAGGAACACTAGGACAGGTGCGGGCGACAGGCAGGACTGGCAGATGAGCACGGCTGAAACTCGGACGAGTAGGCAAGCAGGCACGGCTGAGACACAGCAAGCAGGCGCGGCTGAGACACAGGGCGGGCGGGTAGGCACGGCTGAGACACAGGGCAAGCAGGCACGGCTGAGACACAGGGCAGGCAGGTGTGTATGAAGGAACAGGTAGAGACCTGTTCACACAGCAGATGCTAGTACTGGAAAAGACAGACAGGAGCGAGTGGAGTATGAAGGGACAGGTTGGGACCTGTTCACACAAGAGGTGCAGGTACGGATACAAGCAGGAAGCAAAGAAGTATGACAGAACAGGTTGGATCCTGTTCACACAGGAGGTGCAGGTACCGATACAAGCAGGAAGGAATGAAGTATGAAGAAAAAGGTTGGGACCTGTTCACACAGGAGGAGAACCGAAAGGCTGCGGATAAGAGCTGTAGAGCAGCAAGAGATTCTGCAGCAGCAGAAGTAAAACAGAGCGGAACTCCAAGGTATGCGGAGAGGAGCTGCAGCAAGAGATTTCTGCAGCAGCAAGAGTGGAACGGAGCAGGAGAGTGGAGCAGAGGTAAAGCTTCAAGAGAGCGGAGCACAGGCAGAGCCGCAAGAATGCGGAGCATAAGCAAACAGGACACAAGCAAAGACACAGCAGGGAAAGAAGCCACAGACAAGGAGACAGAGGTAGGACAAAGTTCAGACAAGGTAATGGAACGAGACAAGGTACAGGAACAAAGACACAGGGACCAGGATATTCTGCCTCCTGGAGGCGGACAGACAAGAACAAGGCAAAGCATTAACAAAGACACTGAGACCAGGATATACAGCCTCCTGGAGGGCAGACAGAGAATCACCAAGCAAAGCTAGGAGTAGAAGGAGGAACACAGAGCAAGACCTGGCAGCCCAGTAGCAAGACACTAACTGAGTTAAGACATTGCACAGGCAAGTTCCACAGGGTGGAGCTGCCCTAAATACTAGAGGCCTCTTGGTAATAGGTCAGGAACACATTAGACAGGTGCGCCCTGATTCTATAAAAACCAGAGAGTTCTGGCGCCGCCCCCCTATACACACAGCCAGGAAGCAAGCAGAGATCAGACGCACAGAACATGGAGCCGGCAGCAGACAGAGATCACAACATGACATGGAGCAGTGAGTAAGATGGTGTGAGAGGGATGGGAGGCCATGCAGTGATGCCGGCAGAGTTGTAACAGTTCCTTAATTTTAATATTCTAGTAGATTTAAGTCCTATTATATTCTCTCAGTTATGTCGGTCTGCATCGTGTACATTTGTGTATGTAATGTGTGTGTGTGTTAATATACAGCGGGTGAAATAAGTATTGACCACGTAACTAATTTTCTAAGTAACTATATATTTCTAAAGGTGTTATACGATGAGAATTTCATGTAAATATCTGTAACAGTCCATACAATCCACACAAGCAAAGAAATTAAACCATAGGTGTCCATAAATTGTGTGTAATAATGAGAGATGACACAGAAAATATTTTTAAACACTTCAAGAGAGGTGCAAAAAAATGGAAAGTCCTGACACAAGCTGAAATCTATCAGTAATTAGAAAGTACTCCTGCTATTTAGTGAAAGATAAAATCAACTGGTCCAACTGCTGTCCCATTACCATGATGCCACAAAAGAAGCATCTCCTGATGGGTAAAACTAGTTAGCTGTATCAACCTTTGCTACCTTATTGTTGCAAAACGCACTGATGACATTAGTTTCAGAAAAACTTCAGAATATTATTTCAAAGTAAATCGGACATAACCAGGTGCTCCTTCCAAAATGTCAGACCGAAGAGTAAAAAAAATTATCAGATGAGTTGTCCAAAAGTCAAGGACCACCTGTGGAGAGCTTACAGAATGACCTGGAATCAGCATGTACAATTGTTTAAAAGAAAACGATAAGTAATGCACTCAACCTTCATAGCCTGTGTGCACCCTAACCATGCAAGACTCCATTGCTCAACAAAAAGCATGTTAAGTGCGTTAACGTTTGCTCAACAACATTTAGACAAGCCTGTGAAATACTGGGAGAATATATTCTGGTGAGATGAGACTAAAATTGAACTCTTTGGATGCCATAATGCGCACCATATTTTGATGCCAAAAGACAATGCATATCGCGCCCAAAACACCAAAATGGTGAAGTTTGGAGGTGGGAAGATCATGGTGTGGGGCTGTTTTTCAGCATATGGCACTGGCAAATTTCATATAATAAGGAAGGAAGAATGGAAAAATGTACAAAACACACTATTGATATAAATCTGCAGCCTAAACTGGTTCTCATGGTCTCTAAACTCTATAGTATCTAGCTTTTCTCTTCCTACTTTCTCCATTCCCTATTTGTGATATCTACTTATAAGCGAATTGCTTGATGTTTAAACTGTTATAATATTTATATCACAGTTATTTACTAAATTCAATATAATTTAACCCACTCCTGTTCTGATACTCTGTATTAGTCTTGTTATCTTATGTTAATTGCCTTAACTGAAAAATCAATAAAAGTTTCAATTAGAAAATTCCTTGCTGCCATATACCAGGATGATGATGAAGATAAAATGAGGGTGGACATTTCAGCAAGACAATGATCCTAAACAAACAGCCAAGGAAACTCTCAAGTGGTTTGAGAGAAAATAAAGCTGCTAGAATGGCCCAGCCAATCACCTGACCTAAATCTAAAAGAAAATTTATGGAAGGAACTAAAGCTCAGAGTTCATAGGAGCCCATGGAACGTTCAGGATTTGAAGTGTTTTGTGTGGAAGGACGGGTCAAAATCACACCTGAGTAATGCATGCGACTAGTTTCTCCAGTGTTTTGTGTGTTTGTGTATGTATGTATGTATCTATGTATGTATATACGATATATATCATATATACATAGATATATATGTATCTATGTATGTATATACATACATACAGTGGAGAAAATAAGTATTTGATACACTGCCAATTTAGCAAGTTCTCCCATCTACTAAGAATCGAGGGATCTGTAATTTTTTTCGTAGGTACACTTCAACTATGAGAAACAGGATTTTGCATAATTAATTTTTATGTTATTCCATGAAATAAGTATTTGATACAATAGAAAAACAGAACTTAACATTTGTTACAGAACCCTTTGTTTGCATTACAGACATTTCTTGTAGTTCTTGACCAAGTTTGCACACACTGTAGCAGGGATTTTGGTCCACTCATCCATACAAATCTTTTCCAGATCTTTAAGCTTTCTGGGCAGGTGCAGGGCATTATAGTCTGGTCTGGCTAGGCCACTCCAGGACCTTGAAATGCTTCTTATTAAGCCACTCCTTAGTTGGCTGTGTGTTTCGGGTCATTGACATGCTGGTTGACCCAGCCACGACCCATGTTCAATGCCCTTACTGAGGAAAGGAGGTTGTTGGCCAAAATTTCAGGATACATGACCCCATCTGTCAACTCTTCAATGTGGTGCAGGAGTCTTGTCCCCTTTGCAGAAAAGCACCCCCAAACTATGTTGTTTCCCCCACCATGCTTCATGGTTGGGACCGTGTTCTTGGGGTTGTACTTATCCTTCTTCCTCCTCCAAACATGGTGAGTGGAGTGGACATTAAAAAGTTCTATTTTGGTCTCATTTGACCACATGATCTTTTCCCATGCCTCCTCTAAATTATCAAGATGGTCATTGGCGAACTTCAAACGGGCCTGGACATGTGCCCGCCTGGATTTTAATCTATAACGGCATAGTGTGTTACTAATGGTAATGTTTGAGACTGTGGTCAAAACTCTCTTCAGGTCATTGATCAGGTCCTACCGTGTAGTTCTGGGCTCATTCCTGACCTTTCCCAGAATCCTTCTTACCCCACGAGGCTCAATCTTGCATGGAGGAGTCCCAGACTGAGGAAGATTGACAGTCATCTTGTGTTTCTTCCATTTTCTAATAATTGTGCCAATAATTGTTGCCGTCTCACCAAGCTGCTTGCCTATTATCCTGTAGCCCATCCCAGCCTTGTGCATGTTTACAATTTTGTCCCTGGTGTACTTAGACAGCTCTTTGGTCTTGGCCATGATGTAGAGGTTGAAGTATGATTGATTGTGAGTGGACAGGTGTCTTTAATAGAGGTACAGGTCTGTGAGAGCCAGAATTCTTGCTGGTTGGTTGCTGAAATACTTCATGCAATAAAATACAATTAAAATATTTAATCATACAATGTTATTTTCTGGTTTTTATTTTTTGATTCTGTATCTCACAGTTGAAGTGTACCCACGATAAAAATTACAGACCTCTTCATTCTTTGTAGGTGGGAAAACTTGCAAACTTAGTAGTGTTTCAAATACTTACCGTATTTTTTGGAGTATAAGATGCACTTTTTTCCTCCAAAAATGTGGAGGAAAATGGATGGTGCATCTTAGTCAGGATGTACCTGCTCTGGCTGTGGTGGGGAGGTAGGGGAGCGGCAGAACAACTAGTCACAGAAGGCAGGAGCTGGCGGCTGCTGCTAACTCCTGTGGCCTCTGCTAAAGTGAAATTAATATTCACTGCTTTCCACACCCATGGGCGTGGAGGGCAGTGAATATTCATTTCTCTTTAATAATGGACACGCTGTTAGCCGCTCCCTTATGCGTGGAATGCAGTGAATATTCATTCCCTTTAGTAGCAGGCACACGTGAACGTCCGGCAGCTGCAGGAAATGCTGTGCTTCCTATTAAAGGGCAATGAATATTCACTGCTCTCAACGTACATAGTCCTGTCATGGCAGTATTCTGTCAGCTGTCTTCGGCTTGTAAGCAGCGCGTGACGTCCTTGCTATGCGCTGCTTACAATCATAAGTCAGCTGCTGGCATCGGAACAAGGCGCAGCAATGGAGTGCAGGAAGGGAAGTATAATGGTTTGGGTTATTTTTTATTTTTTTTTATGGGGGTCCTGCATACCAGAATAGGGATCGAGGGGACCATGCCTACCAGGCTAGGGATGACGGGGGGCTATGCCTACCAGGCTAGGGATGAGAAACACCATGCCTACCATGCTAGGGATGAGGGGGCATGCGTACCAGGATAAGGATGAGTGGGCCATGCATACCAGGATGGGAATGAGGGGGTCATGAATACCAGGATGGGGATGAGGGGACCATATATACCAGGATAGGGGACATTAGTACAGAATTTACTACATTTTTTGCTTCAATTTTTTTTCTTAATTTTCTCTTCTAAAACCTAGGTGCGTCTTATGGTCTGGTGCGTCTTGTAGTCTGAAAAATACAGCATTTTCCTCTCTGTATAAATACATATATGGATTTGTGATGATTTTGATTTGTGGAGGGATGGCAATTAATATCCCAGAACTGGTATATAAGTTATGCTGCCCATATGCTAGTCAAAATTTTTGGAGAATATCACACTCTGTAAGCGGGCTACCCATAGGCATGGTGTGGAAAGCTGGGGTTATTCCCACAATGGCATCTTCCAAAACTGTTTGCAATAATTTGCTAATAAGATCTCCAGTCCATGTTTTCTATTGTGCATGCTAAGCACTCCGCAGATAAGTCTAGAGGGAAAAAACCTGAAGAATCCATCTGCTCATTTCTGCTACACTGCGCTGATGTAAGAGTACGCTAATCTGGTTGCTTGTCAGGACAGGTTAGTGAAAGCAGGCGAATGGCTAAGATTTAGTAAACTAGTCATACAGGAAATTATAAGCTGCTGCCATGCTTGCCATGTTGTGTATAACAGAACTGCATGATGATAAGCTTTCTCAACTAGTACATGTAAAGTACAACAGATTGCATGATTAATGTAGTTTTTATTCATTAAGCAATTCATCTGGCAATCACTGAATTAAAAAATAAGACTATTTTCCTATACAGTGAACAAAATATGTAGTCTTGTATCCGCGTACAGTGAAACACTTACAAAATACCCTAGCCACTGGTAAAATATCATTTATAACAGCAACTACGTGTCTGATAACAATAGCAAAACTATACTGTTTGGCATTTTGGGAAAAAAAAGCTGATAAATGGTGCAGTTTATGGTTTTACATTTTTTTTTTATCAAGTAATTCTATATATATAAATAGGGTTGTGTATGAAGGATATATATATATATATATATATATATATATATATATATATATATATATATATATATATATATATATAAAATTTCTAGTGAATTAACGGGTTTCCCACTACTGGACAACCCCTGCTTAATCAATACAGTGTTCCACCAAATAAATAAAAACCATGTACACTCACCAACAAGTGCGTCGTTCAATTGATGTGGGCATTGCTGTTCCCATTGGAACCAAAGCTGCTAATCAGTGGCCTTTGATACACTGCTGCTTTACTATTTCATCAGAGCAGGCTTCCACTCTGCTATATTACTGATGAGCTGTAGTCGATTAACGACTGCTGATTGGCTTCAGCGGTGATATGACTTGTCACGTCACCCACTGGGGACAGTATTGTTGACATCACTGGTACATTGCCACTGTAGCTGTCAGTATACAATGTTTTTTTCTGTGGGACACTGAATTGATTAAGCAGGGATTGTCCAGGAGTGGACAGCTTCTTTAACCCCTTTACCCCCAAGGGTGGTTTGCATGTTAATGACCAGGCCAATTTTTACAATTCTGACTACTGTCCCTTTATGAGGTAATAACTCTGGAACATTTCCATGGATCCTGGTGATTCTAACATTTTCTCGTGACATATTGTACTTCATGGTAGTGGTAAATTTTCTGTGATATAACTTGCGTTTATTTGTGAAAAAACAGATTTGGCGGAAATTTAGAAAATTTAGCAATTTTCCAACTTTGAATTTTCGTGCCCATAAATCACAGAGATATGTAACTCGAAATACTTAATAAGTAACATTTCCCACATGTCTACTTTACATCTGCAGAATTTTGGAACCAATTTTTGTTTGTTAGGAAGTTAGAAGGGTTAAATTTAAACTGCAATTTCTCATTTACACCATTTTTTTTTTTTTTTTAAGGGACCACCTCACATTTGAAGTCACTTTGAAGGGTCATATGATAGAAAATACCCAAAAGTGACACCATTCTAAAAACTGCACCCCTCAAGGTTCTCAAAACCACATTCAAGAGGTTTATTAACCCTTCTGGTGCTTCACAGGAATTTGGGGATTTTTTTTTTTTAAATGAATATTTAACTTTTTTTCACACAAAAAATTACTTCAGATCCTAATTTTTTTTATTTTCCCAAGGGTAACAGGAGAAATTGGACCCCAGAAGTTATTGTGTAATTTGTCCTGAGTACGCCGATACCCCATATGATATGGGGGGGAACCACTGTTTGGGCACATAGCAGAGCTCGGAAGGGAAGGAGCGCCGTTTGACTTTTCAGCGCAAAATTGGCTGGAATTGAGATCGGACGCCATGTCGCGTTTGCAGAGCCCCTGAAGCCCCTAAACAGTGGAAACCCTCAAAAGTGACCTCATCTAGGGGTGCAGTGATCATATTGACACCATGGGTGTGTCACAGCATTTTATACCATTGGGCAGCCATGCGGAGAGACTTGGGAGGAACAGAGCGCTTTTTACCTATTCAGGTGAATGGGTCTGTGCACATGTGAGTGTGTTTCCACGGACCGTGTGTCCATGGTCGAAACACGATGACATGTCTGTTTTTTAATGTCAGCACAGGGCACAAAACATCCTGCACACGTGCATACGTATAACACACATGGATGTCATCCATGTGACATGCATCGGTGTCGGGGAAGAAGCATTACAGTAAACGCTGTTCCCCGACACCGGGTGCTGAACACGGCTCTTATCATTCTCCCTTGCTCTGCCAGCGATCGGCACAAGCATGGAAGAAGGATGAGAGCCGTGTTCAGCACCCGGCGCCGGGGAACAGTGCTTACTGTAACGCTCCTTCCCTGGCGCCCGTCCTTGTGGTACTGATGTGGCACACGCATGCCACACGTGTGCCGCAAGTATTACACAGACATTGACATATCCGGTACCGGAAATATCAGGATGTGTGAAAGAGGCATTATAGCGGGTTTTTATGTTTGACAGCTGTCTCACACTAAAAGTCGCTTTTTATTGCAAAAAATAGTTTTTGCATCACCATATTTAGAGAGCTACAATTTTTCCATATTTTGGTCCACAGAGTCATGTGAAGTCTTGTTTTTTGCGAGACGAGTTGACGTTTTTATTGGTACAATTTCAAGGCACATGACATTTTTTGATCACTTTTTATTCCTATTTTTGGGAGGCAGAATGAACAAAAACCAGCAAATCATGAATTTCTTTTTTGGGGGTTGGCTTTTATACCGTTCCCCATGTGGTAAAATTGATAAAGCTGTTTAATTATTCGGGTCAGTACGATAACAGCGATAGCTCACATACAACATTTTTAAAATATTTTGGCACTTTCATACAATAAAAACTATTTTATATAAAAAAAAATAATTATTTTGGATCGCTTTATTCTGAGAGCTATAACTTTTTTATTTTTCCGCTGATGGAGCTGTATAGCAGCTTGTATTTTGCGGGACAAAATGACTTTTTCAGCCGTTCCATGGTTATTTACATCCGTCTTTTTGATCGTGTTTTTCCACTTTTTGTTTGGCGATGATAAAGCATTGTTTTTTGCCTTGTTTTTTTTCTTTTGTATGTTGTTCACTAAAGGGGTTAACCAGTGAGACCGTTTTATAGGTCGGTCATTATGGATGCGGGGATACCAAATGTGTACTTTTATTGTTTAGATTTTTTTTTCATTCAAATATTTATTTAGTGATAGAATAAATATTGATTTTTTTTTATTACTATTTTCTTAAATATTTTTACAATTATTTAAAAAAAAAACAAAAAAAAACGTTTTATTTCATTCTAAGTTTTACACATTGTCCCACTATGGGACAATCATTTTGTGCAGGTTGGTCGCTTCTATAGCATGCTATAGAAATTGCCAGCACTGCAGATACTGCACACTGACCTGAGAGACTTCCTGATCATTACTGCGCATGATACAAAGTCTCCGCACTGGAGACCTGGATGTCGATCATGACGACATCTGGTCTCCATGGCAGCGATCGGGACCCCACGGCGTGCCGCTGTGTCTCCGATCCAAACGCAGAGGGACTGTCAGCCCCTGTGCCGGCTCCGGAATGCTGCGATCATGTTCGATCGCAGTGTTCCGGGGGTTAAAGTGCCGGGAGCGGTCTGTGACTACTCCTGGCACTTAGTGCCGTGTGTCAGCTGTAAGAATCAGCTGACATCCGGCCGCGATCAGCCACACACCACCCGTGAGCGGGGCCGATTGGTGATGACAAAGTATCCTGTCCATGGTCAGACCGGCCCAGGGCCCATGGATAGGATAGTACATCTATTAAAGGGAACCTGTCCCATGCCCCATGCCCTCCAATCCAGCAGAATACAACTATGTGTGATTAAACTCCCTGCCTAACCAGCGCTGTATAACGTAATTTAGTTAAATGCTTTTAAAAAGCATTTATATTGTCCCCCATTTGCCATGCTAATGAGGACTTTGACTAGTGTTTGGGGCGGTAGTTCCCCAGACTAGTCAGCCCTCTTGCCATGTTATCATACCCCTGTGGGGGTGATAACATAATTTGCACTAGCTGCCCTCATCGCCAGCTCATGCAAATCTCACGCATATGTGCCGTTCATTTCTGCAGCGTCACTGCATGTTTGAAGCTGGGTGTACTCTTCCCAGCTTCATGACCGGAAGTTCTGAAGATGACTTCAAAGACACAGTGACGTTGCCGAAATGAGCGGTGCACATGCGCAAGATTTGCATGAACTGGCAATGAGGCCGGCTTGTGCAAATTATGTTATCACGCCCAAAGTGGTGTGATAACATAAGAGGGCTGACTAGTCTGGGGGCTGCTTTTGCCATATCAACTAGTCAAAGCCCCCATTGGCATAGGAAACTGGGACATTATCAATGCTTTTTTAAAGCCTTTATTTAACTGAATTATGTTATACAGGGCTGGTGTGGCAGGGAGTTTAATTGCACATAGCTGAATGCTGCTGGGTTGGAGGCAATGGGGGACCTGACAAGTTCCCTTTAAGCACACTACAAGTGTGCATTTTTTTTCCTCTGGTGTTTTACAACTTCTCCCCCTCCCCCAAACTCTGCATTTTCTAGGTTGATTGTTGTTTGACATGGTTTATAGGCTTTTTGCTGGCATTTTGACAATTTTCATGTAGCAAATCATTTAATTCCAACAGAAATATTTGGATTGCATGATTTTTAATGTGGAAAGTGCAAAAAGCCACCAAAAATCACTGGTACTAAAACCTAAAAAAAAAAAAAAAAATTATCTTTTTAGGTGAAAAATAAATATCCATCATCTTTTCATCAGCTGTGAGTTGAAAGCAATTTAAAAAAACTTCTAGAACATATCGGTTTGATAAAACGGAGTTTTCAGGCTCCTGGTATTTCAGGTTTACAATTGAAAAGTAGTGAGATATCTGCCAATCTGTATTTACTGTGTTTTTGTCATTGCAGGTTGAACATCCCATCACAGAGTGTATTACTGGGCTGGACCTTGTGGAGGAAATGATCCGTGTTGCGAAAGGTTACTCTCTCAGGCATAAGCAGGCGGATATCCCCATAAATGGCTGGGCAGTTGAATGTCGTGTTTACGCCGAGGTAAAATAATGTTGGTAATAGTCTTTATATAATTGTTCACTCTCTTGCTAAACGTCTAAGGAGAAGTCAAGGACTTGGATTTGAAAACTGTTTTTAAGGATCTCTAAGGCTACTTTCACACTAGCGTCGGGAACAACCCGTCGCTGTGCGTCGGGCCGAGGTTCCCGACGCTAGCGTGGTCTCCGCCGCACAACGGGGGCAGCGGATGCATTTTTCCCACGCATCCGCTGCCCCATTGTGAGGTGCGGGGAAGTGCGGGGAGGTGGGGGCGGAGTTCCGGCCGCGCATGCGCGGTCGGAAAAAGCGGACCGTCGGGAGCAAAAAACGTTACATGTAACGTTTTTTTTTCCCGGCGGTCCGCTAACACACGCCCAAGCGTCGCAAAACGGACGCGACGTTTTGCAATGCGTCGCAAATGCATCGCTAATGCGTCGCTAATGTTAGTCTATGACGAAAAAACGTATCCAGCAAGAACTTTTGCTGGATGCGTATTTTCGGCAAAACGACGCATTTGCGACGTATTGCAGTTAACGCTAGTGTGAAACTAGCCTAAGGCTGGTTTCAGACTTGCGTACGGGAGTGCTGCGGATGGCAGCGTACTTCCTCCCTTCTTCCTCCCTGAAACCACACCTACGCTCCACCTATGCCTCCTTGCGTCCTGCGGTGCCATGCGTGCCTATCTTCAACATTGGGTACGCAGGGACGTGCGCTGTATGCGGATGCCTCTGCATGTGCCGTTTTGGCGCTGCGCCGACCTCAACAAAATGCAACATGTTGTGTTTGGTGCAGCGTCAAAACGGCGCATGCGGAATTATCCGCATACAGCGCACGTCCCTGGGTACCCAATGTTAAAGATAGGTACGCAGGGCACCGCAGGACGCAAGGAGGCGTAGGCGTGGTTTCTGGGAGGAAAAAGGAAGCAAGTACGCTGCCATCCACAGCACTCCCGTACGCAAGTCTGAAACCAGCCTAAGTTGTTGGGGGTTTTTTGGGGTGAGGGGGGTAGTTTTGCACTAGTTTTTGAAACTTTTTTTTTTTATATTTATTTATTTTATTTATTTATTTTTTTTGAGACACTGATTTGGCTCTTATCCCAAGTCATATTGCAAGACTCGTTAGAGGGTTGATTGTGACTTGTAGGATCCGCTACTTCCAACATGTGGCGCTATAGAGAACAAGTCGTCTTTTTCTCTGAAGAGGTAATTTGCATATCTGTAGTAACCGTGCAAACCCAATGTGTGCTCACTCTGCCAAGTCCATACATCAGTCTGCAAGAATAAAACCGTGCAGTTGTTCACAGTACCAAATAAAATGCCAACCTTTATTTTTTTGCAGGTTGAAGGAAAATGAGCATCGTCATTTATTTGTGCTGGGCAACATTTCCATGTTGTCTGCACTTCCGTATTTACATGAGCAAATGTTTTATTTTTTTTTTATTTTTGTTTTTCATGTTTGCTGTACATCTCAGATCTTTTTACATTTAGCATATATTGTTTGCTGTACATCTCAGATCTTTTTACATTTAGCATATATTGTTTGCTGTACATCTCAGATCTTTTTACATTTAGCATATATAATTCTGATGATCCAGTATCGTCCTAGTTTAGCTGTGAATGTTGTGAATTTACCAGTGTAGGCTAATTTATTATATTTCACTATCTGTATTAATTACCACTTGGAATTGTCTTAAACTTCGACTTTTTCATGGTGTATATTTTATTTCTACTTCACTGTTTCAGGATCCATACAAATCCTTCGGCCTACCCTCCATTGGTCGTCTTTCCCAGTATGGTGAGCCACAGCATTTGCCAGGGGTATGTTCAAATATCCTTTAGCAAATTAATTCTTATGACTATTTGTATTTATTATTATATTTTCCTTATTATATTATGATTGTTTGTATTATTATTATTACATTTGGCATTATTTTTATGATTATTTGTATTATTACATTTTGCATTTAGAAAGGCTGCAGTGTTGTGTTAATTAGCATGCCTGCCTAGATATTACTTTATATTGCGCCACAGTCGGCTCACGACTGACAAAGCACTTTTGTCTGTCGAACATTTTGCATAGTGTGTTTGTTCATCAATTTTCTGCTGCATAAAAAGAACAAAAAGGTCCCCCTTTTCTGTGCAATAAAAGTAAAATTGGTGTAACTGTGACCTCGTGTTTTGCTTGGAAACGGTCAGGGGCTATACCATCTGTGTGTAAGATTACTCACACTGATTACTTACATGGAATAGTGGAGAATTCAAAATTTTAAAGATGTTATTGGATATGTGATTTATTTCACTTCTTAAAATTGTTTTCCCCATATTCTTTCTAATGGGACCTGACCCTTCCTTGGCTCAGAGACTTCATGCTGTGTTCAAAGCCTGTGAGTAGAACAAAAATTACAAGGGTTTAACAGGCATTATGTCTTGCTAAATATTAGCAGAGAAAACATACATTAGAGGCTGTGCTTAAGTATCACTTGTGAACGTGGAGCAAGGGGATCATTGAATTAAAATGCACGTTAATTATTCAGGCTTTTTTTCCCACTTGTGTTTTTTTTATACATTTTAATAGCTAACAAGATGTCAAACATTTTGCCCTTGCAAGTTTCTGCAATTTGCAGTTTTCAAACGTGAGACCTGTTGAAAGTACAAGTGATAATGGACAAGACCGTACCCCCTACGGACAACGTCCCATCAAACCTTTCTTCAATTAATGCTGCAGCAGGACTTTTGTGTAATAACATTTGTGCTTGCAAGCTATCTGGAGAAAAGGAAAAACTATTCGAATGCCTTAAATATCCCACGTACTGCTGTTATTTGCTTATATGAATGTAGCATGTCGGCTAAATGGACCAAGGGATAGATCTAGTGTTTAGGTGCAGGGGAGTGCGCACTAAGCTTTGGCTATCATTATTGCTGGGAGCAATCAAATTGATGCCAGCAGGACAGTAGACGCGTTGACAGCTGTAATTATGCATCTCCATGGTGATCACTTTTGGCCTGTCATGGAGGCCCACTTGTCCCCTCCCTTGCAAGCATTTAATCAGATTGGGCTGTCACTTGTCAGGTAGACATGGCGGGCTGGGAGTTGTGTTTTAAGGGAGAGGAAATGAATTGAAATTTGAGGGG
Source organism: Ranitomeya variabilis (assembly GCF_051348905.1). Lineage (NCBI taxonomy): Eukaryota > Metazoa > Chordata > Amphibia > Anura > Dendrobatidae > Ranitomeya > Ranitomeya variabilis. The sequence continues at coordinate 539,821,716 of NC_135234.1, forward strand.
TGGGAGATGCCTGCAAGCTTTACATGGTATGTTACAGTCCATGCAAAACACAGTTTAATTATGCCAGAGGCTCCAGCACGGTGGTAAGGACATCAAGGCTATTGCTTGATGATGTTTAGTATAATGACAGCAGATATTCTTAGTCAGCAACATCTTTTGTGTCTAATTGTTGAATTAATTGCAAGTAAGATAATTATGTTTTCACAGGGTTCCTCCTTTAGACAGAGTTTTCAATTAACCGTGGTGTTTTAATGATTTAATAACAAATATGGTCACTCGTAAATGCACCCATTCTCGCCTTCTAAAACAACTATGCTCAGAGGAAGTCTTGTCACCCCAAAACTGCTAATTAAGCTACTTATTTATATAGGGGACTGGGCTCCGATAAAAATCATATCAGTAACCTAAATTTTAGTGATGTAGTTGCAAAAAAAACATCACTTTTAATTCATATGCAAATAAGGGCACATCAGTGCACCCTTAGTGGCCAATGTCTCATTGCACCATTAGTGGTCAATGTCTCGTTGCACCCTTAGTTCCCAGTGTCTCAGTGCACTCTTAATTCCCAGTGTCTCAGTGCACTCTTAGTGCCCAGTGTCTCAGTGCACTCTTAGTGGCCAATGTCTCCATGCACTCTTAGTTGCCAATGTCTCCATGCACTCTTAGTTGCCAATGTCTCAGTGCACTCTTAGTGGCCAGTGTCTCGTGCACTCTTAGTGGCCAGTGTCTCGGTGCACTCTTAGTGGCCAATGTCTCCATGCACTCTTAGTTGCCAATGTCTCAGTGCACTCTTAGTGGCCAGTGTCTCGGTGCACTCTTAGTGGCCAATGTCTCCATGCACTCTTAGTTGCCAATGTCTGTGCTCCTTTAGAGTGGCCAGTGTCTCAATTCACTCTTAGCGGCCAATGTCTCGGTGCACTCTTAGCGGCCAGTGTCTCGGTGCACTCTTAGCGGCCAGTGTCTCGGTGCACTCTTAGCGGCCAATGTCTCGGTGCACTCTTAGCGGCCAGTGTCTCGGTGCACTCTTAGCAGCCAGTGTCTCGGTGCACTCTTAGCGGCCAGTGTCTCAGTGCTCCCGTAGAGTGGCCAGTGTCTCAGTGCTCCCGTAGAGTGGCCAGTTTCTCAGTGCTCCCTTAGAGTGGCCAGTGTCTCAGTGTTCCCTTACGTCCTTTGATTTGCATATCTAACACTGGTGTGCTTTTTTTTTTCACAGCAAATTTCCCTTAATTGAAATCCCCGAACCTACTCTTGCACACTGACACTGGAGCAGCTCAACTGCGCACTCTGTGTCATTGCATGCACTTAGTGTGATTGAGGCCATTGTCTGATCTCCAGCTCCTATCTGAATTTGTATGCTCACTACAAGATCTGTGTGCAGTGACAGGGATTTGAGCTTTGGCAGCATGCATTGTGAGACACCCAGCGCTGTCAAACAAGCTAAGGCAATGTTAGGTATGCAAATCAGAGGGCGTAGCAGTGCAGTGAGACATTGGCCGCACAAGTGGTGCACTGAAGCACTGTCATTTGTATATGGATTAAAAGTGAATTTTTCTGCAAGTACAGCACTAAAAGTACGTTCCCAGTATGAATTTTTTAGGGGTTAAGTTCTTTATATAAATGTTTGAGTAACTGAATTTGCAGTGTGGCTGGGATTTGCATAAGTAAATAGTCAATAAATATTGATGTCACCAAAAAAGCCTTTACTCAAGATATTAAATCAAATCAAAGGGTAAACGAGTATATTCAACTATAAAAGTTTTTTTTTATTAAATCACTTAATTAAAATAGTAGCACTATTAAACAAAGTAACACCACCAAGAAAAAGCAGGACAATGTGTGGGGTAATAACGTGAAGTTATAGCAAATGGTCAAAAATTCAATTTCATCAAAAATTAAATAATAAGTCGTCAATATTCTAGTGACAGCATAAAGGTAAAGTGCAGATGCATAGATCGTATAGGAAAAGACAATATAATATACACGCAGGCTCCTAGTAGCAGTGTGAAGATAAAGTGCAAATGTATACAAAAGGATCTATTGTAAACTTAAAATCTCCAAAGCAGCAAAGTGCATTCTCATGTGAGATGGAGATTAATAGTGCAATGCAGAGTATTAAATTTGAAGTGCCTGCTGTACAAGAAAAGAATAAATAATATAATTGTGTGGGCTATTACCTACATAATTTGAAGAGTGAAAGGACCCCGACCTGCCGCCACTACGCGCGTTTCGCCATGTCTACGTCCACGCCTCCTGACGAAGACATGGCGAAACGCGCTTAGAGGTGGCAGGTCGGGGTCCTTTCACTCTTCAAATTATGTAGGTATTAGCCCACACAATTATATTATTTATTCTTTTCTTGTACAGCAGGCACTTCAAATTTAATACTCTGCATTGCACTATTAATCTCCATCTCACATGAGAATGCACTTTGCTGCTTTGGAGATTTTAAGTTTACAATAGATCCTTTTGTATACATTTGCATTTGCACTTTATCTTCACGCTGCTACTAGGAGCCTGTGTATAGTATATTGTCTTTTCCTATACTATATATGCATCTGCACTTTACCTTTATGCAGTCACTAGAAAATTGACTACTTATTATTTAATTTTTGATTAAATTGAATTTTTTGACCGTTTGCTATACCTTCATGTTATTACCCCACACATTGGCCTGCTTTTTCTTGGTGGTGTTACTTTGTTTAATAGTGCTACTATTTTAGTTAAGTGATTTAATAAAAAAAAACCTTGTACGGTTGAATATACTCGTTTACCCTTTGATTTGATTTAAAATCTTGAGTAAGGTTTTTTTTGGTGACAATATTATGATTTGAGTTATAACCTATACCTGATATTGTGATGTTCTTTTGTTGGAAACCTTTTGCTTAATAATAAATATTGATGGGCTAATTCAGAATTTTTATAAATGTTGACCACTTCGATTTGATCAATAATTTTGCTTAAGTTGTCTTCTTGCTTTTGGTGCCACTAAACAGTGACACAAAAGATTAGTGACTTTTTTCATCCTTTATTGTCACAAAGTCCAAGTACTTGTTACATTTGAGATTCATATAGAGCCTTATTTTTCCCTGTAGTGTATAATTTTTTTTCTTATGCTTAGTTTTAGTCAGCTTTCATAACGGGGGTCTACCCTGGAGACTGCCCCTGAGGAATTCGGCTCAGTAAAGTTTTTGCTCCGGTCGGGGGTTAAGAGTGAAGAGAAATGCCTGTTTTCCTATCGCCACGACAGCACCCACAACGAGAGAGGGGATCCGCCCACCTTCCGGACAGGAACCTACAGGTTAAAAAGGGGCGGCCCCCCTCGCCCTCCAGTTTGGGTTCCTGTCCGGACGGCGGGAGCCTACAGTTTCGCTTACCCGGGTCCGCCAAGCCTCTGTGCGGTGTCCAGGTGAGAACGGCAGAGTCGGGGGCCCGGAAGCAGCGTCGGGGGAAGTCCTGTATTCAGCTTCCCCCCTCGTCTGGCAAGGACCGGCCCAGCCGAGCGGTCGAGGTGGCGTTCCCGGGGGAAGGCGCGCCGCCCCGGGTCGTCCACGCGCGCGCGACGCTGCAGGAGCACGTCGGCGCTTATGACCCGGAAGTAGATTAACGACTTCCGGAGGAGGCCGGGAGGAAGAGCGCGGGACCTTTTAAAAGAGGCAGCGCTTGGTGAGTAGGTGTGCGGCAACATGTCTTCCACAGGAGACGCCGAACACCGACAGTTAGGAGAGCAGAGAAGCAGCGGCAGATCTCATACTGGAGATGTGGCACGCGGGCAGCAGGACCCTGGCACGTCACGTCGCACCTCACCCCCTCAGAAACCGGTACTCTATTCTTCATCAGCGGTGGTGAGTTTGATATCTGAGCCATTGGCTGATACAAATTGTCTCCTATACTATGCTTTTTTATATGGAAAAAAGGTCTCAAAGTCCAAGCATAAGCAGTGCGCGTTATGCACAGAGCCACTACCTGACACCTATTTAATGAAATTGTGTCAGTTATGTATATGCCGTACGTTAGAAGAAGAGGCCCCTCTTCGTGTATCGGATTTGAGGGAAGTAATTAGGGAAGAAATAAAATCGTCCCTTAAAACTAAACGGCATGAGAAGAGTAGTATGGAAATAATATCCGATTCCAGCCCTTCATTGCAAGAGGGTGAGTGCTCGGAGAGTTCATCATCAGCCTCCTCAGACGAGGAAGGAAGGCCTTGCTTTTCCACTGAGAATATGGAGACTTTAATTAAAGCAGTCCGTGCAACTATGGGTGTGGCAGAGAGCAAGGAGCCAAAAACCACTCAGGAGATCATGTTTGCAGGACTGAGCCAGAGAAATCGCAGAGCTTTCCCCGTGGTAGAGACCATTAAAGATCTGGTCAGACGAGAATGGGACAAGCTGGATAAGGGGTTCTTACCTTCGGCCGCAAAAAGAAGGTACCCCTTTGAGGATGACACCTTATCCCAGTGGGTGAAAATCCCGAAAGTGGATGCGGCAGTAGCCTCTACCTCGAAGACAGCCTCACTACCATTAGAGGATGTAGGACTCCTTAAAGATCCCTCAGACAGGAAGGCTGACATGCTCCTTAAGAAAGTATGGGAAGCATCATCTGGAGCCTTTAAGCCTGCAATCGCAGGCACCTGTACGGCGAGATCAATCATGGTCTGGGTGACTCAGCTGGAAGAACAGCTTAAAGCCAAAACACCTAGGGATAAATTACTAAACTCCCTGTCTCAGGTCAGAGAAGGAGCGGCTTATCTGGCAGATGCCTCAATTGACTCCCTGAAATTGGCTGCAAGATCGGCGGGGCTCTCAAATGCAGCCCGACGGGCACTTTGGCTAAAGACCTGGAAGGGGGATGCCCAGGCAAAAGCCAAATTATGCTCTATTCCATGTAGGGGTGAGTACCTATTGGGCCCGGTGCTGGATGACATCCTTGCAAAGGCAGAGGATAGAAAGAAGGGATTTCCTAAAGCATTTAATCCCACTTTTAGGAACGCCTTCCGGAGACGCATGCCCTTCAGAAAATTCCAGTCAGACCAGCAGGGATATAATCGTGACTGGGAGACGTCGGATCAAAAGAAGAAAGGTGGATACTATAAAAACCCTTCATCTTTCTCAAGACGGAGACGTAATTACAGATAAAGCAGATCTGCCAGTAGGGGGAAGACTAAAGTTCTTCTCAGCAGAATGGCAAAAGATAACTTCTAGTGCCTGGATAATGGGGGTAGTCGGGTCAGGATTAAAATTAGAGTTTTTGAGAACTCCCCCAAATCATTTTATTATAACATCACTGGATACTCCGGCCCAACAACAGGCCTTAGAATTAGAGATTCAACAATTGCTTACAAAGCGAGTTATTGAAGAAGTACCAAAACATCAGGAGAAGACGGGCTTTTATTCTCCGCTATTCTTGATCTCTAAGCCTGATGGGTCCTTTAGGACTATCATAAATTTACGTAAATTGAATGAATATCTTCAGTACCACGCTTTTAAGATGGAATCCATTAAATCAACAACTAAGCTTTTGTTTCCTAGGTGCTACATGTCGGTTTTGGATCTAAAAGATGCGTATTACCATCTTCCAGTTCACAGAAATCACCAGCAATTCCTCAGGATGGCAGTATGGGTAAACCATCAGATTAAACATTTCCAATTTTTAGCAATGCCCTTTGGCCTGTCCATGGCACCTAGAATTTTTACAAAAGTTGTGTCGGAAGTAATGGCCCATGTCAGGGAAAAAGAAACCCTTGTAGTGCCCTGTCTAGACGATTTTTTAATAATTGGAGATTCAATTGCTCAGTGTACGTCTAGGGTAAATGCCATAATATCATCCCTACAGGGACTCGGATGGATAATCAACTGGGAAAAGTCAAAACTAGAACCCACAAGACATCAATTGTTCCTAGGGGTTCTCCTAGACTCAGAAAATCAGTCATCCTTCCTACCAGAAGAAAAGAAGCAGAAGATCATTCAGAGGATCGCAGCCGTAAGGAAAGCTCCAAACTTAAGTTTAAGAGACGCAATGTCTCTGCTAGGATCTTTGACTGCGTGTATATCGGCGGTGAGATGGGCTCAAGTTCACACCCGAATGCTTCAATACGAAGTTCTTCAAGCAGAAAAAGATCTTCACGGTGCTCTGAGCAGAAAGTTCAGTCTATCGCCTGCCACTCTTCACGATCTCAAATGGTGGCTCAATCCAGTACATTTATCAAAAGGAGTCCTCTGGACCATCACTCCGGACAACGTGATTACAACAGATGCCAGTCCGTTCGGTTGGGGAGCCCATATGGGAGACATTCTAACCCAGGGGCGTTGGTCAATTCAAGAGTCCCAGAATTCCTCAAACCTAAGAGAGCTGGCTGCAGTCGACCAGGCTCTTCTTTGCTTACTACCTTCCCTGAAGAATTCGCACGTACAGATACAGACAGACAATATGACTGTGGTGGCCTACATCAATCATCAGGGAGGGACAAGGTCACAATCCCTAATGACCTCTGCAGCACAGATATTGTCTCTGGCCGAGAATCACTTACAATCTCTGTTGGCAGTTCATATAGAGGGGAAACTCAATATAGAAGCAGACTACCTCAGTCGCCATTCCCTTCGTCAGGGAGAGTGGTCCCTAGACCAACACATATTCAATCAGATAGTCAATCTGTGGGGATTGCCGACAATAGATCTGTTTGCTACGAGGGAGAACAGGAAGGTCAGGAGGTTCGCATCCTTACACATAGCAGACCAACCTCTCATAGTGGACTCCCTTCGCGTCCGTTGGGACTTCCGGCTAGCATATGCCTTCCCTCCTATGTGTCTAATTCCGATAGTTCTCAGGAAGATCCGGGAGGAAGGAGCCAGAGTAATTTTAATCGCCCCCTTCTGGCCCAGGAGGCCTTGGTTTTCTCTCCTCAAAACAATGTCTGTCACCGATCCCTGGGTGTTGCCAGTGGTTCCGGATCTCCTCTCTCAAGGTCCATTTCGTCATCCAAATTTGGAGACTCTTCACTTAACAGCGTGGAACTTGAGAGGGAGCTTCTGAAGGAGAGGGGGTTCTCCGATGCTTTAATAACTACCTTATTGAAAAGCAGGAAGGAGGTTACTACAAAAATCTATTCGAAAATTTGGAAAAAATTCCTTATGTTTTATCAGAAACCATTGGGAGATAATGCTCCGATTTCAGCCATTTTAGAATTCCTTCAGAAAGGCTGGGAATTGGGTTTAGCAGTCAACACTCTAAGGGTTCATGTTTCAGCCTTAGGAGCTCTGTACAACAGTGATATAGCTGGTAATAGATGGGTTGCTAGGTTTATTAAAGGTACCTTCACACGAAGCGACGCTGCAGCGATAGCGACAACGATGCCGATCGCTGCAGCGTCGCTGTTTGATCACTGGAGAGCTGTCACACAGACCGCTCTCCAGCGACCAACGATGCCGAGGTCCCCGGGTAACCAGGGTAAACATCGGGTTGCTAAGCGCAGGGCCGCGCTTAGTAACCCGATGTTTATCCTGGTTACCAGCGTAAAAGTAAAAAAAACAAACAGCACATACTTACATGCGTCCCCCAGCGTCTGCTTCCTGACACTGACTGAGCTCCGGCCCTAACAGCACAGTGGTGACGTCACCGCTGTGCTTTCACTTTCACTTTTAGGGCCGGCGCTCAGGAAGCAGACGCTGGGGGACGCATGTAAGTATGTGCTGTTTGTTTTTTTTACTTTTACGCTGGTAACCAGGGTAAACATCGGGTTACTAAGCGCGGCCCTGCGCTTGGTAACCCGATGTTTACCCTGGTTACCAGTGTAAAACATCGCTGGTATCGTTGCTTTTGCTTTCAAACACAACGATACACAGCGATCGGACGACCAAATAAAGTTCTGGACTTTATTCAGCGACCAGCGACATCACAGCAGGATCCTGATCGCTGCTGCGTGTCAAACGAAACGATATCGCTAGCCAGGACGCTGCAACGTCACGGATCGCTAGCGATGTCGTTTCGTGTGAAGGTACCTTAAGGCATGTCAGCGTTCTAACCCAATCCATATTGTAAGAATACCCCCTTGGGACCTCAATTTGGTGCTTGAGGCGTTGACTGAACCTCCTTTTGAGCCATTAAACTCTATTTCGATTAAAAATTTAACCTTAAAAACAGCTCTACTGTTAGCATTAACGTCTGCCAGGAGGGTCAGTGATATACATGCATTGTCAGTAGATCCTCCCTACTTAGTAATTCTCCAGGATAAGATTGTCTTAAAACCTGATCCTGCATACTTGCCAAAAGTGGCAACTAAATTTCATAGAAGTCAGGAGATTTATTTACCATCTTTCTATGAAAATCCAGGTTCAGAGGAGGAGAAAAAATATCATACCTTAGATGTAAAGAGGGCAATACTAGAATACCTGGATAGGACGCAAAGCTGGAGACAGAGTAGGGCTCTGTTTATTTCTTTCCAGAATCGAAAAAAGGGTTCTGGTGTCACGAAGAGCTCTATCGCTAGGTGGATTAGAGAAGCGATATGTCTTGCCTACTCTGCCAGGGGAGTAACACCACCAGAAGGCATCAGGGCGCACTCCACTCGGGCCATGGCATCATCCTGGGCGGAGAAGGCAGATGTCCCCATTGAAATGATATGTAAGGCGGCAACTTGGTCATCACCTTCCACCTTTTATAAACACTATCGCCTTGATCTATCTGCTAATTCCAGCTTACAGTTTGGCCGTTCAGTACTTAGTGCTGTGGTCCCTCCCATTTAATAGTCTTTGAAAGTCTCTCGTTGTGGGTGCTGTCGTGGCGATAGGAAAACCGGTTTTTACGTACCGGTAATAGGATTTTACAGAGTCCACGACAGCACCCATACATTCCCCCCCGTATTTAGTTACTTATTCCTGCACTCTGTTGGAAGGTGTGCCTTAGAGATCACTCTCTAGAGGTGGTGGTATTTAGTAATGTTTAAGATAATATTATCATGTACTGATTCATTGGCGGTATCCCTTGTACTCTGGAACACAAACTGGAGGGCGAGGGGGACCGCCCCTTTTTAACCTGTAGGTTCCTGTCCGGAAGGTGGGCGGATCCCCTCTCTCGTTGTGGGTGCTGTCGTGGACTCTGTAAAATCCTATTACCGGTACGTAAAAACCGGTTTTAGTCATTACATTTCTTGTATCATTCTTTCCTTCTAAAGTGGGTTTATTCTTTGGGTAGTCTGTTTGTTAAAAGGGTCACTTTCTGATGAGTTATTCAGCGTGTTGTGCTTCTGTCAAGGGTCTCCAATGGTAGAGGCACTTCTTTTTTTTTTATTTTCATAGTTAATAGTTGGAGGACCTAAACAACTTTTGAACTTTTTGATATGCTCTGTAAATACCCAGGTATTTTGGCATGATTTGCTTTATGGAATCGCTTGTTACTGTTGACAGAAGTGATTCAATAGTTTTCCATTATTTAACCAAACATCGCTGATAGCTGCTATTGCGCCGGCGCCGCCTTGGAGGAGAAAAATAATGTCTTCCAAGATGGCGCCACCTGCGCAATAGGACCTATCGGATCACCGATAGCTGCTACTGAGTAGGCACGGCCGGCACTATTTTCAAACGGAAGGAGCCCCTGGCCCTGGGACACTCGACATCACAGTCGTGACATTAGCTCTGATCGAAACAGTTTTTTTATCCATTATGTATCCTATCACTGCACTGACCGAGCAACTGCAGTAGTGCAGCCTAGAGGTAGCAGATCTATGCACTGTCCTTTTACAGCACCCTAGCACACCAGGACCATGACTCCCAGACAACCCTTAGTAGAGTCCAAGATTGCTTTGTCTGACAGGCTCTCTAAGGGCGTGACAAGTTTGTTGTTTTTAGGGAGGCCTGTAAACTACACTCCAGGTTAAGTCCTTGTTCCTCAGGAACCAATGAGCAACTGGTGGGGATAATAATCTTTTTTTTTTTAGAATGACCACCAAGCATGGGGATTCTCTCTCTCCATCTGACTCTGTTTCTCCAGGCAGTGGAGAAATTTTCTTTTGCATTGGGTCATATATACTATGACCCCGACCACGTCTCACTGGCTGAATCCACACTACATCAGCTTCAGCAAGGAGACCGGCTGGTTGGGGAGTATTTCTCAGAGTTTCGAAGGTGGTCCACTGACACTAAGTGGAATGACACGTGCTCTGTAGCCAGTTTTGTGAAGGGTAATCAGTAAGGGTAAAGGATGCCTTAGCCCTGTATGAGACTCTAGTTTCCCTTGAGGCGGCCATGTGTTTGGCTATCCAGGTGGATCGCAGTCTTCGCCAGAGACCTAAAGAAACCCCCTAATGTGCGGGAAATCCGGGTCAAAAGGGAAACCTGATCTAATTGATCTGAGGAACCTGTCTAGTTGGGTGGGTCAGCTCGTTCTGGCAAGTTGCCTGTTTGGCGCAAAAGGGGTGTATATTTATACTGTGGTAGAAAGGGCCATTTCATGGGCTCCTGTCCTTCTCTATCTCACTGTAAATAGCCGCCAGAAAACTAAGGAGCCTGAGTTGCGTGGAGGTTTTTTATGCCTGCTGAAATCTATCTGGGCAAAAATAAGGTGGTTATTTCTGCCTTTCTGGACAGTGGAACGCTGTTTAACTTGATCGAAGCTAGGTTCGTCCAGGGCCTCAAACCACATACACTGTCCAGACCTATACACACAATCTCTCGACTCCGCACCCTTGAGATTGGTATTGTACTCAAATCATCCAATGGTTACATCTACAGGTAAGGGCCATGCACTCAGAAGATATTGACTGTTATGTGCTAGAGGGTCTTCCCTCTCCTGTGGTTCTTGTACTTCCTTGGCTCACTTTGCACAACCCTGGCAGACTTGGGAGGTAGTAAAGTGGAGTGACTATTGACAAGGACACTGCTTGGGCACTCTGCTTGCAAGGGTGAATACCTAGTCTGTGCCTAAATTCCTGTCGGACTTTGGGGATGTGTTTTCGGAGCAGGAGTTTCAAGAACTTCCTCCCCATTTTCCTTATGACTGTGCTGTTAATGTTGTCCTGCCAAAAAGCAGACTATACAATATTTCTGGTCTAAAGAGGCAGGCCATGAAGGATTATATCGCAGAAAGTTTGGCAAAGGGTCATAACCCTGCAGCAAGGATGGTCTGATTTCTTTGTAAAGAAGAAAGATGGGGAGATACTCCTCTGCCAAGATTTCCGCGAATACAGATCATGGTCCGGGATCCGCTCCCTCTCATCCCAGACATCTTAAATTAGATTGTAGGAGCAAAATAATTTTCTAAACTGAATCTCAGGGGGGTGTATAAACTCATTTGTATTCAAGAGGGGGATGAGTGGAAACAGCTTTCAGTACTCCTTAGGGACACTCTGAGAACCTTGTGATGCCATTTGGGTTGACTAATGCTCCTGCCATTTTTCAGCACTTTGTAAAACGAAATATTTCTTTATCACCTGGTCGGTAGATGTATGGTAATCTATCTTAATGACATATTAATTTATTCACCTGACCGTGAGTCACATCAGGTACATGTCAGGCAGGTCTTACAGATACTTTGAGACAATAAAATATTTGTCAAACCATAGTAATTGCACTACCCGCTTTACCGAACGCCAAGACCTTGGCTCAAATTTTAATCAGATAGATTGTAAAATTACATGGGAACCTTACCGATATTGTTTCTGACCGGGGTGGGGGGTGCAGTTTATTTACAAATTTTGGAGGGTGTTTTGCACTCATTTGGGGAGCCATCTGTTGTTCTCTTCAGCATTTCACCCGCAGTCAAATGGGCAAACTGGGTTAACCAGAGTCTTGAGACTTATCTTAGGTGTTTTGTGTCTGAGAATCAGCAGGATTTAGTTACCTACTTACTAGTGATGAGCGAGTATGCTCGTTGCTTGGGTTTTCTGAGCATGTTCGGGTGGTCTCCGAGTATTTGTTAGTGCTCGGAGATTTAGTTTTCGTTGCCGCAGCTGCATGATTTACGGCTGCTAGACAGGCTGAATACATGTGAGGAATGCCTGTTTGTTAGGGAATTGTATTGAGGCTGTCCAGCAGCCATAAATCATGCAGCTGAGGTGACGAAAACTAAGTCTCCGAGCACTAACAAATACTCGGAGATCACCTGAGCATGCTTGGGGAAAACCCGAGCAACAAGTATACTCGCTCATCACCACTACTTACCTCTAGCTGAATTTGCGGTAAATAATTGTTGTCATGAGTCTACTGTTAAGTTCCCCTTTTTCGGGGCATACGGGTTTCATCCTAAGTTCAGCTAATTTAATAGGAATCATTCTTCTGGACTATCTGAAGAACGATTTTCATCATCAACTACATCTGTGCTGCAAGGGATTCTTGTTACTTTGAGGAAGATGGGGGCCAAATATGAATGTGGGTCATCGGAGACGTTTGGTGGGTCTGGACCTGTGTGGTGTTGACTTGGTGTGGTTGTCCTCAAGGAACATTAAGTTGAAGGTTCCCTTTTGGAATCTGGGTCCCAGGTTCATCGGCCGTTATTAAGTTGTGACAGTCATCAATCACGTAGCATTCCGCCTTGCTTTGCCACCCACATTTAGGATCCATAATGTGTTTTATCGAACTCCACTCAAAAAATACGTTGCGTTCTCTATACCATCACCGCTACTGCCATCTCCTGTCATTGTAGATTGAAATTTGGAATTTCAAATAGCCAAGATCGTTGATTCTTGCTTAGTTCGTCGTTCGCTTCAGTATCTGGTACACTGTAAGGTATACGCCCTGAAGAGAGGATGTGTGTACCAGCATCTGACGTCCATGTGACCAGACTGATTTGGTCTTTTCATGTGGCACGCCCTGAGAAACCCGGTTCTGAGGTTCTGGAAGTCCCTTGTAGAAGGGGGGTACGGTCACTGGTTTACCATGAGAGAGAGGAGCCAGAAGACCGCAGTGTCTGATTTCTCCTACTCCTGCACTTTACCTTCATATTAAACGGTGTAAGTTTCTATTAGTAGTGCAGGGGTTATTCTGCTCAGTTGAGATCGCCTGGAAGCTTTCCTGCATTAAGGCTCTCTGCTGTGCACTGTTATCCACTCCCATCTCCATATAAACTGGACTCTGGCTAGCACTCATTGTCAGAGATAGCTTTTGCTGCATGGCTGGTAGTTGTTGGTGGTTGTTTTTGAAGTTGTTTGTGTCACACACCCTGACTGGTGGGCATGAGCTTGGGGGGTGTTGTGGCCCCACTGTGCCACGAACCAGACTACCCTGGAAGGGGCGTGACTATGACAGCTGCCTTGGTCTTCAATGGAGCCTCTGATGGTGAGGTCAGACTTGTGCGGCAGGCAAATGCCAGGTGCTACTCCAGGGTGGTGTCTGGCTGTGACTCCTGATCCCACTTGGAGAACAGGAACACTAGAACAGGTGCAGGCATCAGGCAGGACTAGCAGATGAGCACGGATGAAACTCAGACGAGTTAGCTGGCACGGCTGGGACACAGGGCTGGCAGGAACTGCAGAGACACAGGGCTGGCAGGAACGGCAGAGACACAAAGCTGGCAGGAACGGCAGAGACACAGGGCTGGCAGGAACGGCAGAGACACAAAGCTGGCAGGAACGGCAGAGACACAGGGCTGGCAGGAACGGCAGAGACACAGGGCTGGCAGGAACGGCAGAGACACAGGGCTGGCAGGAACGGCAGAGACACAGGGCTGGCAGGAACGGCAGAGACACAGGGCTGGCAGGAACGGCAGAGACACAGGGCTGGCAGGAACGGCAGAGACACAGGGCTGGCAGGAACGGCAGAGACACAGGGCTGGCAGGAACGGCAGAGACACAGGGCTGGCAGGAACGGCATAGACACAGGGCTGGCAGGAACGGCAGAGACACAGGGCTGGCAGGAACGGCAGAGACACAGGGCTGGCAGGAACGGCAGAGACACAGGGCTGGCAGGAACGGCAGAGACACAGGGCAGGCAGGCACGGCAGAGACACAGGGCAGGTTGGCGTGGTGTTGGAAGGAACAGGTAAGGACCTGTTCACACAGGAGGTGCAGGTACGGATATGAAGTATGAAGGAACAGGTTGGGACCTGTTCACACAGGAGGTGCAGGTAAGGAAACAATCAGGAAGGAATGAAGTATGAAAGAACAGGTAGGGACCTGTTCACACAGGAGGTGCAGGTAAGGAAACAAGCAGGAAGGAATGAAGTATGAAGGGAAGAGAACTGCAAGGCTGCAGATAGGAGTGGTAGAGCAGCAAGAGAGAGCAGCAACAGAAGCTAAGCAGAGCGGAACCGCAAGGAATGCGGAGGGGAGCTGCAGCAAGAGATTTCTGCAGGAGCGGAGCAGAACCGCAGAAGTGCGGAGCAGAGGCAGAGAGGACACAAGGAAAGACAACAGGGAAAGATGCCACAGACAAGGAGACAAAGGTAGGACAAAGTTCAGACAAGGTAATGGAACAAGACAAGGTATAAGAACAAAGACACAGGGACCAGGATATTCTGCCTCCTGGAGGACGGACAGACCAAAACAAGGCAAAGCAAGGACACAGACACTGAGACCAGGATATACAGCCTCCTGGAGGGCAGACCAACAAGAACAAGGCAAAGCTAAGAGTAGATCCTCCAGAGAAGGAAAAACACAGAGCAAGGCCTGGCAGCTCAGAAGCAAAACACTAATTGAGTTAACACATTGCACAGGCCCAGTCCACAGGGTGGAGCTGCCCTAAATACTGGAGGCTTCTTGGTAATTGGTCAGGAACACATTAGACAGGTGCGCCCTGATTCTATAAGAACCAGAGAGTTCTGGCACCGCCCCCCTATGCACACAGCCAGGAAGCATGCAGAGAGCAGGCAAAAGCAAGTGAAACAGAGCATGGAGCCGGCAGCAGACAGAGACCACAACATGACCTGGAGCAGTGGGTAAGATGGTGTGTGAAAGATGAGAGGCCATGCCGTGATGCCAGCAGAGTTGTTACAGTTTGGTGGATTTATCGGTCACTGTTGCTAGGTATTGAGTGTGTGATAATTCCCTTTCTTCTTTTACTTTGGTTTAACCCCGCCCTCCACTTTCTGAAGCATTCCCTCTGTTTTCTGTGTGAGTATATTTGGTAATTTTCCTTATCCCTGTTCGCATTACCTCGTTAGTCGGGTTGGTGTATTACGGTACACTACTACTCCACTCTTACCTGGGTGAGGGATGGGTACAGACTGAGGGTGAATTCAGGAGCTAAGACAAGGCATGTGGCTCTGACGTCTTCACCATCAGAAAAAATTCGGGGAACAGGGCAAGCTAGGGTGCCCCTAGCGTTAGGAACAGGGAAGGAGGTCCTCGGAGTCATGACACATTGTTTTGGATAGCTATCTATACCCTTAATTAAAAGGACCTGTTGATGTGTTGATTGCCTCTTATTGGGATTCTTGTATTTTAATTATTTTGCTCCTAGGTAATTGTGTTTTAATGGATATCTAATAAAAGTATATTTTTATTTAGTTTTCTTTAGGTTTGTATTGCAGCCCCCTACGTTTATAACTTTTTTCCATGATACTTTCTTTCACATGTGGTTCACACAGAGTTCTTAATACCAGTTTTGTTGGATCGTAGATTCTGTATAATTTCTGAGCTTATCCTGTTTTAAACCTGGTATTATTCATACATTACAAAACATATCCCAAAATGGTTGTAGCAATCAAATGTGCAATAAATGACCTTTATCCTGACTTTTTGGAAGATACAATGGATTATCATGGATTAATCACACCTTGTATACCATCTATAACAATAGCATGGTTGGAAAATAAATGCTTCAGGCTACGTTCACATTAGCGTTGTGCGGCGCAGCGTCGGCGATACATGCGTCATGCGCCCCTATATTTAACATGGGGGGGGGGCGCATGGACATGCGTTGTCTTGCGTTTTGTGACGCATGCGTCATTTTGGCGCAACTGTCAGGGCGCAGAGGATGCTGCATGATGCAGTTTTTTCTGCGCCAAAAATCATGCAAAAAATGAACGCATGCGTCACAAAACGCTGCGTTGTGCATGCGTTTTGCATGCGTTGTGCGTTGCGTCGCCGACGCTGCGCCGCACAACGCAAATGTTAACGTAGCCTTATATGTGAATGGTGTGTTTTCTCTCCTTAGGGGTGGGTGAATGGCTGCAGGGAAGGCAGCATGTAATTACATTGACGAATCCAAAAACCTTATGTGCTGTTTATTTTAATTTTGCGTTTCAGGCGATTTTATATTTTATACCACTATGATTGTGTTTCATCATTTGATTAGATGTCCTAAATTTGTCATCCCTATTCCATCCTGTAGATGCTATAGACAAGGATTCCTATGTGTTCCTTGAAACTAATCCTTCTCATCTGTCAGACATGTTGTTGACCCTTTCTGCCTTGGGACAGACAGTTGGGTTGCTGTTTTATTAGGAAGGTTCCTTCCCACAGGTGAAAGTGTCTGTGAGTTTCAAGGCTCCTCCACCCACCCATAGCAATATGCTGCTGTTGCATCCCGCTGCTGTGTAGGTTTCACAGAATTCCTGTGTCCCTTGGATCAGTAGGATATGTCTATCCATCTTGAATATTTTGATTAAAGCTTGAATATTCCAGATGCCAAAGTTTGACAGAAGCGATTTAATAAATATTTAGCCCCAGGAACTGCTAATTTTAAAGCATTTTATAAGGGGTAACCCATAAAGCTGCACTGATGAAGTCAAACCGAGAGGGAAAACAGGAATCAGCAATATACTAACTAATGTACTGGCTCATTAGCAGCAATCAGTTGTTTGTCCTATCAAATTGCCCCTGTTTTTTCTTCCTACCACATGTTGTTTCAGGATAAAATTTGTAATAAGTGCATGATTGTAAACCAACCCAGGAGAGAACTAAACAAACTGAAAAGTGATTCTAAAGGTTATGACTGGGAAGAAAACCAGGAATGCCAGTACTATCTATGCCCATGCTGTTATAGTCGGTCATTGTACTTCATTGTAAATATATTAAGCCTTAAATCTTTATACTAGTTTTTACTTCCATGCATTGGGAACCAGGGCTGTGAAGTCGGTAAGCCAAGCGCTTACTCAGACAATGACTCCTCAATTTCCATGACACCGACTCCTACTCAACCAAAATGGGCTCTGACTCCTCAACTCCGACTCCACAGCCCTGTTGGGAACATTTACATAGAAACAAAAATTCAGAAGGCATAGAAAAATAGTAATGCTGTCTAGAGACATATCTGTACTTGTCTCTCCATTAATAGATGTAAATATTTATAGTGGATTCAATCGTATATCACCTAAAGATGGACACAAGGTATCCATAAACCACTAATGCTCAAAAATAAAATCAATAAAGTTTATTGAATATATATTTAAAAGACATATATCACAAACAAAAGAAATGGACTTATGCATGAGGTATTTACAAAGAGAATGTGCCAAGCAAAGAGAAAAGCAGTGGTGATACGTCAGAAAGTCATATAGGGTAATAGGATCGCATTGACCCCCAGTAAGGATCAACCAATCATCCTGTGATTAATACAACTGGTTCCAGGACTTTCCGGGGATTGGGCTGGCAACTCCATAACCTCAATTTTGTTGAACTGGAACCAAGATTTTTCTCGTTTACTGGTACTGGTGTGTTTATGGTCGGTGTTTTGTTGTAACACCCATTTCAAGGCCATTTCCTCTTCAGCGTAAGGCAACATTATCTCTTCAAATATTTTAATATATGTTAACTGGTCCATGATTCCTGGTATGCGATAAATACTGTATATACTCGAGTATAAGCCGAGATTTTCAGCCCAAATTTTTGGGCTGAAAGTGCCCCTCTCGGCTTATACTCGAGTCACGGTCGGCGGCAGGGTCGGCAGGGCGCTGAGGCATACTTACCTGCTTCCGGGGCTCCTGGCGCTGTCCCTGCAGTCCCACGGTCTCCGGGTGCTGCAGCTCTTCCCCTGTTCAGTGGTCACGTGGGACCGCTCATTAGAGAAATGAATATGGACTCCACTCCCATAGGGGTGGAGCCGCATATTCATTTCTCTAATGAGCGGTAACGGTGACCGCTGATAGAGGAAGAGGCTGCAGCACCGAAGACCAGCTGTCCGGGGGAAGGAGCGGGACGCCGGTAGCAGGTAAGTGTTACATATTCACCTGTCCGCGTTCCACACGCCGGGCGCCGCTCCATCTTCCCGGCGTCTCTCCGCACTGACTGTGCAGGTCAGAGGGCGCGATGACGCATATAGTGTGCGCGCCGCCCTCTGCCTGATCCGTCAGTGCAGAGAGATGCCGGGACGGGACGCTGAGGAGCTGCAAGCAAGAGAGGTGAGTATGTCATTTTTTTTATTGCAGCAGCAGCAGCAATGGCACAGCTTTCTATGGTACATCTATGGGGCAATAATGAACGGTGCAGAGCACTATATGGCACAGCTATGGGGCAATAATGAACGGTGCAGAGCACTATATGGCACAGCTATGGGGCAATAATGAACGGTGCAGAGCACTATATGGCACAGCTTTCTATGGTACAGCTATGGGGCAATAATGAACGGTGCAGAGCACTATATGGCACAGCTATGGGGCCATAATGAACGGTATGGAGCATTTATTTTTGAAATTCACCGGTAGCTGCTGCATTTTCCACCCTAGGCTTATACTCGAGTCAATAAGTTTTCCCAGTTTTTTGTGGCAAAATTAGGGGGGTCAGCTTATACTCGGTTCGGCTTATACTCGAGTATATACGGTAGGTCTGGCACCAAGAAACATGTCCATATCATGATGCTTTCACCACCATGCTTCACTGTCTTCAGAGTGTACTGTGGCTTGAATGCAGAGTTTGGGGGTCGTCTGATGAACTGTCTGCGGCCCATGGACCCAAAAAGAACAATTTTACTTTCATCAGTACACAAAATGTTTCTCCATTTTTCTTTAGGCCAGTTGATGTGTTCTTTGGCAAATTGTATCCACTTCAGTACATGCTTTTTTGTTTGTTTGTTTGTTTTGTTTAACAGTGGGACTCTGCGGTGACTTCTTGCTAATAGATTAGCTTCACACAGGCGTATTCTAACAGTCACAGTACTCACAGGAAACTTGAGACTGTCTTTGAGCATTCTGGAGCTGATTATTGGCTGAGCCTTTGCCAATTTGGCTATTCTTCCATCCATTCGATTGGTAGTCTTCCATTTTCTTCCACATCTCTCTGGTTTGGCTTTACTTTTTAAAGCATTGGAGATCATTTTTAGCAGATCAGCCTATCATTGTCTGCACTTCTTTTTAAGTTTTAGAACCATTCAACCTTTTAATCAAAATACGCCGTTCTTCGGAGCAATGTCTCGAATGACCCATATTTCTAAGGCTTTCAAGGAAAAATGCATGTACGATATGTCCTGGCTTCACCTTTAAATAAGGGCTAACTGATTCACACCTGTTTCTTCACAGAATGATTGACCTCACTAATTGAACTCCACGCTGCTATTATTTTGAACACATCCCCTTTCAATTAATTATTCTAATACCAAAATCAAAAACATGCAGATCATGAATGCGGAGTCTGTTGGTTTTCTTAGAATCTACTGCCCCAACCGGTAAATTGTTTGACATGTGGTAATGTAATTTGTACCAAAAACAGTGATTAATCAGTTAGTCATGTTGGACTGCTAATAATTTGAACACTACTGTATATGTTTGTAACCTTTCCAAGACCATGTATAGGCAGTGTGAAAATATAGACAGGTGACATATTCATACTTTTCTGCTACAGAATAGAAACTAAACATTATTAACTAGGATGGGATGTAAAGAGGTATTCTCATGTTTGGAAGTGATCCGCATCCACTGGATAGGGGATAAATTCCAGATTTCTGGAGGGCCAACCAGTGGGACCACCACTGATTCCACAGAACCAGGGCTCCGAAAAGACCAGTATGAATGGAGTGGTAGTCGGTCATGCCACTGACGGCAGAAATAGCCGAACACTGTGCTTGGCTGGTCTG
The DNA here is from genome assembly GCF_051348905.1 of Ranitomeya variabilis. NCBI lineage: Eukaryota > Metazoa > Chordata > Amphibia > Anura > Dendrobatidae > Ranitomeya > Ranitomeya variabilis. Next base: position 539,841,644 of record NC_135234.1, read on the forward strand.
TGGCACTCCTATAAAAATGAGTGGAGTGGCAGTGCGCATGTTTGACCTCTACTACAAACACATGGGGATCTTTAGACTCCTGTTGTTAAGGATTAATGGGGGTCTTTTTGGTTCAAGCAATCAGTGTTATCCCCGATCTCTTGGATAGGGCATAACTTGCCAACTTGAAAAGATCTCTTTAATAATTCATTACATACCAACAGGCTCAGACTGGCCCACAGGGAAACAGATGTATCCCCCAATGGGTCCCCTCTATAGCTGCAGTAGTTGGAGCAATACACTTGATTCACTATGTACAGACAAAGACAGCATGTTGTCATTCATTTACCATACTATCCCATTTGTTATATTGAAGCATATCCAAATGTGTGAATTTTGGTAGTGTATTATTTGCTTTTAATGGTGTATTGACATTTAGGCACCAGTTTAATGGTCCCGTCTGGGCTCGCGGCCAAACCCCCAGCAAAAAGGATTTGTACATATGCGCCGACGAGCTGAAGACTATAATGGTGCCGACAGAGCGAACATGTGCTCTGACCTGCATCATTTTAGGGTGCGTATGCCTACTAGAGGCGGACACTCAGATGTAGTCTACTACAGCTAAGGGGAGGTGCGCAGCATGTTGACTGAAGGAATGGAGTGGTGCACTGAGGAGCCATCTTTTATATGTGAAATAAAATAGTTTTTCTGACCAACTAAAGTAGTAATATATACATTGCAGGTATTAGTATTATATGGGCTAAGTCCACTATAGTACTGTGAAAAGAATTGAAATCACTTTTGGGGGTCATGGACTACCTTTGAAACTGTTAGCTTGTTTAATAAGTTTAATAGATGGGGGAGGGGCTGGCTAACAACCCTACAACCAATAGAAATGTACATTATTTTTTTCTTCATATTATCCACTTCTGACTTTGACTTCCATTTTATATAATTGTTTTTCAACAGAACTGTTCTAGAAACTGAGCAGAATTTTGTTAATGAGTCTTCCGTAATATGTCCTGAACATATTGCTCTTTCCCTTATAGGCAGGGAAATGACTGACCAGGATTGGAGATTACTAATAGTAACTTGACCGAAGTTTGTGTGCACAAGGACATATTGCACTCTCAATAGTGAACGGTTTTCATAGAATCCTTGTTTATTTTTTTTTTATACTGATTGTTTATGTGCCAAATGTTTTATTCCCGCTAATCTCAATAATTATGGGCATCTGGTTTTAATTGCAAACTACATGCAAATGTGTTGTACCCCATATCAACCAATTAAACAGATGCTTCATTTATCATTTTGCTTGACATCTGAAGGGCCATTTAATGAGGTTTCCCTTTGTTGTTTGCATTATAAGTTTAAATTGAAATAATGCCATTACTTACTAAGCTTGTGTCCACATTGTTATAGCTTAAGTAATTATGTGCAATTGTAGATCTACCCGGGGCTGAAAATGTTGAGGATTTTATCAGCGGGTGAATTTTAAAATCCTTAATGTACCAAATTGTGTTGCAGAATTTAACCTCTAAAGTCTCCCCTTTCAATGTAGACGAATGAAATCTGTAGTGAATATGCATCAAAAACCACATGTCAAAAATGCAAGTTTTGCTGTGGATTAGCCACTGAAAAATTTACTGTTTGTGGACATCACCGTATTGCAAAAAACAAACAAAAAGAACTTGATTTTCTTTGGATGGATAATGTATTATCAATTGATGTCCAATAGAGAGAAAAAAAATTGTATCTAATATTGGTAGTTCGGTTATTTTTTTTACTGTAACGCCATATTGTCTGCAAAATTTCATTTAATTCCTAAAAGCATTGTGCCTTTTTAGTATGTCTGACTCATACATTTCAATTCTTAGAAACTTTTTATTTTTTGTGCCTAAGGTGCGAGTTGACAGTGGCATCCAAGAAGGAAGCGACATCAGCATTTACTATGATCCTATGATTTCAAAAGTAAGTTTCTAATCCTGCTACATAAGTCAAAATTGAATAGCAAGCACAATTCATTTCACTCCTAATATTGGTCAGTCACCTTGAAAAAGGAAGACTACAAAGTGGGGACTAGATGTAGAAGCCTGTTTATGTATGCTTTTTGATTCAAGAAAGCAGTAGGTGAACACAGCTCTTGATTCATAATTGTGTTTAGCTCCAAAATCATTGGCTTTCTCACTCAAACCTATTTTAAATTAATGAGGGATAATAATGTATTCAAAAGACAGAAGGATATCTGAGATTAACTATATGCCTGGAAGCGATGCTGCATTATATTAAAATATAGTCAATGGTGTGTATCATTTAAAAGCATGAGCATTAAATTACTGGTTATATAGTCACATGCTATTTACTATGTCTTTGCGTGTTTACCGTAATTATTTTCAGTCTCTAGAACTAGAGAAAAAGTGATTTTACAAATTTCGGCTTTACATCATTGTAACATTGATACGGTTTCTTTCAGTTGGTGACACACGGCAGCAATCGTGCTGATGCCCTAAAGAGAATGGAAGATGCTCTAGACAATTACATCATCCGAGGTAATCTTCAAGAGGTAGAGACGTTTGTCCCAAGAGGCCAATGTATATTGCCAAAGTATTCATTAGCTCACTAAAATATATCTATTAGGCGTAATAAAGGAGAAAGGCAAGAAGTGGCTCATACAAGCAGAAAGAAGCAGAATTCCCTGATAAAACATGGTACAAAGTTTCTTCTATTCACATGTACTATTGATTTATGCAGTTTAGACACTTCAGCAGTTTTGTTTTTTTTCGCTGGAATGCTGCTTCTAATCTATTGTATCTGCTCCTACTCTCATACATACTTGCCGCCATCTTCACAGTGTAGTGTCCTTTTCAAGTGGGGCTGATCAGATTTCCCATAGAGAATCCACATGAACAAACTATTGATCGTTCAGCAAATCGGCACAATGAAGGGATCCGAGTCTCATGTGTAGAATAAGAGTTCAGATCTATCCAAGGTCCTGATTTGTTGTAACTGCTGTTTGACTGACAAATCACTGGCTGTGTAGTCAAGCCAGTGAGCTGTCAATCAGGCAGAAGAATGTGGTGCTAGGCAGGGGATAGAGCCGGAGATGCAGAGGTTCGGATACTTCCCCAATCGCCCCCAGAGCATTTCAGTCTCATTTGCATATGGATTGAAAAGTGGATTTTTCGATGATGGAGCAGCAAGTAGTATAAATAAAAGTACAGATTGGCTTATCTTTTATTGAGCTACATGACAATATAAGCAATTTGTGGGCGTTGATTGTGATGATAGATTTCCTTTAGCCTGTACTAAACATTAACAATTTCACGCCGCAACCCATTTTCGTTTTTGCGTTTGTTTTTTGCTCCCATTCTTCCCAGAGCCATAACTTTTTATTTTTCCATCAATATGGGCATGTGAGAGCTTGTGTTTTGCAAGACAAGTAGTACTTTTCAATGACACCATTTGTTTTACCGTATCGTGTACTGGAAGCACAATTCCACAACTGTTTTTTGGGGAGGGGTTTTTGCCATGTTCACCAAATGCTAAAACTGACCTGCCATTATGATTTTTCAAGTCATTACGAGGTCGTAAATACCAAACATACAGTGCCTTGCGAATGTATTCGGCTCCCTGGAACTTTTCAACCTTTTCCCACATATCATGCTTCGAACATAAAGATACAAAATGCAAATTTTTGGTGAAGAATCAACAATTGTGAAGTTGAACAAAATGTATTGGTTATTTTAAATTTTTGTGGAAAATCAAAAACTGAAAAGTGGGGCATGCAATATTATTCTGCCCCTTTAACTTAATACTTTTGTTGCACCACCTTTTGCTGCAATTTCAGCTGCAAGTCGCTTACAGTATGTCTCTATCAGTTTTGTACATCAGGAGACTGAAATTCCTGCCCATTCTTCCTTGGCAAACAGCTCGAGCTCAGTGAGTTTTGATGGAGATCGTTTGTGAACAGCAGTTTACAGTTCTTTCCACAGATTCTCGATTGGATTGAGGTCTGGACTTTGACTTGGCCATTCTAACACCTGGATACGTTTATTTGTGAACCATTCCATTGTAGATTTTGCTTTATGTTTGGGATCATTGTCTTGTTGGAAGACAAATCTCTGTCCCATGAATACAATAACCAATGTCCCAGATGAATAAAGCTGGCACTTCTAAATACAATATAAACACCAATGGTCACCCTACGGGGTAACCACCATGAAGAGATCCAGAATAACAGTAATTAAGGCTTTTATTGGAAAAAAACTAATAATAAAATGCATAAAAATGCCCAAGCACCCTAACATAAGGTGGAGGCTAGGTACAATACATCATAAGATAATATCATTTGCAAGGTAGTGATGTCATCATGATATACATATTCCAGTACATGTAAGCTGCCTAAGCATGCTGACAGTATACAACAGTGCCAGTGTACAAAATCAAAATCAAATAATCACAGAAATATCCACCTCACCCCAACGCGCGTTTCGCACCAAGCTTCTTCCGGGGGCGTGTTTTTTCCAATAAAAGCCTTAATTACTGTTATTCTGGATCTCTTCATGGTGGTTACCCCGTAGGGTGACCATTGGTGTTTATAAAATCTCTGTCCCAGTCTCAGGTCTTTTGCAGACTCCAACAGGTCTTCTTCAAGAGTGGTCTGGTATTTGGCTCCATCCATCTTCCCATCAATTTTAACCATCTTCCTTGTCCCTGCTGAAGAAAATCAGGCCCAAACCATGATGCTGCCATAACCATGTTTGACAGTGGGAATGGTGTGTAAAGGGTGATGAGCTGTGTTGCCTTTACGCCAAACAGATCGTTTGGCATTGTTGCCAAAAAGTTTGATTATGTTTTCATCTGACCAGAGCACCTTCCTCCACATGTTTGGTGTGTCTCCCAGGTGGCTTGTTGCAAACTTTAAACAACACTTTTTATGGATATCTTTGAGAAATGGCTTTCTTCTTGCCACTCTTCCATAAAGGCCAGATTTGTGCAGTGTACAACTGATTTTTGTTCTATAGACAGACTGTCCCACCTCAGCTGTAGATCTCTGCAGTTCATCCAGAATGATCATGGGCCTCTTGGCTGCATCTCTGATCAGTCTTCTTGTTTGAGATGAAAGTTTAGAGGGACGGCCGGGTCCTGATAGATTTGCAGTTGTATGATACTCCTTCCATTTCAATATGATCGCTTGCACAGTGCTCCTTGGGATGTTTAAAGTTTTGGAAATCATTTCGTATTCAAGTCCGGCTTTAAACTTCTCCACAACAGTATCACGGACCTGCCTGTTGTGTTCCTTGGTTTTCATGATGCTCTCTGTGCTTCAGACAGAACCCTGAGACTATCACAGAGCAGGTGCATTTATACGGAGACTTGATTACGCACAGGTGGATTATATTTATCATCATTAGGCATTTAGGACAACATTGGATCATTCAGAGATCCACAATGAACTTCTGGAGTGAGTTAAAGTAAAGGGGCTGAATAATATTGCACGCCCTACTTTTCAGTTTTTGATTTTATACAAACATTTAAAATAACCAATAAATTTTGTTCAACTTCACAATTGTGTTCTACTTGTTGTTGATTCTTCACCAAAAATTTACATTTGGTATCTTTGTTTGAAGCATGATATGTGGGAAAAGGTTGAAACGTTCCAGGGAGCTGAATACTTTCGCAAGGCACTGTATAAAGGTTATTTTTTATTTAAGTGGTTAAATTTTTTTTTAAAGGTTTGCTAAAAAAAAAAAAAAAAAAAAAAAATTGCGTGCAATCCCATACTTGTTTTTTGTTTGGCTTTTTTGCTAGGTTCACTACATGCTAAAACTGACCTACCATTGTGACTCTCCAGGTCATTACGAGTTCAAAGACACCAAACATGTCTAGGTTATTTTTCACCTAAGTGGTGAAAAAAAATTCCAAACTTTGCTAAAAAAAAAAAAAAGAAATTGCGCAATTTTCTATTACCCGTAGCTTCTCAATTTTTCGTGATCTGGGGTCAGGTGAGGGCTTATCTTTTGGGTGCCGAGCTGACATTTTTAATGATACCACTTTTGTGCAGATACGTTCTTTTGATCGCTGGTTATTGCATTTTAATGCAATGTCGCGGCGACCAGAAAAACGTAATTCTGGCGTTTTTGAATTTTTTTCTCGCTACGCCGTTTAGCGATCCGGTTAATCCTTTTTTTTATTGATAGATCGGGCGATTCTGAACACGACGATTCCCAATACGTGTAGGTTTGATTTTTTTTGATTTTTTTTTTATTTTGAATGGGGCGAAAGGGGGGTGATTTAAACTTTTATTTATTTTTATTTTTTTTCATATTTTTTAAAACATTTTTTTTTTTACTTTTGCCATGCTTCAATAGCCTCCATTGGAGGCTAGAAGCTGGCATAGCCTGATCGGCTCTGCTGCATAGGAGCGATCCTCCGATCACCCCTATGTAGTAGAATTACAGGCTTGCTATGAGCGCCGACCACAGGGTGGCGCTCACAGCAAGCCGGCAGCAACAACCATAGAGGTCTCAAGGAGACCACTGGTTGTTATGCCAGCGCATCGTTGACCCCCGATCATGTGACGGGGGTCCGCGATGTGCACATTTCTGGCTGACAGCGGCATTTAACTAGTTAATAGCAGCGGGTAGATCGCGATTCCACCTGCCGCTATTATGCGCACATGTCAGCTGTACAAAACAGCTGACATGTCGTGACACAAGGGGGAGACACAACATGCGCCGTACTAGTACGGCGCATGTCGTGAAGGGGTTAATGAAGTGTGGCAGCAACCAAAAAAAGTAATTGTCGTTTTGACTTTTTTTTTCGCTACGCCTTTTTCCTATCAGATTAATTATTTTGTATCACATTTAATGCTGCTTTCAGAGATTGACAACGACATTTAACAGGTTAACAGCCATTGGTGGATCACGATTCCACCCGCGGCTCTTAGGGGCACATGTCAGCTGTTCATAACAGCTGACATGTGCCGGAAAAGAAGTGTATATGTACGGCGCATGTCGTGAAGGGGTAATTCTGTATTCACAGGTTACGTAAAAAACTCTGGGATTGTAGATACTGTCCCATGGAATATAAATTGGTATGAAAATAGTAGATAAGGTTCAATGTTGATGATATACAATTGTGGTAAAAAATTATTCAACCTCCATTACAAATTTACAAGTTTTCTGTAGCTTGCAATAAACCAATCAAACAAGAAAAATACAAATACCTCAGTACAACTAATTTAACAAGTGGTTTGTCAAAATTCAATACAAATTGCCACATTTACGGACTACTGCAGTTTCAGAATTATTTAACCCTTTCATGTCAAGAGTCTTTAGCACTTAGCCCTTTGGCTATGCATCACATTTACAGCAGGTCATAACAGCCAAACACCAGTTTATCTTATCATAATAGTCTACAGTGTGCTAATATTATTGGGTTGTCAAGAGAGTGCCCCAAAAATTGAGAAAATGTCATTGACTTGCACCAACAAGGAAAAGGATTGAAAAAAAAAGTAAAGGCATTGAATTTTCCTAGAGATACAGTTAGAAATAAACATCACCGTTAAAGCTGCAGTACCTGGACGTGGCATAGAGAGGAAGCTGTCACTGGCTGTCAAAAGATTCTTGAGGAGGCAGGTGGTCATAACCCCTTGAATGACAGTAAAAGACCTGCAGCAAGATTTAGTTGTAGCAGTAAAGTAAGTTCTGACAGTCTCCATACTTTTAAATGGAATCTGTCACCAGGTTTGGCCCATACGAGTTACGGCCATCACCTTTTAGGGCTGATCTAGAGCATTCTATAATGCTGTATATAAGCCCCCAAACCAACCTGTAAGAGAAGAAACTCACCTGCGGAGCGGTCCGGTCTGAGGGGTGTCGCTCTTCTTGGTCTGACACCTCCCATCTTATGATCGCCATCCTCCTGCTTGGTTCAGGTAGATGATGTGTCCGTGTATCATCCACACAGTCTGCTCGTCACCGCGCTCCTGCGTAGGCGTACTTATCTGCCCTGTTGAGGGCAGAGCAAAATCCTGCAGTGCGCAGGCGCTGGACCTCTCTGACCTTTCCCGGCACCTGCACACTGCAGTACTTTGCTCTGCCCTCAACATGGCAGATAAGCACGCCTGCGCAGGAGCGCGATGACGAGCAGACTGTGTGGATGATGCAGCTACATGTCATCCACACGAAGCAAGCAAGAGAACAGCAATTGTAAGAAGATGGGAGTCGCTGGACCAAGAAGAGCGACACCCCTCAGACCGGACCACCCCGCAGGTGAGTATAATAAGTTATTTTTGTTCTCTTCCAGGTCATGTTGGGGGCAGATATATAGCATTATAGAATGCTGTATATCAGTCCTGAAAGGTGATGGCCGTATCGCTTATCGACAGAACCTGGTGACAGGTTCCCTTTAACATGTGAGCCTCTTCTTAACCAAAAGCACAAGAAAAATAATCTCCTATATGCTAGAGAATACAAATAAGTCCTGTGAGGTAATGGTGGTGCCGTCTGTCACCTGACTTGAACTCTACATAGCATCTTTGATTTGATTTGAATGAAAGTGGTTGCAACTCGTAAATCTAAAATATTAGTAAATTAGAAGGATATTGCCCTTGATGAATAAACTTAGATTCCGCAAGATTTCTTGCTGCTTCTGGAATTGTGGCCTCAGATTACCAACTACTCACACTCGCACCTACATATTATTGTAATTCTTAATATTTTAACTGCTTCTGGATTGCATATTGGCCTTAACCTTTGGGTGCTCCCCAGGAGTCCTTATAGAGAAGGCACAGATTGTGTATTATGATCTCTGCCTTTTGCCTTTTCAATTGCTGTATGCACAGTACTAAAGGAGTACTGTGCAAAATAATAGGAAGCGCTGACTTCACTTCTTCCTCGATACACAGTGGTCATATGACAGCTGTGTAAAAGGAGTGAGCAGGAACTGCTGGGTCATAGGAGATCCAGACAGCTCTGAAATCATCCCTCTCCAAGGGTCTGTTGTGCCTTTATGGGAGGTACATTGTGTAAAATAAATGAGGCATACAATGAATAATTATAGTTATAATTATAATAATTCATAGATTGTAAGCTTGCGAGCAGGGCCCTCATTCCTACTGGTATCTGTTTTGAACTGTGATTTCTGTTATGCTGTAATGTCTATTGTCTGTATAAGTCCCCTCTATAAGTTGTAAAGCGCTGCGGAATATGTTGGCGCTATATAAATAAAATTATTATTATTATTATTATTATTAATTAAAAAAAAAAAAAAAATAGCAGATGAAACGTAAATCCATCTGAATTGCTGTTACTAGCATTGCCCCCATAATAGAAAAATGTTCCAATATATATAACTAATTGTTGCATTAAAAACATGTATTCTACATTCTGTATTTATGTGGTCCTTTTTGGTCCTAAAACTAAAAAAAAATGGGAAAAACACACTTACTCCACTTCACTTATTTGCCCAATGATATCGCCTGACATCGGCAAAAAAAAAAATTAGTGACCTAAAACTGAAGCCCAATATACCATGAAAAGAGACACAAAACTACTTAAATATCCAAACAAGAAAAAAAATGTTAAGCTCTTCAAACCGCATGTACGAGAGAACCTGAAAATATGTCTGGTCGGGAACGGTGGATAAATAATAATAATTTTACCGTATATATCGCCAAGAAATTCCGCTGCTCTTTGCAATTAAATGGTCCTGTCTTGAACTGGTTAAAGTTATTCTAACTTTCTTGTATGTTTGCATAGTGTTTTTTTTCTAGTTATATACAATAGAAAATGAACTGTTTTATTTTTTTAGTGTGTACAATTCTTTATCATGTGTAAAATAAATGTACTGATTTAAAAGTGTTGGTAGATATTGTTTTTTAGGAAAAAGAAGTACAGTAGATGTGAGAGTGGTTTTCTTGAAGATGGATAGCAAAATATTTGGACAGGCTAATGTGTTGAATTTGCCAGAAATAAATCAGATTTTTTTTTTAAAGTACCGTATATAAATATTTGGCTCTGTATTTGTACTTAATTAACATATGATTATTAATATTTGCCAACACTATGGAAATTTAGTGCTAATTGGCCTTTTGCAGCTTTTGCTTCTGGCAGCTTGACAGCCTGAAACACAAATCTGCATTTATCAGTTTAGTCTTAATTGGAGCCCTACAAGCTATACTGTGATATCATGTTCAATATGTGTAATTTGCTAAGAATTTAATTTGTGATAAGTGAATTGGAAAGAGTCATGTTCTCAGGTTAGTTAGTTGTCAAATGCATATCCTTTTCATGTAATCTTTATTTCCAGACCTTGTGGTGAAGCAGATCTAGTAATGCTTTATTCCTAGGTTGAAGTTGTAGTTGATGTACACTATCTATATACAGTAAATAGGTAAATATATATTTAGACCTTCTTTGTGTAGCGTATAAATCTTAAACAATACAAAGTCAGTGTAATTGATGCTCTACACTTAATACGTACTATAGCTTCCCGTCAACCAAAGACTTTCACTTTTAGTAGTCAGATCACACCTACATCTGAATTGTAGTCATTTTATTAACTGTACCTCCATGCTGAGTTTTCCATGAAATTAATTTTGTGTTGGGCAACATCTTTGTCCCTCCAGCTTGATTTGTACTTCACAGAATATATGGGTGACCTAATGAGTGAATAACAAGCCACTTTAGTTTTGACAATTTTGGTGCTATATTGTGTCTTGTTGCTAGTGGAGATTATAGAGCGTTTCTTTGTGAAGACCAACAAAAATTGAATTGAGAAGTGGTGTACTAGTGAGATGTCTACTCCAAGAAGGTGGCCAGAGTTCTTCATTTATAATAGAGATGAAAATCTGTCACTGGGAAATCTAGTCTATTAATGTGACATTTCATTGACATTTAGCGTAAGGATATCTCTAGTATATCAGAATACAGTGTCCATATAATATATTGTCAAGGTTTATTTTAGATATTTTTTTTTAAATGGAGGTATTCATGTAAAGGGACTGCCAATCATTGTGTCTGCACACAACAGCAGAATTGCAGGTTTTACATAGAAACAGTTAAACAGAATGTTCTTCGAACTGTTTCATTAACACGAATAGCAAGTCCGGTCACTTTATTGTACTAGCGTGAGGTTTTTACTCTGCATTAGTTGCATTGTTGCAAGTAAGCCACAACACAGCTCAAAGACTTGAAGGGGTTGTCCAGTACTTTTATATTAATGGCCTATGCTTGGATAGGTCATCAATATATGATCAGTGGGGGTGCAACACCTGGCATCCCGGCCGATCAGCTGTTCTGATGCTAGTGGCGGCCAGATGTGCTCAGTTGTAGAGTGGACCTAACACAGCTCCATTACCTGCATATTGTCCTTCTGGGTTTGCCAATGTATCGGTAAGATGGCAGTCTGTCTTGTATTGAGCAAGGCAAATTTGTATCTGTTTTTCAGAGTGAAAGAGGAGTTCTGGAGGTGAAGAGAAAGAAGAGTCTTATTAGTGGAGAAAAAACATTTCTAATATAAGATATATTAAGGTTTCTTGTATTCTCTAGTACTTTTGATTTACTGAAATTTTGATGTAAGGACAGTAAAAATATTAGGTGCCAATACCCATAAAATAGTTGTCACCTCTCCAGACTCCCACATACGCACAACACTAGGACAAGCGTTTGTGGTTTCAGTAAGAAACGAGATGGTATCCCAATATAATAATCTTTTAACTGTTAGAGTGCAAGATTAATTCAAAATATGAGTGAATGAATTCAAAGGCTCTGGACTTGTTTGTGCACAAGTGTAAAAGAAATGATGAGGAATCCAGCTCCACGAGGTAGTGAAAAAAAAACCTTCCTTTATTCACTTCAAATCATATTCAGTGGAGGATAAAACATCAGCAACAACATGGATTAAAATGCGATATCAACGCGTTTCTGGTGAACAAGCACTCCATGATTAAAGGTGCTTGTTCACCAGAAACGCGTTGATATCGCATTTTAATCCATGTTGTTGCTGATGTTTTATCCTCCACTGAATATGATTTGAAGTGACTAAAGGAAGGGTTTTTTTTTCACTACCTCGTGGAGCTGGATTCCTCATAATTTCCTTAATTCTTCTACGCCCTGACACAGCGGTTCCGTGCTCCGAGTTCCACAGGATGCCGACTATGGTGAGCTGGACTTTGTTTCACAAGTTTAAAAGCCAGACTATATTGTATCATATGGGTTACTAAGGAATCAATCATTTTGTAGCGGATATGTGTGTTTAATTTAGCTGAGAATCTAGTTCTTTAGCCATTAGATGTGTGCAATCCCAAAGCACTATACAGATAGACCGTGCTGCATTTTTCATTACTTTAGCAGTGGATATCTTCTCTTCTCAGATTATCTGTTGAGCCAAATTTTTGGCAGATTTAGCTATCTTTCCACACATTTATTCCTGTTAAGAAATGTTTTTAATCCAGTGTTATCAGTTTCACATAATTGCACACTGCTATCTGATGGTAGCATATATCCAACACCTAACTAAATTTTCAGGACTCCTCTAAAATGTAACGTTTGCAATATTTACTGATTTTGCAGATGTTTAATGTAGTTTATTTTTTTAATCTGAAAATCCCCAAAAAAAGTATGATTGGGTGCACCAAAAACCTATTGCCGTAATTGTTGAGAAGAAATCATTTTCATTTCTGTGGAACATTTAAACTTGGTTGGAAAGACAATACAATACCTTCTTGACCATGACATTTTTCGTATTTGTGTTTTTGTATTCTTATTTATTTATTTTTTTTGTAGCCAACATATCTGTATGAGTTCTTGTTTTTTTGTGAAACGAGATAGTTTTAAATTAAAGCATTCATTGTACTGTACTGGAAAATGAGAGCAAGAATTATATGTCCAGTAAAATGGTGAATAAACCCCCTCAATTTCACAATTTTGAGTTTTGCTTTTACGGTGTTCATTAGGTAACAAAAATGACTTGTAACTTCCACTGTACCACATTTATACAGTTTTTGTCATTTTACAGTTTTTCTAAAACTCTTTACAAATGTTTATAAACATTGTGTCATAGCCCTATAGTACGGTGTAAAAGTTTTACGCAGGTGTGGAAAAATGCTGCTAACTCGGAATGCTTTCATAAATAAAAGTGTTAGTAGTTTATTTTTATCATTTAGCAAAATTCACAGCGAATAAACAAAAGAGAAATCAAATCAATATGGGTTGTGACCATTTTTAGCATTCAAGTATCAATTTTTCCTGATAAATTTGCACACGGTTTTTGAAATAACTCAGCAGGGCGGTTGTTCCAAGCATCTTGAAGAATTAACCACACATCTTTTGTGGATGTTGGCTCGCTCAAATCCTTCTGTCTCTGCATGTAATCCCAGACAGAGGTGATGGCAGGCAGATACTTCATGTAATGTCATCAAGGAGGCGTCTGATTGGCTCCAAATTTATTCTGCAAAAGCACCACCACTCCAAACATACAGCCAATTGTATGAACTATCTTTAGTGTAAAGAAGAACAAAATCCCTGAAATATTTATATGCCCCCCACGGAGGCCTTAATCTCAACATCATCAAGTCTAAATGAGATTACACAAAGAGACAGAAGGATTTACATAAGCTTACATTTACAGAAGATCTGTAGTTCTCCCAGATGTTTGGAACAATCTCCCTGCTAAGTTTTATGAAACACTGTACAGGTGTACCTTGAGAAATTGATGCTTTCTTGCTGTTTGGAAGACAAAACCTGATCACACAAAACTTTTGATTTGATTTAAATTTTTATTTGCTATATTCATTTGCATTTTGTTAATTTATAAAAATAAACTATTACAATTTCTGTTTTTGAAAGCATTCTCAGTTTTTTCTCCTGTTTTTCTACAACAGGTATTTTATATCCAGTAAGTGGAACAAATCCCAGTTTTTTGTTACATTTCTGGTCCCCTTCAACCAGCACTGTGATTTAAGTGCTTTTATAGAAATGGGTCTAAGGGGGAAAATTTATCTTTGTGGAGAGTGCCAAGTTAGCATAAAGAGACTTCCAGGACATGCAATACTCCTCTGCAACTTTAAATATGCAAAGAGCCTCTTCAAAGAGTAAGAAGACTTGAACTTTAGTTAGAGGGATTGGAAGTACAAATCCTAAAAATCAATATCGACCCTTTAACGAGCCTTGCCATATGACTAAGGATAAGAAGTCAAACCAAACACTCATTTTACATATACATTTTTCCTGGTATTTTCCCCAATCACTGCAAAGATGGAGATCTGCTTAGGCTCTGTGAGTGCCTGCCGATAGGTGGTTTATCGGTGAACATTTTTTCTTGTGTAGAGCACCAAGACGACGTTAGAAGATTTATAGGCTTTGCAATATTTTTCTGGGAGTTTAAATATGCAAATAGCTTTTTTTAGAACTTAAGAGTACTTGAACTCTGCTGCCACCTATTGATGGCAATTGTAAAAATCAATATCGACCCTTTTCACGAGCCTTGCCACGTGACTTGGGATAAGTCAAATCAGATCTCCTGTTTTGCACTGCTGGGGGGCAAACACCCCCCAAAAAACAGGTTTGCCGATTAAGCGTTTACTTTGACTTCTTATGCCAAGTCATAAGGCACAGTTCCTTAACCACATATTTGATTGCTGCATCCAATAGGTGACGCTAGAGTTCTAGTCCGCTTTCTCTGAAGAGACATTTGTGCATTGGTAAAAATGAAATTTCATCAGCTGTGTTTTCTACATATACGGTAGTTCTACAGAGCATATTGCCTCAATATTAGTTTCATTTGAGGTTATCCGCATGATTAGTAGGGTCATAGTTTGCCCTTTCGTCTAGACCATTTTGCACCAAAATGTCTAGATCAGCCTTGCAGCCAAAGGTTAAGGAAAAAAAATGTACTATTGAAAAGCATAGTCCCATTTAATCTAAACTTTCTATGAAATATGGATATCTTACTGGCCTCTGTTTGATCCTTTGTGTGTGTGGTGGTCATGTCTGCCTAATGTTTTTGTAGCAGCAGGTAGCCTGAACAAGCTGTTCTAGGTTCCTTCTTTATGTAGAGTAGCAGTAATTCACACACAGATGGAAGACCTTATGAACCTTCACAAAGGTCGTGATCCATCTGAGATCTAAGACGCTGCTTTTTGTGTGAACTGATGGTGCACTGATTCCTGAATGTAGAAATGAGTTTCTATATAAATGCATATTGCATTACAGACACATGATTCTTAGAGATGATCTATAAGCCTCTCTAATGTACATTACACTGCTTTGCTCATAAATTCAGGACCCACTCATAAAGACGTGATTCATTGTATTTGATCTACACAGTTTCAGTAGTGTAAACGTATCTGCTTCCCTTAGCACATGGTTTGGAATGAATTATAAATTCTTAGCATATTTTAAATTAAAACCATTTGGCAGTCAGGTGAGGGATGAAGATTTCGGTCATCTGTCATCGGCTACCATCTCCTGTGTAATCCGAGAACGGTTTGTAAAGGAAAGCCTGAGTAGTCTTAGTATTTTTTTGTCTAATAGAATGGGTGTACTCCAAGGAGGTTTGGCTATATTTCTATTTTGCTCTTTGTAATATCTTTCTCTTAAATGAAAAATATTGGTTTAAACTGTAACAATGAAAAAAAAAACAATTACTATTTTTGCCATAGTCCCTTTGATGTGAACTACCTGCCAATCATAAGCTCTATTCATACCTTGCTATTAAAAATCCTGCTGTAATCTGAGCTACTTTCCTAGTCACATGATCCCTGGCTAAGAATCACCTGACTTCCTGTGATGTCATGTCAAAATTTCCCTGAGTTCCTACCTCTGGAAACTGTGGGGATGGCTCTAGTCAGCAGAACTTGCATTGCTACTGTTCATGCTCCCTGCAGACCCATGGCAGAATCCGTAAAACTGAGATACTACTTTAACTAGTCATGGACTAGGACCAGTCAAGGACAAATCCATCACAAACCCCCTCGCCTTCTGACCTTTTTGTGAGGCATAGGGGCGATACATGCTTTTAATCGCGCTAAGAAAAATTCTCATTTTGGCTTATGTTGCTTTAGTTCTGATATTGGGGGTATAATGTAAAGAAAAATAGGAAATTCATGTCTTTTTTTTTTTTTTACAACCACAAATACCTTGGAAACATATTTAAACATATTAATACATTCTTTTTTTTATTGCTGGTTTGCTTATAACTAGTATTATTAGCTCCTATTAAAGGAAAAATTCCACCTCTTGCTGCCTGCATAGCTCCTTATCCCTCCTTATACCTACCCATCATATAATTGCTGGGTTCGGAGGAGGAAGCACTGACTGCTTCCAATACTGCATGCACAGTGCGTATTTAGCGCTGCGCATACATCGGTCAGGAAGGCAAAGATGTAATAACCTAGCAGTTTACTGTGCATTGACATTATAGAATGCGAGTACAGAGGAAAGTGTGCACCGCTCAGATGGTCAAAGTTCATGGGCTGTCCTAAGTGGATAAATGTCAGAGAGTCAATAATTGGCTCCCAGAAATAAGAACCGTTGTTTTATTGAACATTCTTAGGCCACATTGTACTTTCCGTTTCTTACAATTCCACTTACTTTTAAAAATATATTTGTTGTTTTTCAGGTGTAACTCACAATATTCCTTTACTTCGGGAAGTTATCACTCACCCTCGTTTCATTAAAGGGGACATCACTACTAAATTTCTCCCTGAAGTTTATCCTGATGGATTTAAAGGTTTGTTTTGTACATTGCAGAATTCTTAATGATTGACCTAAAATGCAGCTTTTACCTTTCCCTTAGATCTTTTAAATTCTATTGTGATGCATTACAATTTACATGTGATAAGTGGATCGTCTAGTTTAACATTACCTGCTATAGGAGGTTTGACTGTTTAATAGAAAAAATATTCTTATTTTAGCGCAGTACTCTTGAAAACGAAACCTGTGTTGTGATTGGTACTTATGGGCTATGAATGCAGTTTTTCTTTTATATAGTTTTTATCAATTTCCACCAAGTACCATATGTTCCAGGTAGTAGTACTAGTAAATGTCATTTTAGGCCTGCGTTGTGCTTTTATTTTGCTTTTTTACTAGGTGAAGAAAAATTCTTTGCATTAAGAGACCGTTCTTGTTCATAGCTATATCAAAGTAGTTAAATCACAGCTACTCAATCAATTAAAAAATAGAATTTGATTTTTATTGTTTCTGCATGTAATATTTATTAGATTCTGCATTTTTCTATCTGAACCCACATCATTTAACTAATTTTTTGCGATTGTAAGTGTAGACGTTGTGTAGTGTTGGTAACGTAAGCAATAGGTAAGCCCTAAGTAGGACATGCTGGTTATTGACTTGGATGATGTACATGATGAACTCTTGGGAAACACTTTCTCTGCCCTAGTGCTAGTGATTGGGCATAGCTCCGATACAAGAATAGTGAGAGATAAGTTGCTGGATGATGAGTGTAAAGGAGCCGGTACTTAGCATGCAGCTCCTCAAGCCCAGCAAATAGTACTGATCTCCATCTTGAGTATATGTCATACACTTGGTAGTATTTATTAGCATGTGCGATCTGTGCTGAATGTCTCTTGAGATAAGGATAGATATTGATTACCTAACCTTATTTGTGAATAGCAGTTTGGTGGGGTTCTGATGCCTAGAGTCCCCTCCTAACCCCAACAGATCAGCTATATTTTAGCACCTGCAGGTGTAAACTGTGTATGGACTTGGAACACCGTTCTCGAGTTCTGCAGTTCATCTCGTATTGAAGTTAATAGAAGCTGAACTGCAATACCTGACAACCAGCACTACATGGTGTATGGGGCTGTGCTGTCTCAGCTATGTACACTGTTTACATCCATCTGCTGACATTTGTACAAACACAAGTATCGACCCCCCACCAGGTTTGCTATTGATTACCTACCCTTTAGCCCCTTTAACAATCAGAAAAGGCAGTATAGTCTTTGTGACAATTAATTTGTTCTTAAACGCCACCAATACATAGGTCACAGAAGTCTAGAATTGCTAAAAGAAATGATGATGAGCCATGCATGGGGCTATTCTGCTCTGTACTGCACTGCGGATGAATGCTCATTTCAGAATATGTAAATTGTCCATTGCTGTCAAGCCATTAATCCGTGGTATCCATGTATTATAAAGGAAGGGTTAATTGGAACAATTGCATGTGTGATGTATTATCACATACAGTACTCTCTAATGTTATTTAAATTACAAAAATCTCGAAAGGGAAAACAAATCTCGTCCTCTAGCTTTAAAGTTATCATGTGGCATTTTTTTTTTGCATAAAGTAAGCTATTGATTTAGCGAGCTTTCCTAATATTAATTTCAAGGGACATGGAAGGAACCAGAGGTCATTGATTTCTGCATTCCTTTCCTGACCTCCTGTGTGTGTAGATCCTTCCACAACCACCAGCCTGTTCTTGGTTTGTGTACACTGTACAAGGTGCCATTGAGGCGCCAAAGCATTAAGTAAAAGCAGCAGCTTTCTTGTTTGATTTTTGTGCTGAACTATATATGGTCTCTTTACTGTATACTTAACTATTTTACCCTTCTACCTGTATGTTACAGTACATATTTGATAAAAAATTGTATTTTAAGATTTTTTTATTTTTTTTTACATAATGGTATGCAAACTGTTAAGGAACTCTGTGTTAAGAAAGTTGCAAGCGTTTCATAGATTTAATATAACAATTATGGTTATACTAGCCAAAGATGTATTACCCAGTTGGGCAGTCGTAAATATGACCGGTATAAAATGGCAAGTGAAGATGACCTGTAGAAAAAGCTCTACAAACACTGTTACTCCTGAAATTTGATACTCAGTGAAGGGGATGGATTAAATGGGTGACGTAGGAAGATGAACTATTGTTTAAATCAGGTTTTTGTTACGTGTGTTTTAATTTTGCCAGTGTGTTTTTTTTTTTTGTTGTTGTTCATATTATGATCTTTATTTAACCTCCTATCCTTCCTTTCATGAGGAGTTTACTGTAGTTTCCTTGTTATCAGAGGCAGGGATACCATGACTGTCAGCACTTCTTAAGGTACCTTCACACTAAGCGACGCTGCAGCGATATCGACAACGATGCCGATCGCTGCGGCGTCGCTGTGTGGTCGCTGGAGAGCTGTCACACAGACAGCTCTCCAGCGACCAACGATGCCGGTCCCCGGGTAACCAGGGTAAACATCGGGTTACTAAGCGCAGGGCCGCGCTTAGTAACCCGATGTTTACCCTGGTTACCATTGTAAAAGTAAAAAAAACAAACAGTACATACTCACCTTCTGCTGTCTGTCACACGTCCCTCGCCGTCTGCTTCCTGCACTGACTGTGATTGCCGGCCGTAAAGTACAGCACAGCGGTGACGTCACCGCTGTGCTCTGCTTTCACTTTACGGCCGGCAATCACAGTCAGTGCAGGAAGCAGACGGCAAGGGACGTGTGACAGACATCAGAAGGTGAGTATGTACTGTTTGTTTTTTTTTACTTTTACAATGGTAACCAGGGTAAACATCGGGTTACTAAGCGCGGCCCTGCGCTTAGTAACCCGATATTTACCCTGGTTACCACTGTAAAACATCGCTGGCATCGTTGCTTTGGCTGTCAAACACGACGATACACGCCGATCTGACGACCAAATAAAGTTCTGAACTTTCAGCAACGACCAGCGATATCACAGCAGGATCCTGATCGCTGCTGCCTGTCAAACACAACGATATCGCTATCCAGGACGCTGCAACGTCACGGATCGCTATCGTTATCGTTTAGTGTGAAGGTACCTTTATACACTACTGATAATACAGTATCCACCAATCAACCAAGGCAATGTCACAGCTGACCCCGCTAACCCTCCCATCACAATGACCTTTGCTCACGCTCATGAGATGCTTCAGTAAAAAAGATGAGATCAGAGTCTGTTTATCGCAGATGATTTACATGTAGATTTCCTAAAACCGTGAACACAGTTCTGAAAAAGACCCAGTGGCTAGAATGAAAATTGGAAGATTTCTATTTTTTTATGTTAATGAACAAGCTATATATATTTTAAAGGGAACCTGTCACCCCGGTTTTTCGGTATGAGATAAAAATACTGTTAAATAGGGCCTGAGCTGAGCATTACAATAGTGTAGTTTGTGTACCCCGATTCCCCACCTATGCTGCCGAAATACGTTACCAAAGTAGTCGTTTTCGCCTGTCAATCAGGCTGGTCTGGTCAAAAAAGCGTGGTGTCTTCCCCCAGATTTTGCGTAGTTTTCCGTTGGTGGCGTAGTGGTGTGCGCATGCCCAAGGTCCCGAATCCTCTGCCAGGGGATTTAAAAGAGCGCGCTGTTTGTTATTTCATTGGTGATCGGTGGGCGCGGCCATCTTCCTTTGGCACGCGCGGCCAAAGGAAGATGGCCGCGCCCACCGATCACCAATGAAATAACGAACAGCGCGCTCTTTTAAATCCCCTGGCAGAGGATTCGGGACCTTGGGCATGCGCACACCACTACGCCACCAATGGAAAACTACGCAAAATCTGGGGGAAGATAACACGCCCTTTTAACCAGACCAGCCTGATTGACAGGCGAAAACGACTACTTTGGTAACGTATTTCGGCAGCATAGGTGGGGAATCGGGGTACACAAAATACACTATTGTAATGCACAGCTCAGGCCCTATTTAACAGTATTTTTATCTCATACCGAAAAAACGGGGTGACAGGTTCCCTTTAAAAAAAAAATTAGTTTAACACTAAAACCTGATATAAGTAATATGTCCCTTTCTAATTACACATTCTCTTTATTGGGGTTCCCTGGAATTAAACTGCTGATGATCTTCCTGTAGAATAAGTAATCAACATGATATTGTGGGGGTCTGACAGCCAGAACCCCCACTGATCATATGATATCTGCAGTGGCAGGATGTCAGCAATAAATGGAGCAGAACACAACTGTCCCATACATAGTATAGTGTACACTGCAGTACTCTGCAGCGGCCACTATCAATGTATGTAGCTGTGGTATTCAGCTACATTCATAGTGTAGATTTGGCCTTTGCTGGAGCAGATATCTGCTAATTAGTGGGAATTCTAGGTGTCGGACCTATAGATAGGTAATCAATAATTTAGTCCATGACGACCCCTCTAACGTGGAATGTCTGTAGTTTTACCAAGTGCTCCACCTATGTAGCGATTTCATGTGGCTCTTGTTTGAGATCACCCGATCCAACCTACCACTTAAAAAACAAAAGGCAATATGCCCTAATAGGGTATTTCAAAGAAGGGATGTGGTGACTGCGACTATCCCTTTTTTAATTCGGAAATTGATAAAATGAGCAAAGAAAACGACGCATATCAAATCCAGAGAAATGTTTTTGTGCTATGTATGAAATGTTACGTTTACTCCTTCTTTAAGTTCTCCAGTATGTCTTTTTATTTTGTAATCCTTGAGTTTTCTCCATAACAGGACACAGTTTGACATCTCAAGAAAGAAATGACCTCCTTGCTACAACAGCCTCGCTATATGTCGTGTCACAGACCAGGTCACATCACTTTCTAAATAACACAAGGTTGGTTTTCAAACATTCGAGAACACAAAATATAAAAATGCGGAAATATATTGTCATCGTTCCACTAAGATGAATTATGTAAATGTGAAACTGCCCACTATTCCTTCTGAAGCCCACACACATTCAAAGACAAAGGGAATATTGCTCAAGTAGCTGAGATTTCCAGCCAATACAGTAGCTTCTGCCTTGCTGGTGATTAGGAGATACTTTACAGAATTTATTCACTCTATGATATTAATCTTCGTCTTCTGCTATCCTCTTTCTCGGTAAACATTCCATGTATGAAACCATATATATGAGTGATAGTTGCTTACACTAAAATGACATGATGGGCATGATGATTAGTTTGAGGTCACACGATGCAGTTCACTTGTTGCAAATATTTGTCATGGAGCATGTTAACACTACTTGGTGGCTGAAAACAATTGTGAAGCTCACTTCAGAAAACAAGTTCATACAAAATCCATTCCATCAGCATCATTTTTTTTAACATATTTTTTTGTCAGGAAGCTAGAAGGGTTAATGGGTTATCAGCAGTTTTTAATTTTTCGAACACAAAAATTACAAAACCATTTTTTTGGGTGGGACAACCTCACATTTGAAGTGACGTTAAGGGGCATATGTGACAAAAAAAAAATCCAAAGTGACTCCATTTTAAAAACTGCACCCCTCAAAGTTCTAAGCATCACATTCAAATAATTTATTAACTCTTTAAGTGCTTCACAGGAATTAAAGCAATGTGGAAAGAAAAAAATGAAAATTACATTTTTTTCTCCGCAAAATTGGTGCTTTAGCCTCAAATTTTTCATTTTCACAAGGGTAAAAGGAGAAAATAGACCATATAATTTTTCCTGAGTACAGAGTACATATGAGGTAGAAAACTACTGCACACGACAGGGCTTGGAAGGGAAGGAGCACCATTTGACTTTTGGAGAGCAAAATTGTCTGGAATTGGCCTCATTTGCCTAAACAAGGCAACCCCCAGACAAAAGACTATATTTTCGAAACTACATCCCTCAGGGAATTATCTAGAATTGGGGGGGGGGGTAAGCACTTTGAATTTACTGGTGCTTTGTTGAATTTTATAACGTTGAGGCGTAAAAATGAAAAAACACATTTCCCACAAAAATGTTGCTTTGACCTCAAATTTTTCATTTGCACAAGGATAACGAGAGGAAATGAACCATAGCATTTGTTGTACAGTTTATCCTGAGTACTCCTATGCCCCATATGTTAGGGAAAAAAACAGTTCATGCACACATGAGGGCTCCAAAAGAAAAGTGTGCCATTTTGGGAAACACACTTTGTATGATTTGCAGGCACAATGCTGCATTTGTAAAGCCAGAAAAGCAGTTTTGGAAACAACACCCTTCAAGGAATTTATCTAGGGGTGTGTTGAGCACATTGAACCCACAAGTGCTTTACAGAATTTTATGCCAGCGGCATCAGAGGGGTTAAACACCTGCGATTTTCAATAGCACCAATTGTGAACGTTACTGCAGGGTGTAAGCTATGATGTATACCTAACACCCTCTAATGATCGCTCCGGCTCTGCGACTGAGTGCAAGCAAACTAATTATTAAAGCATAACTTTTAATTATAGTTAACATGCTCAAAAACATACTAGATAAAATTAACCATAACTAAACAGGTGAAAAAAAAACATCATCCATTCCACGTTAATGGATTCAAAAATATTTCAATTAGTAATGCCAGGCTGCAGTTCATGGGTTAGATGGTCATTGGTCAGATACACATATCCATCAGCCTGGGCAACAATGATTAACATAAGACTGGAAATAAAGAATTAGACTTACAGTGGTCAGATATATAATTTTAACAGTCTTAATAGCAGTGATCATATCAGACTAAGGTTTATAGGTTAAACTTCTTGTGGTGAGATACAGACATACATCAGCATTAGAAATTAGACATCAAATACCACCTTAACGGGAGAAAAAAAATCAGATTGTTAAATAGGTAAGTAATATATATCTAAAGATAAATAAATGTAGATTGGATAGTATACTTTTATCAACCACAAATCCATACCTATAAATACTTAGCAGATACGCTTTATGCATTTAGTAGCCCTCTGTGTCTCTACTGTTACATATGTAGGCTGTTTCACTGGTTCATGCAGCTTTATATGAACACCCCGATCCTTACACTATGGCTGGTCAGAACAACGAAAGCAATTGTTACCATCCACCTCTCGGCTCGTGTCTCCCCTTTTCCTCATAGATTGTAAGCTTGCGAGCAGGGCCCTCATTCCTCTTGGTATCTGTTTTGATCTGTGTTTATTGTTATGCTGCAATGTCTATTGTCTGTACAAGTCCCCTCTATAATGTAAAGTAAATAAATAAAATTATTATAAATAAAACAGCTAAAGTTTAACCATGCGGAGATATTGTGTTGAGACGGAGATCCATGTCTCTTTTCTTTGAAGGATCAGCCAATACCAATTTCCTCCTCTCTTAGGTTTCTCCACTTTGTCTATCCCCAGGAACTTAATAACATTTTTCTGGCCACCATGAACCTCATTGACATGTCTTGCAAGAGATGTGTCCCTCTTGTGTTCAGTGTCACCGAGGTGCTCGCTGATCCTCCATCTAAACGCTCTCCTAGTCTTTCTGACATATTCAGATCCACATACACAGGCAGGTTTGTATATAATCCCCCTCTATCGGCAGTATATAAAGCTGGTAATCATAAATTTCTCCTCTGTCTCATTGGACCTGAAAAAATGTACTGTATTTTTCAGACTATAAGATGCACCGGACCATAAGGCGCCCCAAAATTTGGGGTGAAAATTGCAGAAAAAAAATATTTTTTATAAGATGGGGGTCCGTCTTATTGTCCGAATTTACAGTATCTTACCTGAGGGCTGGCGGTGGCAGAGCAGGGTCACAAGAGGCATGGTGTCGGCAGAGGTGGGGTGATGCGGTACGGCGTGCACCTGAGCAGGGTCCCTTCCTGCTTAGGTGGGCGACGCCACGGCCTGGTGTCCATGGGAGGGTTGCAGCAGTGGTTATCGCGGCAGCCATTTTCCTGAAGCCGAGTTCGCATCTCGGCTTCAGGAAAATGGCCGCCGCGATCCCCATCTGCGCACGCGCGGCATCCCGCGGCCATTTTCCTGAAGCCCCGGGCAGCAGAGCGCTCCATCTGCGCACGCGCGGCCTCAGGAAGATGGCCGCCACCACCGGTAACAACAGGATTCACCCGGCTCTGCTGCATTACCGGGCTGCTGCATCACCTCACCGGGGAAAGGGACACCGCTCACTGCGCCTCCTCATCCCCGCACCTCTGCCGCCGCACCTCTGCCGCCCCGGTAAGCCTGCATTGCGACTATTAGACGCACCCACCATTTTCCCCCCTTTTTTGGTGGGGAAAAAGTGCGTCTTGTAGTCCGAAAAATACGGTAGTTGGTGATACCACTGAGCAAACTACACAGTCTCCGCTTTTAAAAACATCTCTTTGTATCGCCAGTAACCAACTCCAGGGCCCCACTTTACAACGACTTGCGAATGTGACGACATCCTCAATCACAAATTTATATACCAATGAACTGGGTAGATTGTTAATTAAATGAATAAGATGCTACCTTTGTCTGCACATAGTCATTCAAGTGTATTGTGCAAGTACTGCTCATAGAGGGTGGTTGCCCACTCTTGCACAGGGGCCCAACAGAGGATTCTCCTGTGGACCAGTCCAAGCCAGACGGTGGATGTCATGGAGGAGTTAATCGAAATGCTATTACGGTTTTCTACTGATTTCTATTCCTGTGTTGGCCAACATAATGAGGGGGGTTGTTCTTATTGACTCCAGGTCCATGTGTAGGTTGCGCGCTCTCTCTTTAGTAGTTCCTAATATGGTGATTTTCATTTTAACAAACTTGGCATGAACCAATAATACAAGGGAATATGAAAAACTTTAATATATCTTTTCAGAGAAATATTCTTCTTTCTGCACTTATAAGCCACTTTTCAGCCATGCTATATTCATTAAGAGGCGTGTACAACTCTTCAAATAAGTACTTGTACAGTAGAGATTCCTTACTAGACAATCAGAGCAAGAACTTCAGCACGCTTCATACTGCACCCACTGTTTTTCTCTACCCGTATCAAATGTGCTGCACTAATTGTCTATACATTGTGGGTATAATCCAAGAATTTGGAAAACTCGTAGAGGGGCAGAGGATGTAACAAAATTAAGACTTGTATTGAATTTCAAATATCTGTTTTCCTGTAAACTTGTTTAAAAGTATTAATCATAGCGATAGAAGGATGCCGAAATAAAAGGCATCACGGAGAGATGGCTGACGGCTCCCTATGGTGAGTAATTAATCAGCGTAGGTTCTGGCACTTTATGTACCTGTATTGCATTGTTATAGTTCATAGTGCTATCAATTCTTAATCAGATGCTATTTTCATTTCTTTTGAGAATTGCCTTTTATGATGTGTAATTTTTTGACGGCTGAGATATCTTGATATCATTCTGGGAATATAACCAATATCGCATTACGATCTCCGCGATTGCAAAGTGTGAGAAACACCATGCATAATATTGCTATCCATCCCAGGTCGCAAACTAGTCAGTGCAAGTCTTTTTCTCGGTAGAGGTGCAGAAATGCTTGACTGGTTTAGTCTTAACAGACCAGCTATATTTTATGCTAAGGTTCTTTCCAGAATTTGGTGCGAAATGGAAACATTTCTTTTGGCTTCAGTGATTTTATGCTTCCTTGATGTAGAGGTGCCAGTGAAAAACCATCCAGTGTTAATGAATTGCTGCTCTACGGTTTGGCTGCATTGTGTTTTTTATTCCATTCTTGGGGGGTGTAACCAAATGACTCTACAGGTGTGGCTACATCATACTATCTCATGGGCATACGAATGTAATGTTTGCTTTTCAGAATCCAATTACCTACAGTACTTTCTATGCAATGCTTGGGTTGGCAGTAGTTTGTATTTTCCTTAATTTCTATATTGGAATTGTTTTTTTATCTTTTAATAGTCTTGGCAAAAATGTGCTTGTGTTACACAACATATAAAAACCGGCTTTACCATTGTGTGAAATATTAATATTTGCGCATATAATTATGATTCTTTCTAAGATGTTTTTTCCTTATAGATTTCATCAGACTAATGTAAGTGCAGAATGTAAAAGATATATACTGTAACTCATGGTAATACTTTAGGTCTTGATCTTCAGAGTGCAGGACATTTCTCAATTTTTACTATCAATCGTTCCATAAGCCAGAGCTTTTTTTGTTTTGTTCTTACAGTTGTGTGAGGTCTTGTTGTAGACACTGGCAACTGTTTGATTTGAATGGTAACTGTGTAATGGTTTATTTTCCCAGTGAGGGCATGAAAGGGAAATTAGAAAGTGGCTAGTAGTTAACTGTTGATCGCTGAGTGTCTCAGGAAAGGGATATTTTGTGAAACGCTTGTCTAGGAAACCTGTTAATATGTAGGGCTTGTCCAAAAATAGAAACAGTATCTGCCTTTTTTTTCCTTCCAGAAGCGGTTCTACAGGACAGTGTTTGGCTCGGCATCTCTGGGTGTTCCAAAAATAACTATGCACGTTGTGCTAGACGGGACTCTTTTCGTGAATTGGGACTCGCATTAATGGATATGCCATAAATGTCCGAGTTGGCATTACCTTTTTAAGCACCTTTTTTGTATAAATCCTTTTTTGTATAAATCCTTTTTTATTTGAGGAGTCAAAGAATAAGTGATTTCAGGGTGTTCTTTTGTTTAGACCTCCAGCAATCCGTTTCAGTCTATGGATGAATACAGCAGTAAGATTAAATAGATGAAATTCAGACAAGCCCAATTTTAGTTTCCTGACATTTTCCCGAAGGCAGAATGGGTAGAGGTGGAGGCAAAGTTTAAATGTACTGATATCAGACAGTTACAAAAATATGGCCCAGCAATTGTAAAGGCAAGTAGAATTCTTGAAAAGGAGATAGAAGTATTATATAGTTCTGAAAACTTTGTCTACGTATAGACATTGATAGAAGTAGAATGTATCCATAGACGGGCTACAAAATTGGTGGAATAACCACACAATAAAAAAAACAAAGGCATTAAAAGGCTAAAAACAGACAATATTTTATTAGAGTACATACAAAAATGAACACGCATGGATCTGAAGTATATAGGATGAAAGAAACCAGCACACTGGTTAGCAGATAACAAGGTTAAAACTTGGTGAGTTTGGTATATGGAGGTAAAGTGCACATATAATATACTCAATAGTTACGAGGAACGAGACCAGACTCTCAAATGACCACATCTAGGTTATAGGGAAAGCACTTTTATCAAATAAAGACCAATGTGGTCATATTAATTGCTTTCCAGTGAGCCAAATTTCAGTCCATCTTAACAATCATAAAGTGCACCAAGTCTAGTTGTTAGATGTGAGATAGAAAAGAGCTCCAATGCGTATTTTGCGTATTTATGATGTTGCTGCTTCAGGGATATGGTAAATAATCACAGGTCTTTAATGGGTATTCCCATCTCCAAGATCATATCCAAATATGTAGTAGGTTTGTTAATAATAATATTAGCTAATACCTCAAATTACAAATGTGGTATCGTTTTTCTGATTCACTATGTCTCTATAGTTATGCCCACTAGCAGCTAGCTAACTGTCACTATATCACTGGTCATTACTATGGATATCTAAGGTCCTACAATGGCTGCACACGAGGAAAGCGACATAGCGAGTCAGAATAACTATACTACATTTCTAATTGGAGGAAGTATTTGCTAATGTTTTTATTAATATTACACCTATTTGGATAGAATCTTGGAGATGGAAATACCCCTTTAAATATTATACAATCAGCCGTCAAATGACCACAATTCCTCCAGTAATGTCTGGGTAAGTCGCGGCCACATGGCTGCAATTCCACCAATGGAGTCCGAGGAATTGGCACCTTATCACTTATGCCAACTGCCCATCCTCAGACATCAAGGTAGTCTGCACACAGCCGAGAAACCAGGGTGTGTGACCCTGGTTACACCATAGATATGTCGAGGGCAGCGTGGGGTACCCCTGACAACACAAGGAATGAAAAGTACACTTAGAACAAGTAATGGACTGCTTGTGGTTAAAGTGACTGACTACATGTTTAGGGACTTTTACGCAATGGGTTGAATATATACTGTATGTCTATAGGCGAACTAGGCTGTAAGTTTTTTTGTTTTTGTTTTTTTAGTTTTACTTGCATTTTAGAGAACCTGAGTTCGGATGAAAGACATTATCTGGTTTAGGAAACCCATTTTCAAGTGTTTCTGTTAGGGAAGAATCCTCTTTAGGACCGGCCTATTTTGGGCTTTAAGTTTATTATTATTATTCTAACAGCCATAACTTTTTATTTTTGTTGACATAGCACTATGTATGATGACCTTTTTGTGTCGTGGGTGAGTTGTGTTTTTTTGTGGCACCATTTTTGGAACATATAGCTAATTAACTTTATTAAGAAACTTTTAGGGGGAATATGCAGATTCACAATTTTGTATGTGTGTTTTAAATGTTCACATTTGCTGAACAGTATAAATAACATGTTAACTTTGTTCTATGGGGCAGTATTATAAATATCAATTTTTAATCTTTACTACTTTTGCATGATAATGACAGATTTTGTGACAAATAAAATATCACAGCATTAAATGTGCCATTGCTTTATTTTTTTTTGCTGTCAATGTAGCCATGTACCGTTGCACACAAATTATTGATTAACTTTTATTATTTTAGGGTGAGTAATAGAATAAAAAAAAAAATCAATCCCAATGATGTTTTTCTGAGGTTTTTTTTTTTATACTGTTCACTGTGTTTTTTAACTCAAAATGATGTATAGGTACGTTATAGCTGGGTGCCATTTGTTTAGTAGGCTCAGGAGCTCTGATCACTGGTGAAACCAACTAAATGTTGCTGTCAAGTGGTGTTTAACTGGAGAGGATACTGATGCCCTCATACAGCTCATCCCAACCGACACAATAGCGAGGCGCCAATGGATTGCCATCATGGCAGCATTGGTCTCTTCATCTTGGTAATCCTGAGCAGTTGAGCCATAGACTGAGCTTCGCATTAGACCGTACATTTTACTATATATCGTAATATTGTGCTATTGTAATATTTAGCATGTGATCAAGTAATCGTGGGTTCAAGTCCCTTAAGGAGACTAATAAAGTAAAAAATGAAAGAACAGTTTTTAAAAGTATAAAAAATTAAAGTATTACAAATATTCATGTCATACCCTTTTTCCCAAGTAAAAAAAAAAGAATAAACATATTTGACATCGCCATGACTGTAAAAGTCTTGTATATCAAAATGTAAAATTAATTAGCCCATGTTGTAGAACCTATAAAAAGAAAAAAAAATCCAAATCCCAGAGTTGTTGTTTTTTTTTCTTCATCACACCTACCTAAAAAGAAAATGTAATAAATAGCGATAAAAACATTGTATGTAGACAAAATTGGTACAAATAAGTCAGATACTCATGCAAAAAAATGAATCTCAGAATTCGGCAGCACAAGCCCGATTTTTTTAAAATTTACAATCTTGACTTGGTGATTCTTGACAGTGACCTGGTGATTCTTGCCATCAACTCATATTTACCTGTACTGGACACTGGAGAAGACAGTGATAGGTGAGTATATTCAGAGGTGAATCTGTTTTCCTGCACCCTGGGCAAAAATTCAGTTTGGCGCCTCCTATATACAGCTTAAACTGTGTGAGTAGTTGGCATATGACTGCACATACAGTGGGGAAGATAAGTATTTGATACACTGACAATTTTTCAAGTTTTCCCACCTGCAAAGAATCTAGAGGTCTGCAATATTTATCGTAGGTACACTCTCAACTGTGAAAGAGACAATCTTAAAAAAAAAAAAAAAAAAATCCAGAATATCACCTTGTATGATTTTTACATAATGATTTGCATTTTATTGCATGAAATATGTATTTGATACCATAGAAAAACAGAACTATTATTTGGTACAAAAACCTTTGTTTGCAATTAAAGAGATCTGACGTTTCCTCTAGTTTTTGACTACATTTGCACACACTACAGCAGGGATTTTGGCCCACCATACAGATCTTCTCCAGATCATTTAGGTTTCGGGGCTGTCGCTGGGCAACATTCATTTTCAGTTCCCTCCTAAGATTTTATATTGGGTTCATATCTGGAGACTGGCTAGGCCACTCCATGACCTTGAAATGCTTCTTATGGAGCCACTCCTTAGTTCCCCTGGATGTGTGTTTTGGGTCATTGTCATGTTGGCAGACACAGCCACAACCCATCTTCAATGCTCTTACTGAGGGAAGGAGATTGTTAAACAAAATCTCAGAACACATGACCCCATACATCCTCTCTTCAATATGGTGCAGTTGTCATGTCCCTTTTGCAGAAAATGACACCTATACTATGATATTTCCCCTACCATGCTTCATGGTGGCCATGGTGCTCTTGGGGTTGTACTCATTCTTCCGCTACCTCCAAACACGGGGCGTGGAGTTGATTCCAAAAAGTTGTATTTTGGTCTCATCTGACCACATGACTTTCTCCCATGCCTCCTCTGGATCATCCAGATGGTCAGTGGCAAACTTCGAACGGTCCTGAATATGTGCTGGTGTGAACAGGGGGGACCTTGTATGCCCTGCAGGTTTTTAATCCCTGACAGCATAGTGTTACTAATGGTAATGTTTGAGACTGTGGTCCCAGCTCTCTTCAGGTCATTGACCAGGTCCTCTTCTGATACTTGATTTTTCTCAGTCATCCTTGCCCCACGAAACGAGACCTTAGGCCAGGATCACACATGCGCGAGATACGACCGAGTCTCGCAGGTGAAATCCCTCCTCTGGCGCCGACACTCCAGAGCGGAGCGTGCAGCCGCATAGCAACACATGGAGCTGCACGCTCCGCTCCCAAGTGCCGGCACCAGAGGAGGGATTTCACCTGCGACACTCGGCCGTATCACGCGTATGTGTGATCCCGGCCTTACATGGAGCCACAGACAGAGGAAGATTGACAGTCATCTTGTGTTTCTAATAATTGTGCGAACAGCTGTAGCTTTCTCACCAAGCTGCTTGGCTATTGTCTTGTAGCCCATCCCAGTCTTGTGCAGGTCTACAATTTTGTCCCTGGTGTCCTTAGACTGCTCTTTGATCATGGCCGTGGTGTAGAGGTTGGAGTGTGATTGAGTGTGTGGACAGGTGTCTGTTATACAGGTAACGAATTCAAACGGGTGCAATTAATGCAGGTAGTGATTGCAGAGTAGGTAGGACTTCTTAAAGAAAGACTAACAGGTCTATGAGAGCCAGAATTCTGGTTGGTTGGTAGGTGCTCAAATACTTATTTCATGCAATAAAATGCAGTTTAATTATGTAAAAATCATACAATGTGAATTTCTGTTTTTTTTTTATTTTTAGATTCGGTCTCACAGTTGGTGTACAGTACAGACCAAAAGTTTGGACACACCTTCTCATTTAAAATTTTTTCTGTATTTTCATGACTATGAAAATTGTACATTCACACTGAAGGCATCAACACTATGAATTAACACATGTGGAATTATATACTTAACAAAAAAGTGTGAAACAACTAAAAAAATATGTCTTATATTCTAGGTTCTTCAAAGTAGCCATCTTTTGCTTTGATGACTGCTTTGCACACTCTTGGCATTCTCTTGATGAGCTTTAAGAGGTAGTCACCGGGAATGGTCTTCCAACAATCTTGAAGGAGTTCCCAGAGATGCTTAGCACTTGTTGGCCCTTTTGCCTTCATTCTGTGGTCCATCTCACCCCAAACCATCTCAATTGGGTTCAGGTCTGGTGACTCTGGAGGCCAGGTTACCTGGCGTAGTACCCAATCACTCTCCTTCTTGGTCAAATAGCACTTACACAGCCTGGAGGTGTGTTTGGGGTCATTGTCCTGTTGAAAAATAAATGATGGTCCAACTAAACGCAAACCGGATGGAATAGCTTGCTGCAAGATGCTGTGGTAGCCATGCTGGTTCAGTATGCCTTCAATTTTGAATAAATCCCCAACAGTTTCACCAGCAAAGCCCGCCTACACCTCCTCCTCCATGCTTTACAGTGGGAACCAGGCATGTAGAGTCCATCCGTTCACCTTTTCTGCGTCGCACAAAGACACGGTGGTTGGTACCAAAGATCTCAAATTTGGACTCATCAGACCAAAGCACAGGTTTCCACTGGTCTAATGTCCATTCCTTGTGTTATTTAGCCCAAACAAGTCTCTTCTGCTTGTTGCCTGTCCTTAGCAGTGGTTTCCTAGCAGCTATTTTACCATGAAGGCCTGCTGCACAAAGTCTCCTCTTAACAGTTGTTGTAGAGATGTGTCTGCTGCTAGAACTCTGTGTGGCATTGACCTGGTCTCTAATCTGAGCTGCTGTTAACCTGCGATTTCTGAGGCTGGTGACTTGCATAAACTTATCCTCAGAAGCAGAGGTGACTCTTGGTCTTACTTTCCTGGGCCGGTCCTCATGTGAGCCAGTTTCTTTGTAGCGCATGATGGTTTTTGCCACTGCACTTGGGGACACTTTCAAAGTTTTCACAATTTTTCGGACTGACTGACCTTCATTTCTTAAAGTAATGATGGCTACTCGTTTTCCTTTACTTAGCTGATCTTTTCTTGCCATAATACAAATTCTAACAGTCTATTCGGTAGGACTATCAGCTGTGTATCCACCAGACTTCTGCACAACACAACTGATGGTCCCAACACCATTTATAAGGCAATAAATCCCACTTATTAAACCTCACAGGGCACACCTGTGAAGTGAAAACCATTCCCGGTGACGACATCTTGGAGCTCATCAAGAGAATGCCAAGAGTGTGCAAAGCAGTTATCAAAGCAAAAGGTGGCTACTTTGAAGAACCTAGAATATAAGACATATTTTCAGTTGTTTCACATTTTTTTGTTAAGTATATAATTCCACATGAGTTAATTCATAGTTTTGAATTACATTTGTGAATGTACAATTTTCATAGTAATGAAAATACAGAAAAATCTTTAAATGAGAAGGTGTGTCCAAACTTTTGGTCTGTACTGTACCTACGATAAAAATTACAGACCTCTCCATAATTTGTAGGTGGGAAATGTTACAAAATCGGCCATTGTATCAAATACTTATTTTCCCCACTGTATGTCATCTGCGTACTTAGTCACATACAAGAATCTGCTCTTCCTAATTCTCTCAATGTTCAATGAAATACTACAGCCCTTATTTCATTGAGAGAACATGGATAAGGTAGTTGCAAACTTTTCTCCCCCATACTGTCCCCTCACACATTCATTACTCCTCCCCATACAGTCTCCACGCATGTTCCTTCCCCTGCCCATACTGTCTCCTCACACATCACCCTGCCAATACTGTCCCATCACACATCCCGACTCACCTATACAATTTCCTCACACATTTCTCCTTGTGCCCATACTGTCTTTTCACACATTCTCCGACCCCTGCAATCACTGTCTCTTCACTTATTTCATCCGCTTCCTGCCCATATTTTATTTTCTCACATTTCCTCTCTCCATGTCCATACTGTTTCTTATCACATTTACTCCCTTCCACCTACTGTCTCTGCACACATTTCCCCCTTGCCTATACTGTCTCTGCACATGCTCTCCCATCACATTGCCCATACTGAGTCTTCACACATTTCATCTTCACTAGTGTGGATTGACATCGGCCACGTGTACAGCTGATCTGAAGGTGCTGGCTGTCAGGGCCTGAATTGCACTTGCATTTGAAAGATGTGAGAACAATTGAGTGCTGTGAGCTGGTGTGTTAAGGTACCGTCACACTAAACGATATCGCTAGCGATCCGTGACGTTGCAGCGTCCTGGATAGCGATATCGTTGAGTGTGACACGCAGCAGCGATCAGGATCCTGCTGTGATATCGCTGGTCGTTGCTGAAAGTTCAGAACTTTATTTGGTCGTCAGATCGGCGTGTATCGTCGTGTTTGACACCAAAAGCAACGATGCCAGCGATGTTTTACAATGGTAACCAGGGTAAATATCGGGTTACTAAGCGCAGGGCCGCGCTTAGTAACCCGATGTTTACCCTGGTTACCAGCGTAAAAGTAAAAAAAAACAAACACTACATACTTACATTCTGCTGTCTGTCCCCCGGCGTTCTGCTTCTCTGCACTGTGTAAGCACAGCGGCCGCAAAGCAGAGCGGTGACGTCACCGCTGTGCCTTGCTTTCCGGCTGGTGCTTACACAGTGCAGAGAAGCAGAACGCCAGGGGACAGACAGCGGAATGTAAGTATGTAGTGTTTGTTTTTTTAACATTTTACACTGGTAACCAGGGTAAACATCGGGTTACTAAGCGCGGCCCTGCGCTTAGCAACCCGATGTTTACCCTGGTTACCCGGGGACCTCGGCATCGTTGGTCGCTGGAGAGCTATCTGTGTGACAGCTCTCCAGCGACCAAACAGCGACGCTGCAGCGATCGGAATCGTTGTCTGTATCGCTGCAGCGTCGCTAAGTGTGACGGTACCTTTACACCTTCTCTGAGCTGTCCCTGCCAGTTGTGCCCAGGGCAAATCCCACACCTACTTACCCCAGATACGCCCCTGAGTATATTAACACCCTGACAGTACACTGCATGCTCACATTTAGGGGGGAGGAAGATCATGGGACTATGCTTGATCATTGTAACATAACTGTATAACTTGTAACCTTGACTTAGGGTACCGTCACACAGTGCAATTTTGATCGCTACGACGGTACGATTCGTGACGTTCTAGCGATATCGTTACGATATCGCAGTGTCTGACACGCAGCAGCGATCAGGGATCCTGCTGAGAATCGTACGTCGTAGCAGATCGTTTGGAACTTTCTTTCGTCGCTTGATCACCCGCTGACATCGCTGGATCGTTGTGTGTGACAGCGATCCAGCGATGCGTTCGCTGGTAACCAGGGTAAACATCGGGTAACTAAGCGCAGGGCCGCGCTTAGTAACCCGATGTTTACCGTGGTTACCAGCGTAAAAGTAAAAAAAAAAAAAACCGTACATGCTCACCATCTGATGTCCGTCCGGTCCCTTGCCGTCCGCTTCCCGCTCTGACTGTCTGCCAGCCGGAAAGTGAGAGCAGATCACAGCGGTGACGTCGCCGCTGCACTCTGCTCTCACTATACGGCCGGATCTGTCAGAGCAGGAAGCGGACGGCAAGGGACCGGACGGACATCAGATGGTGAGCATGTACGGTTTTTTTTTTTTTACTTTTACGCTGGTAACCACGGTAAACATCGGGTTACTAAGCGTGGCCCTGCGCTTAGTTACCCGATGTTTACCCTGGTTACCCGGGGACTTCGGCATCGCTCCAGCGCCGTGATTGCAACGTGTGACCGCAGTCTACGACGCTGGAGCGATAATCATACGATCGCTGCGACGTCACGGATCGTGCCGTCGTAGCGATCAAAATTGCACTGTGTGACGGTACCCTTAGTTATGTTAAGACTTGAGAAAAGGGTTAGTTGAGGCTCTAAAACGCTCAATTTTTAGCCAAAGAAGAGAATAATGTCTCTTGCTTGAAAGAACCCAGCATGTTTGTATATTATATATAATTTTGTCAGTTGATCGATTTCACTGGGAAGAGTGTGTGCCACAGAAAATCAAACTATTTGCTATCAGTTCCCCCCACAAATTACAGCTGATTCTTTGCGTCCCACCAGTGGGTCATCCTGTGATCAGCTTATCACTGAAGGACCCTTTTAACAAAAATCATTGTCGCAAGCAGACAAGAATTAAAAAACTTAGTTTATGGACTGGCATGACATTTACTTTACAAAATTGTATACTGTGCTCTTATTTGCATCCATATGGAGCAATTTGTCCTGCTGTAAATGAGCTTACAGAACAATGGTATTTACCCCTTACTGTAAATCTCCAGATCAGACCTAAATGCCTCAAAGTGAGACTTCCCGAATGTGATTTTCGTGGAAGTGTGATTAGCATATTTTATTGGCAGAAGAATGCTGAATACTACAAAATGCGATGATCATACCCAGAGCTTTTTGTTCTTGCAATTCCACATTATGTTGTAATCATCAAAACATAGATATTCTATGCCTTTTCAACCCGACTTTAATAATAACCTATACTAATATCATCTTTTGTTATTATATGTTTGTTGTGCATATGAGAAACAATGCATTATCTTCTTATTGTCTTTGAGACTTGAGACAGCGTCTATATCTTTTTATACATTTATGTTGATGTCAAAGACTTTCCAGCATTCTCTGTTGTTTGAAGCAGCAACAGGAGCTGGATGGGATCTAGAATAGAATAGGCTCATTATTGCTGGAGGTTTTTTTTTCTGTGTTCCCTGCAATGATTCCAAATGCTCTTGCACACTTCATCAGTATTATTGTAATTCGTTGGCTGCAGGATATTTGGCAGCTGTTGCACCCCACTGGCAAATCCTATTCATACTTCTTTTCCATTCATGATTGCCATTGG
Source organism: Ranitomeya variabilis (assembly GCF_051348905.1). Lineage (NCBI taxonomy): Eukaryota > Metazoa > Chordata > Amphibia > Anura > Dendrobatidae > Ranitomeya > Ranitomeya variabilis. The sequence goes on from NC_135234.1 coordinate 539,878,692, forward strand.
AGAATTGATTTCTCTCTCTCTTACTCTAACCTTTCCTCATCCATTTTGGATTGTTCAACTTGAAACATTTTAATTTCATATCATACATCTATTCAAGTCACAATCTTTTTTTCTTATTTCTTTTTAACTTATCTCCAGGGCAACAGAATAGTGTGATTTTTCATGGCAATCAAAGTTTTTTTTCCCCTGCATGCTTATTATACCAATATATTTTCATACTTTGTTTTAAGTATGGGTTCTATAACATTTTGCAAAGCAGCAGTATCGTTGCATGTCAGGGCAGAATAGTTTTGATATGTGCCATTCAGCAGATAGAAGGAACATTTCAAACTGTATTTGGGGAAATGGCAGGGGTATTAGTTGATTCTAAGTAAAAATCTCATACTAATAAATGAATGAACATTTTTATAAAGAGCAGGTTTACAACCCCTTGCAAAAATTATGTAATCACCGGCCTTGGAGGATGTTCATTCAGTTGTTTAATTTTGTAGAAAAAAAGCAGATTACAGACATGGCACAAAACTAAAGTCATTTCAAATGGCAACTATCTGGCTTTAATAAACACTAAAAGAAATCAAGAACAAAAAATGTGGTAGTCAGTAATGGTAAAAATGATGGAGTCACTCAATTATGAGGGAAAAAATTATGGAATCACCCTGTAAATTTTCATTCCCAAAACTAACACCTACATCAAATTAGATCTGCTCATTAGTCTGCATCTATAAAGGAGTGATCACACCTTGGAGAGCTGTTGCACCAAGTGGACTGACAACATGGAAGATGTCAATTGAAACAAAGGAGAGGATTATCAAACTGTTAAAAGAGGGTAAATCATCACGCAATGTTGCAAAATATGTTGGTTGTTCATAGTAAAGACCATAAAAAATTAGCACTGAATAAAAAGACCCTCAGTCTGTAACCGTATGGTAGATTTTAAGAAAAGAAAGCTAAAAAAATCTGCATACTCAGAGGAGCACCAAGAATAAAATATGTGCAAGATCTGTACACTTTCGACTTTGTGAAGCAGGTCATTTTTAGGTAATTTTATGGCTGGCCATACACATTAAAGGGAACCTGTCACCCCAAAATCGATGGTGAGGTAAGCTCAGCGTCATCAGGAACTTACCTACAGCATTCTGTAATGCTGTAGATAAGCCGCCGATGTTACCTGAAAGAGAAGAAAAAGACATTAGATTATACTCGCCCAGGGGCGGTCCCGCTCCGATGGGCGTCTCAGGTCTGCTCCGGCACCTCCCATCTTCATTCCATGACGTCCTCTTCTGGTCTTCACGCCGGAAAGGTCAGAGAGGCCCGGCGCCTGCGCATTACAGTACTTTGCTCTGCACTCAACAGGGCAGACAAAGTACGCCTGCGCCGGAGCCGCGGCGTGAAGACCAGAAGAGGACATCATGGAATGAAGATAGGAGGCGCCGGAGTGGACCTGAGACACCCATCGGACCAGACCGCAGCGGGAACACCTCTGGGTGAGTATAATCTAACCTCTTTTTCTCCTCTTTCAGGTAACATCGGGGGCTTATCTACAGCATTACAGAATGCTGTAGATAAGCCCCTGATGACGGTGGGCTTACCTCATCATCGATTTTGGGGGTGATAGGTTCCCTTTAAGTGTCTGTCTCATCCAAACGATTCTGAGGCCAAGTACTCCAGTATTCTATATGAGAAAGCTGCTGGATGATACATCAGCTAGTAGTTTATCTGGGGGGACTATATGATCGGCAGTCCAAAATCGGACATATGCAATCCACATCTCCTCTGATTATCAGTTGGCCAGCGCCCCTATACACAGTCAGTCGGCCAAACCCATCAATATCAACTTCAGTCTAATATGTATGGGGGCTTTAAGTTTTGAGGGGAGGCCTCCATTGTTTGGTCTTGATTTTACAACACATGCTAGATCAGATTAATATCTGGGGAATTTGAAGGCCAATTCAACACTTTTAGCTTTTCATGCTCCTCAAGCCATTCCTAAATCTTTGTACAGTGTGATAAGAATCATTATTTTACTGCCATCAGTAGTGTTTTCAGTCTGTTAGAAAAGGTATGTGATCTACATCAGACAGAGTAACAACCATAAATGCGAGGACCCAAGCTTTCCGAAAATAACATTTTCGAGTGCATCTCAATTCCTTTGCCGGATTGCTTTTTTTTATTTTTTATTATTGCTCCCTGCAATCAACTGTTTCTCAGAATAGTGCATCTGGTCATCCACATAATGTAAAGGAGACTTGATTCATCTGACCAGGCTGCCTTCTTTTATTGCTCCATGGACAATTTCTGATATTCCTCAGAGCTGGACATGAAATGATCTAGATTTATGTATGTGACAAAAATTATTACTGCAGAAATGTAGTCTTGATTCTTTATATTTACTGACTTGCTTGATTTAAAGATTACATATAGTTTGTTTACCATGAATGGCCAACTTTTCTGATTTATTGATTTCACCGAATATTGTATTATCCAAATTTTCTATTTTCATATTCCCTAAGTGAACTCATTTTTAGCATGCATACATAGACTATATGCTGGCAATACGTAGGTTCTTCTCAAATGATTTGTTAGAAGAAAACTTTCTCTTATTTCTTTCTACTAGAAATATGTACGCTGCTGTGTTAGGTTGGTTTGAATGGGAATTCACACTGACAAGAACCCCCACCATGAACCCTACTCTCTTAGGAAATTATTAGAACATGACTACATTTTTATGGCCATCAAAAGAGTGAAAACGCATGGTTGGTGGTCTTGAAAGTGCAACTTGTATACCCTGTGCTCCCTCAATGTGAATGAACCCAATTAGAGCTCATATGTTGAAGTTGGAAAACAATTCTCACCCTACCCCCACTTTCATATGATATAGTTAGTTGGAAGGGTATTAAGTGAGGTTGCAGCGTGGTTGTTGTTGTTTTAGGGTAAATGAGACTTTTTACAGACAATCTAAGGTTGGCGATGCCTAAGACAGAAGCGGTGAAGGAGACAGGAGGTACAGGAGCTTTGAGGATAATGGCATGCAACAACATTTTGGTTCATATTACCTAAATTCTGTGCACCATATTTACGTGCTGTAGACTTTTTAGCGTCTAACTAGACAGGTTTTTGGACAATACCTAGAAAAGAAGGGAGTGACATAATGGAGTTGTAAAGTGCGCCAAATTTATTAAGGGAGGGCACCATTATTTGCACATGACCTACAGTTTTGTGACAAAGTGTTTGCTCCCTTCCTGAGTTCCTATTATTTTGCATGTTTGTCACACTTAAATGTTGCAGACCATTAAACAAATTTAAATATTAGACAAAGATAACACATGTAAGCACAAAATGCAGTTTTTAAATTAAGGCCTTTATTATTAAGGGAAAAAGAAATCCAAATCTACACAGCCCTGATTGGTGATTGTTGATCGGTTCTCAAAAATGTTGCACTTTGTGTCTTTGCCTTCGTTGCCTAACGCTAAGACTCTGGCTCAGGTATTTGTGCAGGAGGTGGTCAGACTTCATGGGGTTCCGTCTGACATTGTTTCTGATAGGGGGTCTTAATTTGTGGCAAAATTTTGGAAAGCATTTTGTTCACGGCTGGGGATCAAGTTGTCTCATTCTTCGGCGTTTCATCCTCAGTCAAATGGTCAGACCGAGCGTATGAACCAAAATTTGGAACAGTACTTATGCTGCTTTGTTTCGGATAACCAGGTGGAGTGGTTGAAGTTCCTTCCTTTGGCTGAGTTTGCCATCAATAATCACCGCCAGGAGTCATCTGGGGAGTCTCTGTTTTTTTGTGTTTACAGGCTTCATCCTCAATTTTGTACTTTGAGTCAGGGGGGCTCTTCCGGCGTCCCGGAGGAAGACCAGTTAGGAGCACAATTATCATCAGTCTGGAGGAGAGTTAAACAGCGCCTGTTGAGTGTGGGTGCTAGGTACAAACGTGTGGCTGACAGTAGGCGTGTGCCAGGTCCGGACCTGAGTGTGGATGACTGGGTGTGGTTATCCACAAAAAACATAAGACTCAAAATACCATCCCTTAAATTGGGTCCACGGTTTATTGGTCCATTTAGGGTCGCCGCTGTCATTAACCCAGTAGCGTACCGGTTGGAGCTTCCTACGGTGTATAAAATAAAATGCACAACTTGTTCCACAGATCATTGTTAAAGAAGGTTGTGGGTCTTGTGGACGCGACACCAATGCCTTCTCCAGTCTTGGTGGATGGTAATTTGGAATTTGAAGTCTCCAAGGTGGTTGACTCTCGTGTAGTGCGCCGCACTTTACAGTACTTGGTACACTGGCGTGGTTATGGGCCTGAGGAGAGGTTCTGGGTACCAGCCTCGGACGTTCATGCGGATCAGCTGGTCAGGTTGTTTCACTGCCGCCATCCGGACAAGCCGGGTCCTATAAGCTGTGAGGGCCCTGGGGTCCCTCGTAGAAGGCGGGGTACTGTCATGTCGGACGCTGTTCAGACCAGGTCGTCCGACAGACAGCGGTAATTCCGCTTTTGTCCACTATGCGCTCATTGGCATCGGCTAGATTTTATCTAGCTGGTCCGGGGTTAATTTACCTGGTGCTCGGATTGGAAGCTGGGCCATGCCCACTGCCTTTAAATAGTTCTCCTGAACATTGGGCGTCGCCGATTATAGCTTCTGTCTTGTGCGTGGTTATCTCGGTCTGGAGTGGTGAGCTAAGTAGTTGGAGTATCGTTGCTGGTGGTGTATTTCCCTTTGTCTTATTTTCTCCTTCCCATATTTGTATTTGTTTTGCCCTTTGCATTTATAGTGTATTCCTGAGTGACTGCGGCGTGGTGCTTATTTTTCCGTTATCCTTGTCTGTGCTAACTGTGGGTATTGGAGTGTGGTCTCTTCACTGGTGGGGGGGTGGTGGTTTCAGCCTAGGGTTGAAACAGGAGATAGGGCGAGGTTGGAGGTCCAGACATGCACACCATCAGTGTAAACTCTGGGAGACGGTCAGTCAGGGTTTCCCTAGTCTGAGGGAAATCGCAGGGGCCTGGATTATTAGCTCTTTCCTACCTAGGTCTCCCGTGACACCAAGAAAAGGTACTGCCCACTCGAAATAAATACAAAATTATCACATAATATACAACACAATTCATATTCATCAAATACAATGCAAATATCTTATAAAGTGAAATTAATTATCAAAAAAGGAAGAAATGCATTAATATAGTATCAACCTCCTACATAATAGCAAACCAATCATGGTAAAGCAACATAGTTGTTATAGAAACCACAATCCAATCCTGACTCCCAATTCATGTAGGACGTGTAAACAAACAGCCCTCAACCAATAGGTGCTTATACTAGCGTTGGCGCTCAATACACCAGATCCGTCAGCTAATCACAAGTACTCACACTGCTATAGTGCTCACAAAGCACTCTGCCATTCACTGATAAACCATAAAATGACAAGCGCCCGGCGCACATGCACACCAGATCATCAGCACGGGAGCGCGATCATGTGACTAAGTCACGGACCACATTCACAGGCCTTGGCAACCAGCGCGCACCTTGCTTTCAGCCGAAGACCGAAGAAACACAGCGTCCAGCCATATCCATGGCAACAAGGTCACATTGTCACGCGACCTCATTCACAGGCAACGGTACCCAGCTCGCACACATCCCCAACTCACAGCCGAAGGCGGAAAGAAAGCAGCGTTCATTCATATCCATGACAGCAGGGTCATGCCTAAAGTGAGAGCAGTTAACTATTTAACTACCCAATACCATTAGTGGGCATATTAGCCATGAATCTGTATTATATTCATTAATATCCAACGCTACAAACAAAGAACCAAGGCTCATCCCTCACTTATATGCATCAGTTGAAAAGCCTACCCGATTCATTAGACCATTAACGCACAATCAGGGAAAAATATAAATATGTACAACATCCAACAATTGACAATGGGGGAAGGAAGACAGGGCATGGGGAATTAGAAGAAAAATCAAAGCAACACTTTAGCATCATCGACTGGATTCTCTCGCATGAGAGAATCGACGGACGGCCTTCTGACCCCGGTCTTATACTTACCATTTGCCATCTTCTGCTGTTATCTGCGCCGCTCCGGTAGGTCTATAGCAGTTTGTGACCTGCCAGATTACTCCAATGTTTGCTGGAATTAACTGGAGGTCTTTCTTCAATGCAGGTCTTTGAGAGCCATGTTCTGGCTCTCATAGACTTGCATTGAGAGCTTGTGACCGTTTCCTCTGACTTTCGGTCACTTTTAAATCACTGTCAGAAGATGGCGGCTCTGGGAAGAACTGAAGTAATACCACTCCAGTTCTGCAATAACAAAAAAGCGATAGACTGGTGCTTTTAGTGTAGATTGGGTAATCTAAATTGCCAATGATGCCAAGTTTTTATTTTATTTTAGATCCTTGTTTACATACTGACTACTCATGTGAATACATTAAACACAATATGTTTATGCCTTGAGCTGTTGGGCCTTTTTCAGATGACGGCAATTTTTCTCATGTGAAAAATTGGCCTGAGTTTCACCAGTGTTTTTTTATCAGAATTTCATCACAGTTAATGTGTCTTGTTTCTTAACACGTTTTTTTTGCAACCCTCTTGACTATTTGCAACAAATCTATATATTTTTGTGCTGCATCCCTTTGTAAGACTTGTAACAATTTTTGACAGTCCGTTAAATCTTTTTTGGCCAATGTTACCTGATGAAAATAAGTTGCCTAATAATTATGCACATCTTGATAAAAGGTGGTGATATCCTTAAACCACAGCCTCCCTGAAATAATTTTACAAATACACATACACAAATACACATAACCTGACCTGCTTCATGCAATAAGCCTCCAAGTTTTTATAGCTTGCTGTTTGAGAATGTGAATAAAAATGAAATGGTCAAAATACCTGCCTTAAAGCTGTGCACGCACTTTGTGTGTGTTTGTGTATGCGTGTGTTTGTGTGTGTGTGTGTGTATATATATATATATATACACACTCACCGGCCACTTTATTAGGTACACCTGTCCAACTTCTTGTTAACACTTAATTTCTAATCAGCCAATCACATGGCGGCAACTCAGTGCATTTAGGCATGTAGACATGGTCAAGACAATCTCCTGCAGTTCAAACCGAGCATCAGTATGGGGGAGAAAGGTGATTTGAGTGCCTTTGAACGTGGCATGGTTGTTGGTGCCAGAAGGGCTGGTCTGAGTATTTCAGAAACTGCTGATCTACTGGGATTTTCACGCACAACCATCTCTAGGGTTTACAGAGAATGGTCCGAAAAAGAAAAAAAATCCAGTGAGCGGCAGTTCTGTGGGCGGAAATGCCTTGTTGATGCCAGAGGTCAGAGGAGAATGGGCAGACTGGTTCGAGCTGATAGAAAGGCAACAGTGACTCAAATCGCCACCCGTTACAACCAAGGTAGGCCTAAGAGCATCTCTGAACGCACAGTGCGTCGAACTTTGAGGCAGATGGGCTACAGCAGCAGAAGACCACACCGGGTACCACTCCTTTCAGCTAAGAACAGGAAACTGAGGCTACAATTTGTACAAGCTCATCGAAATTGGACAGTAGAAGATTGGAAAAACGTTGCTTGGTCTGATGAGTCTCGATTTCTGCTGCGACATTCGGATGGTAGGGTCAGAATTTGGCGTAAACAACATGAAAGCATGGATCCATCCTGCCTTGTATGGAGCATCTTTGGGATGTGCAGCCGACAAATCTGCGGCAACTGTGTGATGCCATCATGTCAATATGGACCAAAATCTCTGAGGAATGCTTCCAGCACCTTGTTGAATCTATGCCACGAAGAATTGAGGCAGTTCTGAAGGCAAAAGGGGGTCCAACCCGTTACTAGCATGGTGTACCTAATAAAGTGGCTGGTGAGTGCATATATATATATATATATATATATATATATATATATATATATATATATATATATACTTTTATTTTATTTATTTTTTGTCAGTTCAACTTTCATAAAATAATTATTTTTTCGTATAGGTAATGTGGCTAATACCGGTCAACAATAATTGTAGAGCTCTATTTTCAGACACTATGTAAATAGAAAAAAATATTCCTATTTTTACATAAATTTAAGAATATGAAGCTAAACAAAGTGTGACGCTGGATAAGTGATCGATCTTTCTTTTTTAAATTTTTGTGTATGCTTATTAGCCATAACATCATAATCATCTGCCTGTTTTACAGATCCCCAAAGTCTCTGACACATTACTGTCTGTGTTGCCTTGTCCTAGCCTCTTGTTCTCACCATCGCACTACATCAATAGGTGTGTAGTTGTAGAATCATAGAATGGTAGAGTTGGAAGGGACCTCCTGGGTCATCAGGTCCAACCCCCTGCTCAAAGCAGGATTCACTAAATCATCCCAGACAGATGTCTGTCCAGCCTCTGTTTGAAGACTTCCATTGAAGGAGAACTCATCACCTCTCCTGGCAGCCTGTTCCACACATTGATCACCCTCACTGTCAAAAAGTTTTCTCTAATATCTAATCTGTGTCTCCTCCCATTCAGTTTCATTTTATTGCTTCTAGTCTTTCCGTGTGCAAATGAGAATAAAGATGATCCTTCTACAATGTGACAGCCCTTGAGATATTTGTAGACAGCTGTTAAGTCTCCTCCCAGTCTTTTTTTTTTTTTCAAGCTAAACATTTCCAGACCCTGTAACCGTTCCTCATAGGACATGGTTTGCAGACCAGTCACCATTCTGGTCGCTCTTCTCTGAACTTGCTCCAGTTTATTGATGTCTTTATGAAAATGTGATACCCAAAACTGGACACGGTATTCCAGATAAGGTCTGACCAAAGAGGAGTAGAGGGCAATAATGACTTTGCGTGATCTAGACTGTATGCTTCTGTTAATACATCCCAGAATTGCATTTGCCTTTTTTGCTGCTGCATCATGCTGTTAACTCATGTTCAGTTTATGATCTATTTTTCACATGTGCTGTTGCTTAGCCCTATTCCTCCCATTCTGTATATGCTTTTTTCATTTTTATTGCCCAGATGTAGTGCTTTGCATTTTTCCTTCTTAAAAACCATTCTGTTAGTTGCTGTCCACTGTTCCAGTTTATTTATATCTTTTTGAATCTTCTCTCTCTCTTCTCTAGTATTAGTTATCCCTCTAGCTTTGTTTCATCAGCAAATTTAATCAATGTACCCTCAATTCCTTCATCTAAATCATTGATAAAGATGTTGTACAATACAGGGCCCAGGACAGAGCGCTGTGGTACCCCACTTGAGACAGTTGCCTTGTCCATTCCATACTTAGTCATTTTTTCAATAAGGATGGTGTGAGATACTTTGTCAAATGCTTTGCTGAAGTCAAGATATACTATATCTACAGCATTTCCCTGATCCAACCAGTCAGTGATTCTGTCATAGAAGGAAATTAAGTTAGTCTGACATGACTTGTTAGTTACAAACCCATGCTGACTCTGGTTAATCACTTCATTCTTATCCAGGTACTTACATACATGTTGTTTAATAATTTGTTCAAAGATCTTTCCTGGTATAGTAGCTTTCTTGACGCCTACCTACCATTACATTATGCTTCTGTTGTCTAAGGAGGGGAGCGATAAGAGAACTAGAAGAATGAAACATTAGGGAAACTCCTTACAAAGTAGCTTTTTCCTCTTCAGGCTTTCTAATTCAGCCATTCCCTTTATGGTACCACAAACTAATGTTTGAGTGCATTTATTGATTGGCAGTCAGTGAATATAGTCCAGGTATTTGGGACTGCCCCCCCCCCTGACTCCAACATGTTTGAGGTACATTTCAGGTTCACCTTGTTCTGTCGTGTCAAAGTACAGACTACACAAGTACTTGAAAGTTGTCATGTGGAGCCTCTGATGCCAAGAAGTTAGCAGCAGATCCATCAAACTGTTCTGGTGAATTTGAAGGCCTAGTCATCACTTTAAACTTTTTGTCAATAGATTTCTAAATTATTTTTGTACTGTGGGTACATATACAGTGGTTATAAAAAGTCTACACAAACCTGGTAAAATAACAGATTTTTGTCATGAAAAACATCATACCAAGAAGAAACAGTTTGAGAACCTTTTCCACCTTTTATATCACCTACAATCTGTATAGTTCAGTTGAAAAATGAACCTAAATCTTTTTGGGGTGGAAAAAGAAGAAAAAAACAAACTCTAGAATAATGTGGTTATGTAAATATACATAACCACAAAGGCCGAATTTGACTAAGCAATTGTTTCCTGGTAATTGATTCAGGAAGTAGAAAACAAACTTGTTGGGTGCATGTGTACAATGTGATTGCAATTGCAAACTCTATAACGCCTCATCACTTTTTCTATAATTCTTTGTTTTTATTCTTCTGCTGAAACATAGCCCTCTTGCTAGAAGAAGAACTTCACAGAAGACAATACTACTTTTGGAAAGATTTTTCTATCCTCTTTCAAATTGAAATATTCATAGGTGACTGTGTCATTGCCTTTAGATTAAGGACACACCGAACAATCTCTAGAAATCAGTTTGATTTTAGTTTTGTGGATTGAGAAGAATAGTGCAAATACCAGACTTTCATCTTTATACAGTGTGATGAACTTTTATGTTGAAAGTAGTTCAATAGCAAAGCTAGTTTTGTGTTGTTTTTGGCTAGTTCGTTTTTATGTGAAGAATTCCTTTAATCTAGCAATTTCATGTTTTGTATTCATGTAGCTAGTTTAAGGGTCTCTGAAATGTTCTCCATACATATGAATTTATTATCACCAGGGCACAAAAGTCATCTTTATTTTATATTGTATTTCAGAATCGATGGCATATTATTACATGTCTGTTTGTATGTCTTTAACATTTAGGGTGGGGTTGAGAGGAAATAAAAAAGGGTAGATCTAAAGTTTCATTAAAATTACTTATGCCCTATCCCAGGCATTTTAAGTGGGCCATCTGTCTAAACATCTCACCCCCCCAAAACCCCTGATCATTTCCTCGACTTATTCATGAACCATGGGAGGGCTGCTTTGTAGTCATGGTGTAGCTTGGTTCAGTCTACCCCCACTGAATACATCTATGCGCTTGCATAACATATATTTCACAGCTCCAGAAATTCTCTGAACTTAGTTCAGATGAATGGCCCACATACTCAAGGTTCCCCCTCTTTTTATCCCTCTGTCTTTATTCCAACAGGGATTTCTATGTGAAACTGACCTTACTTGCCACAGAACTCGGCACATTATTCTTGATCATTTTACATGCCACCTGCTGCTAGTGCTGTGATGATGAATTTCTTAATGACTGGTTCACTCTTTCCTATTGTTTTAAGGCAATAGTTTGCTTTTATTCCAGCATTCCTAATTGCACCACTTTTATAGACTTCATAATTTGTCTTTGTGTTATGATAATACATATGTAAATAAATTCCACAAAACTAATTCAGAAATTGTGTGGAATGAAAACACGACAGTCATTTTCACCCTATGAGGTTTACATTTTTGAGCACTGTATTACTGTTATGGACTATTAAATCTGTTTTATTTGTATTCTCTATTTGAACCTTGGACTTAAAAATATTCTTCTCTTTGTCATATAGCGATACTGCTAATAAAATGCAACTGCATATACATTTTTGCCAAATTAAAGCGAAATGAGACTTCATTATATTTATTTATTTATATGTACAGTGGGGCAAAAAAGTATTTAGTCAGTCAGCAATAGTGCAAGTTCCACCACTTAAAAAGATGAGAGGCGTCTGTAATTTACATCATAGGTAGACCTCAACTATGGGAGACAAACTGAGAAAAAAAAATCCAGAAAATCACATTGTCTGTTTTTTTATCATTTTATTTGCATATTATGGTGGAAAATAAGTATTTGGTCAGAAACAAAATTTCATCTCAATACTTTGTAATATATCCTTTGTTGGCAATGACAGAGGTCAAACATTTTCTGTACGTTTTCACAAGGTTGCCACACACTGTTGTTGGTATGTTGGCCCATTCCTCCATGCAGATCTCCTCTAGAGCAGTGATGTTTTTGGCTTTTCGCTTGGTAACACGGACTTTCAACTCCCTCCAAAGGTTTTCTATAGGGTTGAGATCTGGAGACTGGCTAGGCCACTCCAGGACCTTGAAATGCTTCTTACGAAGCCACTCCTTCGTTGCCCTGGCGGTGTGCTTTGGATCATTGTCATGTTGAAAGACCAAGCCACGTTTCATCTTCAATGCCCTTGCTGATGGAAGGAGGTTTGCACTCAAAATCTCACGATACATGGCCCCATTCATTCTTTCATGTACCCGGATCAGTCGTCCTGGCCCCTTTGCAGAGAAACAGCCCCAAAGCATGATGTTTCCACCACCATGCTTTACAGTAGGTATGGTGTTTGATGGATGCAACTCAGTATTCTTTTTCCTCCAAACACGACAAGTTGTGTTTCTACCAAACAGTTCCAGTTTGGTTTCATCAGACCATAGGACATTCTCCCAAAACTCCTCTGGATCATCCAAATGCTCTCTAGCAAACTTCAGACGGGCCCGGACATGTACTGGCTTAAGCAGTGGGACACGTCTGGCACTGCAAGATCTGAGTCCATGGTGGCGTAGTGTGTTACTTATGGTAGGCCTTGTTACATTGGTCCCAGCTCTCTGCAGTTCATTCACTAGGTCCCCCCGCGTGGTTCTGGGATTTTTGCTCACCGTTCTTGTGATCATTCTGACCCCACGGGGTGGGATTTTGTGTGGAGCCCCAGATCGAGGGAGATTATCAGTGGTCTTGAATGTCTTCCATTTTCTAATTATTGCTCCCACTGTTGATTTCTTCACTCCAAGCTGGTTGGCTATTGCAGATTCAGTCTTCCCAGCCTGGTGCAGGGCTACAATTTTGTTTCTGGTGTCCTTTGACAGCTCTTTGGTCTTCACCATAGTGGAGTTTGGAGTCAGACTGTTTGAGGGTGTGCACAGGTGTCTTTTTATACTGATAACAAGTTTAAACAGGTGCCATTACTACAGGTAATGAGTGGAGGAAAGAGGAGACTCTTAAAGAAGAAGTTACAGGTCTCTGAGAGCCAGAAATCTTGATTTTTTGTTTCTGACCAAATACTTATTTTCCACCAGAATATGCAAATAAAATGATAAAAAAAACAGACAATGTGATTTTCTGGATTTTTTTTTTCTCAGTTTGTTTCCCATAGTTGAGGTCTACCTATGATGTAAATTACAGACGCCTCTCATCTTTTTAAGTGGTGGAACTTGCACTATTGCTGACTGACTAAATACTTTTTTGCCCCACTGTATCTATATTGAGTTGCTGGACGTAATATGGGATATGATAAAGATCCACTCATAATATCATCACGGTTTATTTGATAGTGAAGATGAATTCAGACCAAAACCAAACAAGCATTTGAGGATTTTGCAACAAATTAATAACACCAGTATTGGGGGACATGACTATGAAAGAGATGTGAGCAGATATGTCCACAGAAGCTGCTGCTAAAATCCTTCATCTGTCATGATGTCATCATTTAATAACTGGCCATATCCGTCTGAAAACACCTCTTTAAGTTATCTCTGTCGACCTTGGTGACCAGAAGGAGGTTGTGGGAATGGAAACCTGTACAATGACTCTGCAGGGAAACAGAGCGGGTTGTGAAGTTGGACTATCTAACATAGTGGCACCTCTGGAATCATCAGATAAAGACAGCATTGGACGTTGCTGTTCGACTGGAACACTTTGCCTGTGTGTGCCTCTCCAGGGACCTGAGATGGTACTCCTTTCAATTCCAGCAATACCCATCCTGCTCTGTTCCAGTAATGCCCATCCTTCCTTCCTGTAAATCTGCCTGACGACAGTCACAGTGGACTGGTAGATTTTGAATTGAGAAATGGAGATGGTGACTCTCTGTAAGAAGTCCCAACTATATGTGATGTACTTGCAAAAGTTTCACTCTAATAATACCCTAGCTTCCTTAAGTATACATGGGAGGACTTAGAGGATATGTCTCTGATGAGACAAGATCTACAATGGGTGAATGAGAGGATGAAAGAAGCTGAAGGTAGAGTGATTACAATAGAAGCTCAACTTGCTATCATCCAAAAGAATGCATAGAATATAGGCATGCTCTTGAATAAAACAGATGATCTGGAAAATAAACTCAGAAGGAAAATAAGCTCAGAAGAAACAACATATGACTTGTTGGGATTTAAGAAAAGCTGGACAACTGGGACTCTATAACCTTTTTTGAAACCTGACTTTTAAAGAGTTTTGCAAGGGATATTTGCCATTGAGAGAGTGTATAGGGTTCTAATGCACCCATTATCTCTGGGGCGAATCCTCGATCTGTGTTAATTCAACTAAGGAACTGACATCATTTTTGCAAAAAGCGAGAGATCGCTCTTATAATTGAGGAAAGGAAAATATCTCAATGTCCAGAGTTTATTACAGAAGTCCAGAAAAAAGAGAGCCCATTTCATGTATATTAAAAAAATGTCTAAAAGCTTTGATGGTTTCCTATAGCATGTTATATCCTGCACTTATCAGAGTTAAAGCTATTGGAAAAATGAACTTACCATATATACTCTTGTATAAGTCGACCCGAGTATAAGTCACTGCACCTAATTTTGCCATGAAAAACTGGGAAAACTTACTGACTCGAGTAAAAGCCGGGTATGCATACCTCCCCATCCCTTTCCTTGTATGCAGGTCTCCCCATCCCTGTCCTTGTATGCATGGCTCCCCGTCTCTGTATGCATGACTCTTTATCCCCTATCCATGTATGCATGGCTCCCCATCCCTGTCCTTGAATACATGGTTCCTATTAAAAAGAAAAAAAACATCCTACTTACATTCCCTGCGTGCCCTCGCTGCATCTCATTCCAGTGCCAGCAGCTCTTCCGGCCGATCGATCATGTGACCCCGCTCATTAAGGTAATGAATATTCACTCCACGTCTATGGGAGTTGAGAGAGGTGAATATTCATTACCTTAATGAGTGGACATCCGTGATAGCCCGGCCGCTGCTGGAAGCTGGTGGCTGCAGCTGTATCTGTGCGAGCTATAAGAGAAATGAATATTCACTGCCAGTGCAGTGAATATCCATTTCTCTTTAGCAGCGAGCACAGGCTTTAGCCGCAGCCGTCGGCTCTTGCGTCTGTGACCCGCTGCTCCGCCGCTCCCCCTCCCCTGCTGTCTGAGACAATGACTCGTGTATAAGCCGAGGGGGCTTTTTCAGCACAAAAAATGTGCTGAAAAACTTGGCTTATAAACGAGTATATACGGTATTTGAATACCAGCACTATTGGTTTGTTGGGTTGATATTGGTCCAAGGCGTAATAATCTAACATGACCTTGGTGACAATGTCCATCAACTTTATTTATTCTCTATATTAGACACCTCTCAAGTTTGTGAGCCAAGGTAATAGATGCATGGGTCAAGTTTGTCGTCAGTATTTTATACATTATTGTATTGTTGCTGAAAATTACTGATATTTCAGGTTTTATGATAATTTTAGATCCAAATAATATGAAAACAAATGTTCAACATTAGCAAGAATAAAACTTCCAAGGTTTTGTTAAGAACACCGTTTGAGATCCAGAAAAGGTTCTCCGTTGACATGTTTTAGTCTTAAACCTGTCCGTAGTGAATCATTTTAAAGGCAGCATGTATCAGACACTGGCAGTATGAGTTTAGCCAGGTATATTTAAAGGGTACCACCTAAAGATGAGTACGAGGTACTCATAGACCACCTATCCTTCCCAAATACCCCCATCTAATTACAATCCGGCACTCACTTCCGGCACATGTCAGGGGACAAAGGCCTCTTTAACTTCCGGTATGCGTCACATGACGTCAGGGAGGTATTTCCTCCCCTGACGTGTGCCGGAATCAGTGCATTTGTGAGTATGGGGGGCGTTTTCGCATGCGCGATGTTTCACTGGCTGGATTGTAATTAGATTGGGGTATTTAGGAAGGATAGGTGGGAGCAAGAGACACACTCCCCTTGAGAAAGCACGTGGGCGAAACGCGCGTCGGGGCGTTTTGTGCGGTGGTGTTTGTGACTAAGGAAGTAATTCCGAAATGCGCGTCAGGAAGTGCGCTGTGCCGGGACTGTGACGTGACTTCAAGGTATATACCACAGATATTGATCCCATCGGAACGCTATGGATTTTCTACTTGCTCTATAGCTTCTTTGCATTGCACTTGATTAATTTTTTTGCTCTCACATTGAGTGACTTCCTATTACACCTCACAGCTTAAGCATTTATCCCAATTTACACATTGGTTTTTATGTGTTATAGTTATTCGTATATTTTTATTTTTTTAGATTACATTTTGTAGAATAATTCTCTTGGGATCGTGTGTCTAAACTATCTAGTATTCATTCAACATCTTGTACCTTTTGGTCCGTCATAAGTACACATTGTTATAGTATTATTAACCCTTTTATCTGATTTTTACCTGTGCACAGGCACTTTCTTTTACATTTGTATTAATACTATCTTCGCCATATATATAAATAAAAGTATTTTTTATCTAAATTTCTTGTGGTCTGGTATGTACATTTTAGTCCTTGAGTTTGGGATAGTTCCTCTTTTGATATATAAAAATGCGTTTGTGTGTGTACTGTATGTATGTATCGGCAACCAATCACTAAGCGTGTGTGTATCAGCCATGCCCAATCCACGTAGCAACCAATCACTAAGCATCTTTCATTTCACCAGAGCTGTTTATAAGAAGCTGTGCTGTGATTGGTTGTTTTCCTTGTAGACAGTTGTGGTAACTGAGGCCTATCTACTATATAATTGTCTAAGGGTCACTTCGGTCTGTCTCTCTGTCACGGATATTCATTGGTCGCGGCCTCTGTCTGTCATGGAATCCAAGTCGCTGATTGGTCTC